>NC_056765.1:31233525-31558071 GCF_018687715.1 Carya illinoinensis
AATCATCCATGTCAGATATTCTACCAAGAAGAATTTGCATCACGTGAGATATGAGCATTGAAGCATCCAGTGTCCTTCTACACTTTGAATGATTTATAAGATCAAGAACTTTGTGAAAAAACCCCTAAGTTTCAGAAAGAATTATCCTGCCCCAATGAGAAAACCCAACTTTCTACAGCTAAACTCCTGAACAAATGTCCACGTTAAGAGGAATATACTATTTAGAGAACATACACATCAAAGCACAAAGGAGAGGGCACTCATGTATTCCATTAATGCTCGTTCCCATGCAGGGAAGAGTTCAGTGGCAGTCACATGATTTGGTTTAATCCCCAAACCAACATATCCCAAAACAGGAACCAACACTTCTCTAGTTATTCTAGAAAAAGGGGTTAACACTCCTTTAGTATCTCCACTCTTCTTTGAACATTCTGTGTTTTATGATGAACATATTACTCCCTTTATAATATTATTAACTGATAAAAATTTTATATAGCACATATTTTTTCCTATTTCATACAACTATCATGCAGAGTACACCGTTTCTTGATATTATTCAACTTGCCACACTGATAGTATTGACAACTAAATATGCATAGAGAATTGAACAACTGGGAAAGTAATTTATGTTTTAATTAAATCTAGGTTGAACTAATAAAATGAGGATGGATATGGAGGAACTGGCACTTCAACAACTCCTTCCATCATCTGTATGACTTTCTTCATTGTTGGACTTAGTGACGGATCCTCCTAAATGCACCATATTGCAATCATCACATATCTCTCCACTCTCTTCATGTCAGACATTGCTTCCTCATCATTCCTTAATGAGAGATCAGTTTCCTCTCTTTATAGCAGTCATACACCCAATCTGCAAGTATCATCTGATCCTCATTCTGTAGATTTGCTTCAAAACTCTTCTGGCAGTAGATGATCTCTAGCAGCAATATTCCAAAGCTGTAAACATCCACCTTGACCGTAATGGGCATGTTTCTAAACCATCCAGGGGCTACATACCCTTTGGTTCCTCTGATTCTAGTCGTAGTACAAAAGCATGGCTAATCCAAAGTCAGAAATTCTTGCTGTCAAAGAGTCATCCAAAAGGATGTTCTGTGGCTTGATATCGCAATGTATGATCTGGGTGCTGCACTCTTCATGCAAGTGCAAGAGTCCTCTTGCAGTTCCTAATGCAATTTGTATTCTTTGGTACCAATTAGGTCGTGATCCTCCAAAGAGGAATTTTGCAAGAGAACCACGGCTCATGAATTCATATACAATAAGCCTGTGCTGCCCCTCATTACTGAAACTAAGTAGTTGTACCAAATTTTTGTGATTTCTTCTGCCAATAGCACTCACTTATGCTTTGAACTCCGGATCGCCTTGTGCTATGATGTTGTTCAACTTTTTAACTGCAACAGGCTTACCACGATCAGATTCTAGGGTCTCTTTATAAACTGTTGCAAAAGCACCATGCCCCAGCTCTTCCTTGAATCCATCTGTAGCTTTTTTTAGTTCCTTATAGGAGAAACTTTGGAAGTTCATGCCTGGCATCACTGGGTATAATTGAACGACCTCTGGCTTAAAATAATCGAAGCGAAAGACAGCCAGAAAGCCGCCAGCAGCAAGAGTAGGTTGAGAAACACCGAGCTGCTTAAGAGCGCCGATCCAATAAGGATAAGAGTTGAACGATCTTTCTGTAAGAGTTTTATTTAAACTCTATGTCCCACACACCCATCTTAATAGAATTTGAAATAGCTCAAGTCTATCAGATTCAAGATGAGTGATAACGGGATAAGAGAAATCCTAAGAGATAAGATTAAAACTCTATCTCTAGTTATAGTCAGATACAAACTCTTAGATTTCTTGATGGTCAGAAATCTATAAATAGCACTGAGGGATTAAAGGGTTCTCACCTACAACATTAGAGTGCCTTTTGCCATCGTGAGACACTTGTGAGGCAAAGTTGCTAGGGTGATCCTTCTCTCATATTCAGATTTAATTCTTCATCAAACTGATGGAGAAAGGTACGCATTTATTACTGTTTATTATTGTGGATCATATGAAATCGAAGATCCGTTTATTAATGTTCATGTTAAAATATTTAACATGTGGTATCAGAGCTTTAGGTTGTAGATTTTTTATGATCTCAATAAAATATGCAGTAAATATGTGCTTTCGTATTTTATGATTTTACTATATTGCGAAAGACTGAATATATTGATTTTACGATATGAGAAGAGATTTTTTTTTACGATGGGATTACATCTATTCTGTGAAAGACCCAAAGGTCCCAAACAACGAAGATACGCACATCATTTCGGTATTTTTTTTTTTTTTTATTTCTTTTTTTTTTTTTTCTTTTGCCGAATTGAGTCTGTGCTGGAGGAAGAAAAACTCCCTCACGTTTTTCCTTCCAATCATGCTTAATGCTTTCAGATCACTTTCCTTTGTTAAATCGTGCATTGTTGTAAATTTCTTTGCTTTTTATACTGTGCTGCGATGGGAAGAAATGTTGAGGGGTGGAGAAAGCCGCTGGGTGTAGGGCAGACCACCGTGTATGGTGGCTAATGGTGGCTTAGCACGCCGGCGGTGTGTAGGAGTTGGCCTTGAGAGGCGGCGTAAAGGGGCTGTATAGTCCCGAATGGGCGCCGCTCCTGCTTGTTCAAGATTCTCGTCGGAGATGAGGTGTAAGTTGGCGCTGGGAGGAGGAGTTGAGCTCCTCACCGGCGTCCCTGTAACGGCGGCAGAGGGCTCTAAAGCCCACTGCCGCAGTGGTTCCGTGGTTTTCAAAAAAAAAAAAAAAAAAAAAAAAAAAAAAAAGAAAGGAGGTGCAGAGGAGGTAGACCTCGACGACGGGTAGAGGCTGAGAATGTCTTGCCGTTCTCCTCCTTGCCGGCGAGGGCCACTGTCAGTTGCCGTGAAAGGTGGAGCTGGGTGATTGTTGAGAAAGGTACTGGTGCGGCGCTGGTTGTTTCCTGAGGAAGAAGAACAGTTTTATTACTTAGGTTTTCATTTAGTGTGTAAACGGGTTTGGGCTGTGGTCCGTGGGCCTTGGCCCAGTCCAATTGTTTTAATTTGTTATGAATCCAGAAGGGTAAAGTGCTTGAGCTGGAATTGAGGTCCAGCCCGATAGCATAGTAACGGGCTTATGGGCCACTGATGTGGCCCAGCCCAAGAAAGGAACAAAAAAAAAAAAAAAAATGGCAATCGGGCCTGTACAGTAGCTTCGGCCGAGTCAACACATCCAGTTGACTTGGTTGCGGTCCAGTTTGCTGAACCGGTCCAGTTCAGACCCGGACCGGACCGGTCAGATTAAAATATTAAAATATTATTATTTTAATATTAAAAAAAAAAATCCGAATTTTATTTATTTATTTATACATGTTATTATTGTTATTTACATGTATGAAAAGTTTGATTAAATGTTATATGCATGTTATTATTGTTACATACATGCATTAAATTTTATTAAATGTTATTTGCATGATATTATTGTTAAATACATGTATTACATTTTATTAAATGTCATATGCATATTATTATTACATACATAAAATACATGTATGAATTGACTCTTATTATCATGTTATATATATAATTATTTATCCAATATGGACAAATGATTTTCATTAAAATTAAAGAAAAACTTGGTTGCCCAAAGGTACAAGATTTTCTTTAATTTTGGTGCACAATCATTCAATTTCATAGTAAGGTGGATATGATAGAGTGAACAATTTTGTGTGTCAAGATCTATTCCCAAAGGAGGGTTTTGATGACACTACTAGTTCATCCATCAAAAGAAAAGTTGGAGGAAACAATTTGTATGTCAGAGTTTACTCCCAAAGGAGAATTCTGATGATACACTTAGTTCATCCACAGAATTTAATATTGGTGAGAACACTTTGTGTATGAAGATGATCTACTCCCAAAGGAGGGTTTTGATGACACTACTAGTTCATCCATCAAAAGAAAAGTTGGAGGGAATAATTTGTATGTCAGAGTTTACTCCCAAAGGAGAATTCTGATGATACACTTAGTTCATCCACAGAATTTAATATTGGTGAGAACACTTTGTGTATTAAGATCTACTCCCAAAGGAGGGTTTTGATGACACTACTAGCTCATCCATAATTATTTAAATTCTGATTATTATTTATAAGTGTCTAACTCAAAGCATTATGTGACGAATATTTTCTTGCAGTAAATGTACCGACTTCATTACATTCACAAACTTCATCAGTTCCTGTTTTGAATGGCTCTAATTTTTCTAAGTGGGTTGAGCGAGTCAGATTCACCTTAGGGGTCCTTGACCTGGACTCATCCCTTACAAGTCCAAAACCACCACCCATCACTGAAGAGAGTAACAGGGATGAAAAAGAGTCATTTAAACAGTGGGAGAGATCAAACAGGCTGAGTCTAATGTTCATGAAAATGACCATATTTGAAAATATTAAAAATTCACTCCCTAGTGTTGAGGATGCCCAAAGTTTTTTGAAAAATACTGAGGAGAGATTTAAGTCTGCAGATAAGTCTTTAGCAGGAACACTGATGGCTAGACTTACCACCATGAAATATGATGGAGCCAAAGGAATGCAAGAGCATATCCTTGAAATGACAAATCTTGCTGCTAGATTACAAACCCTGGGAATGAAGGTAGAGGAGTCCTTTATTGTTCAGTTTATTCTGAACTCATTGCCACCTCAGTATGGTCCATTCCAGATGCATTATAATTCTATTAAGGATAAATGGAATGTGAATGAGCTGGCAAGTATGGTAGTTCAGGAGGAAGTAAGACTGAAACAACAAGGGCATTACTCTGCTAATTTTGTGACCAAAGAAGCTGGAAAGAAAAAGCACCATTATAGTAAAAAGAAACGAATTGGACCACCAAGAGGAAAGGAGCCGGGAAATGTTAATCAGGTTCAACATCGTAGTACCAAATGCTACTGGTGTGGGAAAAATGGACACATGAAATCTGAGTGTCAGAAACGTAAGGCTTGGTTTGAAAAGAAGGGTAAGCCTCTTGCCCTTGTATGTTTTGAATCAAACCTTGTAAATGTTCCTACTAATTCTTGGTGGCTAGATTCAGGTGCTAATGTTCATGTTTCTATAACCATGCAGGGATACCTTACAAGCCAAACACCAAGCCCCAGTGAGCGATTCATTTTTATGGGAAATGAGAATAAGGCTGAAGTTTTGGCCATAGGGACTTTTCGTTTAGTGTTGAGTACTGGTCATTGTTTAGACCTTCATAACACAGTTTTTGTGCCTTCTGTGAGGCGTAATTTAATTTCCCTTTCTAGACTGGACTCTGATGGTTATTCCTTTTCATTTCACAACGGTAGTTTCAATTTGTTCAGAGACTCTTTATCTATTGGTTCTGGGTTTCTTTCCGATGGTCTTTATCGACTTTGTCTCGATAATACATTTATTCATAATACCTATACCCATAACCATGAAATGTGTATTGGAACTAAAAGAAACATGATGAATGAACATTCTTATGACTTGTGGCATAAGAGATTGGGGCACATCTCCAAAGAAAGGTTAGAGAGATTAGTAAAAGAAGGGATACTTCCGCATTTAGATTTTACTAATCTTGAAGTATGTGTGGATTGCATTAAAGGAAAGCAAACCAAACATACTAAGAAAGGTGCCACAAGAAGTAAAGAGCTTCTTGAAATAATTCACACAGATATATGTGGACCATTCTCCACTGAATGTTTTGGTGGAGAAAAGTATTTTATCACCTTTATAGATGATTTTTCACGGTTTGGATATATCTATCTGCTACATGAGAAATCTCAAGCTGTTTCAGTACTTGAGGTATTTCTCATGGAGGTGGAAAGACAGTTAGATAGAAAGGTGAAAATCATCAGGTCGGATCGAGGTGGAGAATACTATGGAAAGTATGACGAATCGGGTCGTAACCCTGACCCATTCGCCAAACTTCTTGAACAACGTGGCATTGTTGCACAGTACACGATGCCAGGGACGCCACAGCAGAATGGTGTTGCTGAAAGGCGTAATCGGACTTTATTGGATATGGTCAGAAGTATGGTAAGTAATTCTACCTTACCTAAATCATTGTGGGGTGAAGCCATTAAGACGGCAACTTATATCTTAAACCGGGTTCCTAGTAAGTCAGTTCCAAAAACTCCTTTCGAGCTATGGACTGGTAGGAAACCAAGTTTAAGACACATGCATGTTTGGGGTTGCCCAGCAGAAGCGAGACTTTACAACCCACATGAAAAGAAATTGGATCCTAGAACAGTAAGTGGGTACTTTATTGGCTACCCAGAGAGATCCAAAGGGTATAGGTTTTACTGTCCTAATCACAGTCCGAGAATAGTGGAAACAGGGAATGCCAAATTCATTGAACTTGGCGAAATCAGTGGGAAAATAGAACCTAGAGATGTGATCATTGAGGAAGTACGAGTAGATGTCCCCATACCTACATCCTCAGAAAAGATAATGGTTCCTCTAATTGATCACCACAATGATACATTGGAACAAGAAAATGATCACCCATCTCAGAATGATAATATCACTGATGAACCAAGTTCGGAGTTACCAGAACAGATAGTCTTACGCAGATCTCAGAGAGATCGGAGACCTGCTATTTCAGCAGACTATGTGGTATATCTCCAAGAATCTGAATTTGACATTGGGACAAGTGAAGATCCACTAACGTTTTCACAAGCTATAGAGAGATGTGATTCTAGTAAATGGATCGATGCCATGAAAGAAGAGTTGAAATCCATGGATCAAAATCAAGTTTGGGATCTCGTTGAGTTGCCTAAAGGATGTAAAAGAGTCGGGTGTAAATGGGTCTTTAAGACCAAACGCGACTCTAAAGGCAACGTCGAACGACATAAGGCCAGACTTGTTGCTAAGGGTTTCACCCAGAAAGAAGGCATTGATTACAAAGAGACCTTTTCTCCAGTATCTAAAAAGGACTCATTCAGAATCATTATGGCATTGGTGGCTCATTTTGATTTAGAGTTACACCAAATGGATGTGAAAACAGCTTTTCTAAATGGAAGTTTGGATGAAGTGGTCTACATGGAGCAGCCAGAGGGCTACTCAGAAAAGGGCAAAGATCACCTAGTATGTAAGCTTAAGAAATCAATATACGGGCTTAAACAAGCTTCCCGACAGTGGTACTTAAAGTTCAATGATACCATTACTGTCTTTGGATTTAAAGAAAACATTGTTGATCGATGTATATACCTAAAGGTCAGTGGGAGCAAGTTTATATTTTTGATCCTGTATGTTGATGATATCTTGTTAGCTAGTAGTGATCTTGGCTTACTTTATGAAACCAAGGGTTTTCTATCCAAGAACTTTGAAATGAAAGATATGGGTGAGGCATCCTTTGTGATCGGAATTGAAATCCTCTGGGATCGAAAACAAGGACTGTTGGGTTTGTCTCAGAAAAATTATATAGAAAGAGTTCTTGAGAGATTTGGGAAAAGTTGCTCATCACTTGATACTCCGATATCAAAAGGTGATAAGTTTAGCCTATCACAATGTCCTAAAACTGAGTGGGAGCGTAAAGAGATGGCAAAAATTCCCTATGCTTCAGTTGTGGGGAGCTTGATATATGCACAGATTTGCACGAGGCCAGACATTAGTTTTGCAGTTGGCATGCTTGGGCGTTACCAGAGTAACCCAGGGATGTCTCATTGGAAAGCAGCAAAGAGGGTATTACGATATCTGCAAGGATCTAAGGATTACCAGCTTACCTTTAGGAGAACTGACAACTTAGAGGTAACTGGATACTCAGACTCTGATTTTGCCGGTTGTTCTGATAGTAGGAAATCTACTTCTGGATATGTTTTCCTACTAGCCGGTGGAGCGATCTCATGGAAAAGTATGAAGCAAACTATCACTGCTTCATCAACAATGGAGGCTGAGTTTGTGGCATGCTTTGAGGCCACAGTGCATGGTTTATGGCTGAGGAACTTTATCTCAGGGCTTGGAGTTGTTGACTCTATAGAAAGGCCGCTGAGAATTTATTGTGATAATTCCTCTGCAGTTTTCTTCTCCAAAAATGATAGGTATTCTAAAGGTGCTAAACACATGGAGCTCAAATACCTAAGTGTCAAGGAGGAAGTACAGAAACAGACAGTGTCCATAGAACATATTAGTACTACGCTTATGATAGCAGACCCATTAACAAAGGGTCTAGTAGCGAAGCAGTTTAAAGAGCATGTTGACAGAATGGGTCTTATGATGTAAACATGTTATTAAGCTCATAGATGTTCTATTTTATTCTGGACACTTAATGATATCTATTATGGTTGTTTTGTTTCTGTTTTCTTGTCTTTCCATTTCTTTGTACATTGAATAGCTTGGAAGAATGATGACAAGATAATGTTTGCAACAGACATGAATTGGAACCCAAGGCATTACGGTATTAGCCTTAATTATCCCGATTAAAGATCATGTAAAATTGGTTGCTGGTGTTGTGGTACATGGAAGGGAATTTGTTGATTATATAACAAAGGACCGCCATGACTCGCATCAGTAGTTAATTTAACATTGATATTACAGAACTCATGTAACGTACTTTGAGCTATGAAAGTTCCAGGAAATGAATTTGCGCAGTATGGTTAATTTCCTGTAATAAACCCATGAACGGAAAATATTATTTTATGGGCGTATGGGCCAAGTGGGAGAATGTAAGAGTTTTATTTAAACTCTATGTCCCACACACCCATCTTAATAGAATTTGAAATAGCTCAAGTCTATCAGATTCAAGATGAGTGATAACGGGATAAGAGAAATCCTAAGAGATAAGATTAAAACTCTATCTCTAGTTATAGTCAGATACAAACTCTTAGATTTCTTGATGGTCAGAAATCTATAAATAGCACTGAGGGATTAAAGGGTTCTCACCTACAACATTAGAGTGCCTTTTGCCATCGTGAGACACTTGTGAGGCAAAGTTACTAGGGTGATCCTTCTCTCATATTCAGATTTAATTCTTCATCAAACTGATGGAGAAAGGTACGCATTTATTACTGTTTATTATTGTGGATCATATGAAATCGAAGATCCGTTTATTAATGTTCATGTTAAAATATTTAACACTTTCTTCTTAGAATCTGCACCTGAAGGCTTGAAAGTTGAATCATCTATCCGTATTTTGATCAGGGCCTTTCCTCCAACTCTGGAGTCCATCCTTTCATTCGAGAGTGGAAATTTCTTCTTCCAGCACTCTCCGTTTCTGAAAATGGCAACAGCGCAAAAACAATCACCCAAGCAAGCATTCATGCACCAATCCTCAGTTTGGCCGTGAAAATGTTCACAATCAGATAGGGGCCAATCTGTACTTAGCATAGGCTGAAGGTGAAAAAGATCCGTTTCCGGCAATGATTCATTACAACTTTGTTGGATAAAGTTTGCTTTACATCCTTTCCTTACATCATCTGGATCAATGTAAGCGTCTCCTTCTGGGCATATGCAACGAGGTCTTTGATCATCTCCTAGTTGGCAGTAGCTGTTGAAACCACAAGCTCCACTGCCTGTACCTTCCGTTATGTCTGTGCAGATATTTGAAGGTATGAAGTTCGACATTGGGGTCCAATCGAAAGGCCAACTCGTGGAATTCGAAATATTAGGGCGTTTTGGGTATACATAATGCCTAAAAACTCCATCATATTCAAGAATCACTCTATAAAAGTCTTGTGTAGATCCGGCATTCGATGATATCATCTTAAGTATGCTTTTGTTTACTGCTGCAACGTATACAGAACCAGACTGGTTGAAGACGACCGGAAAACCACTGCCCACAGTTTCGCATGACCAATAATTAGAATTAGCAGAGTCCAATGGAAAATCTATAGTTTGAAGCATAAGATTTCCAGCCGATTGCAGTGAGAACTGGAATCTTCCGTTTGAGTAATTCGTTTCCGAGTAACGTGCAACAAGTTTTCCGAGCCGACCAATAGTGTTTGTGGGTAATATTGTATCAGTTGGAAGATTAAAACTCTCCCACAAATACACAGAATTCTAGGTTGCCAGCACCAAGTTTCCGCTGTCAAGCATTGCTGCATAGGCAACACCTGAACGCGCTATATCAGCTCGCTATATCTCTCTGCCTTCTGGGTCCTTGAGCACAAATTGGCCGTCTACGGTAAGCTCAACTTTGGATTCTTGGCACTAGATTATTTCGATTGGCTGCCCAGACAATGGTTCTTTCTGGTATTTTGCTGAACCAGATGGCTAGTAGATAACCTCCATTTCCAATCCGTTGGAAGCCAAAAGAAAAGTCACCAAAAGGCGATGCCCAGGAAGAACCGTCGTCCTATATATGCTGTCAAGGATGAGCCTAAGGATTGGTTTCTGTAGATTTGAGCTGAGGTAGAACATGCCATCATCAACAGAAGAAGAAGCAACGACTTGGGGAGAAGATTTTGCAATGCTAAAGCCATGGTATGATCATGTGTGTCTTTTTCAGATGATTAGTTAGACGGATTAATAACAGTTGAAAGATATACTGAACATGAATACATTAGTTCCCTTCCAACCATGGAAAGAACTCAAACTCAAACAGGATACCATGTTAGGAAATTTCATTTGAATGTTTCAGTATTTTTAAGTGTCTTCACACATTTGACTAGCGACATGGCAAGACAAGTCGTTTCCAACGCCCACTTTTTGACAATTTGTTATGTTTTTTAACTAAAATCTCTGAGAAATGCATCACATGTTTGTATATGATTGGACTCCATAAATTATTAAATTCCAATATTAGTAAGAACATAACCATAAAAATGGGATATGGAAACCATTTCCTTAATGATTAAAAATATATTATTTAATAATATTATAATATTTTTTTATTTTTAAAATTATTTTAAAATGTTAAAAAAATGATGTAAAAAAAAAAAAAGTACTAACAAGAGCTCCAAGCGGCAATGTTATAATTAAGATAAGAAAAAATTGAAAATGTGAAATATTTTAATTCTAATAATTTAGACACCGCATGGAAAAAGAAAGTGTGGAATATCTCAATTCTATCGTTGCTGGCCTTCAGAGTGCATTTTTTATCAAAAAAAGGAAAAAGAAAGAAAAAAAAAGAAGAAAAAAAAAGAGAGAGAGAAAAAACATTCATCCATGTAAGCATGCGGACATTTTGGGGCGGCCAAGAATTTTTCTAGAAGTGGACCTGGATTACCCAATAGGCACTGCATGGTACTCCAAAGTATTTTCACTCATTAACATGCATTTTCAAAACAACTCAATCGTAATGTTCTGCTCACTCGTCTTTCACTTGGAAAATTTGCAAAAACTTCCCTCCTTTGCTTTTTCATCTTGAAAACTCAATGAATTGTATAAGTTACTAGAGAAATAATGTTTTGCAAATAAAATATAATTGAAGTAGAACTTTCTATGCCAAAATTAAAAAGAATATTCTTACTCATTATCCTTTTTATCATTATTCTCTCATCATTTCAAGATGTGGTATTAAATGATTGAATATTATTTATTATATTTCACTTGAAGACTATTAATGCCACATTAAGAAATGTTGAGAAGATGATGATAAAAGTGATGCGAAGTAGAATTTTCCAATTAAAAAAAGTAGAATCTTTTATTTGGAAAAATTTTAGGGTTCCCACATCACACTGCACACCCGTACTTGGCAAACCTGGTCTGGAGCCACGTCACAGTTTGAAGAGCAAACCCCCTTCCCCATTCTTCTCTCTTCTCTTTTTTAGTTTCAAAAATCAACTTTTTCCCCTCTTTCCCATCCGTTGCCCTCTCTCTCTCTCTGTCTCTCTCTCTCTCTCTCTTCGATGCTTCTCTCTTCTCTCTCAGTTTCAAATCCACTCATCCCTCTCCCCTCGTTGCTTCTCTCTCTCTCTCTCTCTCTCTCTCTCTCTCTCTTACTCTCTCATAGTTACAAGTGAAACATAATAAATAGTCTCAAATCATTTAATACTATATCATGAGATAATGAGAGGATGATGGTAAAATGGATAATGAATAACATTACTTTTTAAAGAAGCTGAACTCATTCATAATGAAGACAATTACACAAATCCATAGTAGAATAATTAGAAGGCGGCAACAAAGAGAACTCTAGAATGAATAAAGTCTAGACAATAATGCCACCATTTTACAGTATCTTCCACAAAATAAGTATGTCTTGCAAGTAAGTGAGCAGTTTTATTCTCTTGGCGACCAACATGGAGGACATGACATAACAAACCCCAGAAGAAGACATTGAATTTCCTCAACCACTGACTCATGCCTAAATAAATTGGGTTCTTCAAAACAAATTGCTTCAATAATAGTTAAAGAATCCATTTCTAGAATCAAATTAGTCACACCTAGATGCAGAATCAATTGTAGACCCTTTAGTGATGCTAAAGTTTAAATATCATCAACTTCAAACACTCTATGTTCCTTTCAACTGGTGGCCATCAAAGTGGTTACTTGAGTATCTTTTAAAATAACTCCAATATCAGTTGACACAGAAAAATGAAAAGAATGCATCATTAGAATTAACCTTCACTATACCTTGAGGAAGGGCTTTCCAAGAGAGTAGAAATTCTTTACACACCACCACATGCTGACTCTTAACATAAATATAACTCTCAACATACACAAGACAATTATCAACTATCTCTAAAATAGTACGAGAAAAAAGTCTGAAACAATTTAAGGTTCCTATATTTCCAAATACCCCCTGAAAGAGTAAGGAAAATAGGAATTAACTTGAAATGAAACTTCATTGATGCCCACACCAAATCTATAAGGTTGCATTTGGATATTGAGCTAAATTGAGTTCTTTATAAATATTAGTGAGTTGAGATAGTAGAGTGAGTTATGTGGAGCTCATCTAAGATGAGTTTAGATGTATTTAGATGTTAAGATGAATTTAGTACTATTTATGAAAAGTTGAAAAATGTATGGAGCCTACCAATTATTGGAAAGTTATTATAATAATTGAATAATTAATTTATTAAATGCTTTACTAATAAATAACATAAATAAAACAAAAATCCTGTCAATGCATGTAAAAAAATTACAACAAAATAAAAAACAAAATATTCTGGGTGCTATAAAAACAAATTTTTCATACTCCAAATGGATATTATTATATTGTTTAATTAGTAGTAAAACAATGCATGTAATGTTAGAGGAAAAAAAATTGACTCGCCTAGGCAATTGAGCTATTGGTCGATGAAACGCTCAAGACCCATGTCTCTCGCTCGAGCGGCTCTCAATCGCTCGAATTTGCTACTTGAGGCTTTTAATAACCGTTTGAGTGAAATATGCTTATTTCCGATTTTCCTTTTGCCAATTATGGATCCCACGGAGGGTTAAAGTTACTTTTGCCTTTTTTCCACTAAGAATTGAGAAACGCTGAAATGCAAGAGGAATTTACTTTTGTTTGCCGTTTGTCAATTGTGGGTTTCATGGAGGTTAAAGTTGAAATGAACTTAGTTTTGACTCAACCGTGCATTTAGATGTTTTGTAGTGCACATATGAAGTGCACTTAGATGCTATTAGCATCCAAATGAGTCATAAATCTTCCAGCTTGCCCTAAGTAAGACAAAATATGTGGATTTTGAAAAATCCAAATTTTTTAAAGCACGGAACAACCACAAAGAGCACGATGACCATCTTCTTTAAACAACTTACAGTGTTCACACATTCCTAACGGAAAAATCTCCTTTACAACTAAATTATGTTTTGTAGGTAGATTATTTTTTCATGCCTTCCACCCAAAAATTTTCACTTTATTTAGCAGTTTCAAATTCTAGAAATGTCTCCAAAACTTTGGTGTCATCAAAATTAGAACTTTCAGCATTATCTGTTGGATATAACACTACAAAGTTGTTACTTGTATGGTAGCCATATTTCACATAATAATAGCCACTCTTGTTTCCTAGGCACACAATTTTGCAGTCCACTGTACTTACATTCAAGAACGTAGAGAACCAATCTAGATTAGCAAAAAAATGACCTATTTGTTTTGAATTTGCCAGAGAAATAGCAGTTCGCTTTCGACCCGGGGTCCACCCTCTCATTGAAGATGAAGCCCTAACTGATGGTTTATAAATAGCCTGTGTATTTTGTGACTAAGTTGATTTATTTGGACCATTAGAAGCCCCGATGTAGGTTAGAGGCCTAGGCCAAAATCATTTGTGACTCATTGAACAAAGTCCACATGTGTCTTCGTCAAACTCTGGGAGCAATTGCCACCAATAGTAATCGCATCCACCATTGATTCCATTGTTGAACCACCAAGAATCGATACAGTGGACATGGATGCAGAAACACCTTTTGTCGGCAGCACAAATACCCTGTTGGAAGTGGTTGAGATATTGTTTTCCCACGCCACCCCTGTCTCCACCAATCGCTAACCCGAAAAAAAAAAAATAAATAAATAAATTCTTGCTCTGGTAGTGGAGACCCACCTCAGTTCCTCAAATGTGTGCATGTACCATAGTTAATCTTTGTTTGGTGATCAGAAGGCTAAAAACATCAAGACTTTGAGATAGAGATACCACCACAGTGAGTAACGCATAGTACAAACAATAGTTTTTTTCTCTCTCTCTCTAATCAAATTCTACATTCATTTCCTAAAAATTATATAATTCTTTCGTAACTCATCTTACAATTAATCAACATAATTAGTAGCGCCAGTGCTTTGTAACAAAATGGAAAATACTTTAGTCACAAAGAGATTATACAAAACTAAACTCACAACTGATGTGGCTTAATATACTGATATGTCATATTGTAAAGTTACTTTTATTATAAAGTAGATCTAAAGGATTTCATGAAACTAGATCATTTTGTGGGTTTATTTTGTATAATCTATTTGTATCTATCGCACTTCTAAAAAAAAGTATAGAATTTTTTTCTTAAGTTTTATTTTACATAATTGCCGCTTGATTTAAATTATAGTTGTGAAAAAGATGTAATTTGTATTGTTACTTGTTGGCACAAACTATCTTAACTAAATAATTAAGCCTCGGGATTTAGGTTTTTGGTTTGAAAGAAGTCTAGCAAGTAATGTGTGAACATTAAATGTGCCCAAAAAAATAATAATTGGGTGTATGGAAATGAATGGTCCGGGAAGTTGCATTGGCAATATACTCGCACTAAATTTTACATGTGCAATATTTTTGAACAAAGGGTTCTCCATTTTATCTAAAAGAAAGAAAGAAAAAATAAAGAAAGATGGACAAAATGGGTGGAAGAGACAATGTCATGTATATAGAGACACAGCACAAGGTGCTTGGACCATTGGGCACCCCATTTCATGTCTCCCTACAATCTCTAGTGTTACTCTGTAGATGTGAAATGGTCTGAACAAAACACAATGCTGAAAAAGGAAGCGACTTCAAACCTACTGCTAGAAACTCTAGAGTTTAATATAGGGTGAGCCTAAAACAATGGCCCAAAGGACGAGAAAACCTCATAATCAGGATTCCTTCAAAAAATCGATAAAAGACAACAAAAGAAGAAGGCATCAATATATGCTAGAAGTAAAAAAGATGGAGAATTTGCATCATGCTGAAATGTCACACAAATGAGCAACACAGAATCATGTCAATCGATAGTGAAATCATGTCAGATATTCTACCAAGAAGAATTTGCATCACATGAGATATGAGCATTGAAGCATGCAATGTCCTTCTACACTTTGAATGATTTATAAGATCAAGAACTTTGTGAAAAACCCCCTGGGTTTTAGAAAGAGTTATGCTGCCCCAATGAGAAAACCCAGCTGACTTTCTACAACTAAACTCTTGAACATATGTCCATGTTAAGAGGAATAAACTATTCAGAAAACATATACATCAAAGCAAAAAGGAGAGGGCACTCATGTATTCAATTAATGCTCGTTCCCATGCAGGGAAGAGTTCAGCGGCAGTCACATGATTTGGTTAAATCCCCAAACTAACATATCCCAAAACGAGAACCAACCCTTCTCTTGTTATTCTAGAAAAAGGATAAACACTCCTTTGGTATCTCCACTCTTCTTTTATCGCTCAGTGTTTTATGATGAACATTTTACTGCGTTAATATTATGAATTGAGAAAAATTTTATACAGTACATCTTTTCTCGTATTGCATACAACTATCATACAGAGTACACCGTTTCTTGATATTATTCAAATTGCCACACTAATAGTATTGACAACTAAATATGCGCATAGAGAATTGAACAACTGGGTAAGTAATTTATGTTTGAATAAATCTAGATTGAACTAATAAATGAGGATGGATCTGGAGGAACTGGCACTTCAACAGCTCCTTCCATCATCTGTATGACTTTCTTCATTGTTGGCCTTAGCGATGGATCCTCCTGAATGCACCATATTGCAATCATCACATATCTCTCCACTCTCTTCATGTCAGGCATCGCTTCCTCATCATTCCCCAATGGGAGATCCAGTTTCCTCTCTTTATAGCAGTCATACACCCAATCAGCAAGTATCATCTGATCCTCATTTTGTACATCTGCTTCAAAACTCTTTCGGCAGCAGATGATCTCTAGCAACAATATTCCAAAGCTGTAAACATCCACCTTGACTGTAACGGGCATGTTTCTGAACCATTCAGGGGCTACATAACCTTTGGTTCCTCTGATTCCGGTCATAGTCCGAGTCTGGTCTGTCTTCAAAAGCTTGGCTAATCCAAAGTCAGAAATTCTTGGTGTCAAAGAGTCATCCAAAAGGATGTTCTGTGGCTTGATATCGCAATGTATGATCTGGGTGCTGCACTCTTCATGCAAGTACGAGAGCCCTCTTGCAGTTCCTAATGCAATTTGTATTCTTTGGTACCATTTAGGCCGTGATCCTTCAAAGAGGAAGTTTGCTAGAGAACCACGGCTCATGAATTCATATACAATAAGCCTGTGCTGCCCCTCATTATTGAAACCAAGCAGTTGTACCAAATTTTTGTGATTTGTTCTGCCAATAGCACTCACTTCTGCTTTGAACTCCTGATCGCCTTGTGTCACGATATTGTTCAACTTTTTAACTGCAACAGGCTTCCCATGATCAGATTCTAGGGTCCCTTTATAAACTGTTGCAAAAGCACCATGCCCCAGCTCATCCTTGAATCCATTTGTAGCTTTTTTTAGTTCCTCATAGGTGAAACTTCGCAAGTTCATGCCTGGCATCACTGGGTATGTTTGAAGGACCTTTGGCTTAAAATAATCGAAGCGAAAGATAGCCAGAATGGCCGCCAACAGCAAGAGTAGGTTGAAAAACACCGAGCTGCTTAAGAGCACCGATCCAATAAGGATCAGAGTTGAACGATCTTTCTTCTTAGAATCTGCACTTGAAGGCTTGAAAATTGAATTATCTTTCGGTATTTTGATCAGGGCCTTTCCTCCCATAATGGAGTCCATCCTTCCATTCGAGAGTGGAAATCTCTTCTTCCAACACCCTCCGTTTCTGAAAACGGCAACAGCGCAAAAACAATCAACCAAGCAAGCATTCCTGCACCAATCCTCAGTTTGGCTTGGAAAATATTCATAATCAGATTTGCCGGACCAATCTGTATTTTGCATGGGATAAAGGTAAAAAAGATCCGTTTCCGGCATTGATTCATTACAACTTTGTTGGATAAAGTTTGCTTTACATCCTTTCCTTTCGTCATCTGGATCGATGTGAGCGTATCCTTCCGGGCATATGCAACGAGGTCTTTGATCATGACCTTCTAATTTGCAGTAGCTGTTGAAACCACAAGCTCCACCGCCTGTATCTTCCATTATGTGGCAGACATTAGGAGGTATGAAGTTCGACGTAGGGGTCCAAGCCGAAGGCCAACTCGTGGAATTCGAAATATTTGGGCGTTTTGGGTATAAATAATGCCTAAAAACTCCATCATATTCAAGAATCGCTATCTGATAAAAGTCTTGGGTAGATCCGGCATAAGATGATATCATATTAAGTATGCTTCCATTTTTTGCTGCAACGTATATTGAACCAGACTGGTTGAAGACAACCTGAAAACCACTGCCCACAGTTTCGGTTGACCAATAATCATGATTAGCAGAGTCCAATGGAAAATGTCTAGTTTGAAGCACAAGATTTCCATCAGATTTCAGTGAGAGCTGGAATCTTCCGTTTGAGTAATTCGTTTCCAAGTAACGTGCAACAAGTTTTCCGTTCTGACCAATAGTGTTTGTGGGTAATATTGTATCAGTTGGAAATTTAAAACTCTCCCACAAATACACAGAATTCTGGGTTGCCAGCACCAAGTTTCCGCTGTCAAGCATGGCTGCATAGGCAACACCTGAACGCGCCATATCAGCTCCCCATATCTCTTTGCCTTTTGGGTCATTGAGCACAAATTGGCCGTCTGTAGTAAGCTGAACTTTGGATCCTCTTGGCACTAGATTATTTCGATTGGCTGCCCAGACAATGGTTTTTTCTGGTATTTTGTTGAACCAGATGGCTAGTAAATAACCTCCATTTCCAATCCGTTGGAAGCCAAAAGAAAAGTCTCCAGAAGGCGATGCCCAGGAAGAACCGCCGTCCTTCGCCGTCAAGGATGAGCCCATGGATTGGTTTCTGTAAGTTTGAGCTGAGGTAGAGCACGCCATCATCAACAGAAGAAGAAGCAACGAGCTGGGGAGAGGATTTGGAAACGCTAATGCCATGGTATGATAAAGTGTGTATTTTTGAAGAGATGATTAGTTAGACGGATTGAAAACAATTGAAAGATATATATACTGGACAATTCGTTATTTCCCTTCCAAGTTCCAACCATAGAAAGAACTCAAACTCAAAACGGGGATACCATGTCGGGAAATTTCGTTTGAATGTTTCAATATTTTCAAGTGTGTTCAAAGATTTGACTAGCGACATGGCAAGACAAGTTGTTTCCAACGCCCACTTGTTGACAATTTGTTCTGTTTTTTAACAAAAATTTCTGAGAAATGCATGACAAGAAATGTATATTTCCTGCTCACTCGTCTTTGACCTGGAAAAGTCACATAAACTTGTCTCCTTTGCTTTTCACCTTGAAAACTCAAAGAATTGTTTGGAAGAAGTCTAGCAAGTAATGTGTGAACATAAATGTGCCCATTGAAAAAAATAATAATTGGACGCATGAATGGTCGGGTTTTTGCAATGACAATATACTTGCATATTGAGGCATCGTTTGAATATATAGTTTAAATAAAATGAGATAATATATTTTAAATAATAAAAAACTTTTTTAATTAAAAACTTAAAATAAGATGAAATAGTTCGTAAAAAAATGTGTGTTTAGATAGTAAGATGAGATGAGATATTTTTTAATATTTTAGATTTGAAAATGGTGTGGATTCTACTATTTTAATTTTCAGCCAAATTATATACTATTCACGTACTGTTCATATCAGTTTTACGCTATTCACACTCTGTTTACTCATTGTTTATTTACTGTTCATGTCAATTTTGTATTATTTATTGTCAGTTTTCTCTGTTCATTACTATTTATGTAAGTAAATATTTTTAAAATTTTGAGATAAAATATAATATGTTTTGATAGAAAAACCTGCTACACGGTACAAATGAGATGAAAAGGAAAATAAACAAAAAAGGGTTCTTCATTTTCTTACCGTGCATGTACCATGAAAAAGGATGAAATATAATGTATTCTCCATTTGAAACGGGGCGTTAGTTTTACATGTACACTGTTTATGCTATTCACGACTGCATTCCATAAGCATGACCTATTGATGGGGGGACTAGGATGCCTAATTTGTTTTAATTAATCTTGTCCTTCCATTTCAAATAGAACATAAATGAATAGTTACGATGTTGCCAAGTGTTCGTTAGAAACCACAATTTGCTAATCAAGTAAGCAGAAGGATACCGATCATGCCCAATAGAGAGAAAAAAACTTAATTATTGATAAAACAAAAGAATTGTCTAATAAACCCGAGTTCGGGGCGCGGGTGGGCCAGCACTGCCCCTCTTTATCTCCTTTCTTTCTCTTCTCACTCTTTTTAATAGAGTGCGCGAACTTGCATAATTTAAAACTATATCTAACATTACAATTTATAAATATTAGAAGATAGTAACATATTTATAGTTTTAGCAATTTATCAACCATAGGAAGATGACTTTTAATATTTAGAAGAATTATATTAGGGTAATGTTACGTAAAGTCGTGGAGTGCACAAGTGTCGAGCAATCATTTTGAAAAAAAAATTGGCATACTATTAAAAAATTAATTTTTATCATATAAATCTCATATTTATTAATTCTCTTCAAAATAATTATATAACTCTTATACAATTCATAGCTATAAATATTATTTCTCTTATATTATCAAATGAGAGAGAAAAGACCGGCGTTACATTTCCTTTACTTTCTCCCACTTGACAATCCAACGTTAACCCAATGCTAGAAAGTAGGGTCAAAGTCTTCAGTCTCAACAACCAAGTTTAGCCTATCTAATTCAAATAAGAAATATTTTTTTTATTATTTTTGTATAATTTGTTTATGATTAAAATATTTTTTTTAAGCTAACTGCATTCCATAAGCATGACCTATTGAGGGGGGACTAGGATGACTAATTTGTTTTAATTAATCTTGTCCTTCCATTTCAAATAGAACATAAATGAATAGTTACGATGTTGCCAAGTGTTCGTTACAAAACACAATTTGCTAATCAAGTAAGCAGAAGGATACTGATCATGCCCAATAGAGAGAAAAAATTTAATTATTGATAAAACAAAAGAATTGTCTAATAAACCCAAGTTCGGGGCGCGGGTGCGCAATCTCTTCAATAAATGGGCAATCGTTCGCCTTTTACCCTATGCAATGGTCGGAGTGACCGATTGGCTATTTTTTATACATTATTTTAGAAAACTTTTACATATTGGACCAATTGGCCATAACTAAAAGCAATCTAAAAAAAAAAAAATTAAAAAAATACACAAATTTATAGAACGTTTATCTATAGATTTTTTTTTATATAAATTTATAAACAGACATAAATTAATGTAATTTATTGTTATAAAATAAATATAATATATTATATTTCATCACGTCAATATATAAACTTATTTTTATAATATTTATTCATGTAGACTTTAACACTCAAAACACAAAATCAATGACTGATGGAAAGACTATAAAGACATAGTTGTCATTAGATCACTGTGTGGATGCGGATTGTTGAAATAACATCCGCCCGTACGTCAAGTTTATGTTTTTATTTTATTTTTTAATTGAAATAATAGATCAGCTGTTTTTTATATATCATTTTAGAAAGCTTTTACATATTGGACCAACTGACCATAACGGAAAGTTATCTAAAAAAGTACACAAACAAGAGTGTTTGATATATATATTTAAAAATTGACATAATTTAATATAATTTATTAGATTATAAACTTTTTATTATTGTAAAATAAATCTCACATATTATATAATACATAAAGTACATCCGACCAATACGTCAAGTTTATGTTTTTATTTTATGTTTGTAAATGGAGGGTCTAAAGTTCTTTTTAATTGAAATAATAGTTCGAGAACAAAAATAAATTGCGGTGGATTCATTATGGTTGGAAGGGTCATCCAAAAGTCAGAAATTCTTGATGTCAAAGAGTCATCCAAAAGGATGTTCTATGGCTTGATATCACAATGCATGAACTGGGTGCTGCACTCTTCTTGCAAGTACAAGAGCCCTCTCGCAGTTCCGAATGCAATTTATTTTCTTTGGTACCTGAAAAAGTAGTGGTTCTACACAACACCACACCTAGAGGGGGGGTGAATAGGTGTAATCTAATTTTTATGGTCTTTTGAATATAAATCAAACAAGCAGTTAATAAATGAATCAAATAACACAAATAATCAACACATGATTTTGTTCACGGAGTGGAAACTCATTTGAAGAACGTCTTCAAAATCTAAAACCACTCCAGGTGTAAGACACCACCTCAAATCCACTATAGAAATTTTAGTTTGTTACAACCAATTTAGAGACACTCACAAAACCTTTGTAGTAGCTAAAATCGGCTTGCAACACCACGAGTGACCCACTCGATCTCTACACGCATGTAGTGTCGGAACTTCGACCTTCTTATAGCTTCCCACGAGACCCTCTCGATCTCTGCATCAACGGCAACTCTGGACTCTTCCGGCCAACAAAAATGCCCACTTCAATGGACTCAAGTAAGAGTTGATTTTGAATGTGTTGTGATGGAGAAATATTTATCCAAGAGAGAATCAACCAAATGGGGGAGAGGTTGCTCTAAGAAGTTCTTGGAGACCCTTAGGGTTTTTGCTCTGATTCTCCACCCTAGAACAGAAGCTAAGCTGTTCTATTTATAGTTTCCATCAAATGAGGCGTTCAAAACCCTACATTGTAAGTGATCTGGAACATTGGCTCGAGCGAAGGTCGAGCGCCGAAATCTGCCTGAGTTCGCTCGAGCGCCATGTCGAGCGAGTATCGAGCATTTGACTCTGCCTGAGTTCGCTCGAGCTCATTGTCGAGCGAGTGTCGAGGGACATACTCTGTCTGCGTTCGCTCGAGCTCAGTGTCGAGTGAGGGTCGAGCGGTTGAATCTGCCTGAGTTCGCTCGAGCGCTATGTCGAGTGAGGGTCGAGCGAAGTTGCTTCTTTTGACCAATAATGAGCACACTTCAAGTCTTCCGCAACAACACTTGTTACAACACTATTTTACAACACTATTTTACACAGGTTTTCACAAGAATATGCCAATACGCTCATTTTTCCCTCAACAATCTCCCCCTTTGGCATTTCTGTGACAAAACCTCTAACCTATACATATGACCTAATCCTAGCACACCCAACTAGATCCATATTCTTGAACATGTTGAAATATTTCTGCACACGCTTAGCAAACGGTTAAACATACCCATTCACATATGCACAAAAACGTATTTGCAATTCTCAAATCATAATTCTCAAATCAAATCATAATTAGAAAAGAAATACTTCATTAAGCAACAAATCAGGAGTTCAAGAAACATTAGTCAAACAACCAGCAGCTAACAAGAAATATAAATCAACAGAAATAACCAAAAGCTGCTGTTCCCCCAAAACAAAAAAAGTGTTAGTACAAGTAACACTCCCCCTGAGTTAATACTGTACTGTACTACTCCCCCTCAACAATATCTCCCTCTTTTTGTCACAAGAGGCCAAGGGGCTCAATCATCACCATCAGCATCCTCATAATCCTCATTAAGCTGTCTTTCAATGTCATCGAAGCGTTGAGTCACAAGTTGCTGCAAGTTATCAACTTTCACATCAAGGCTGTCGAGCCGGGCGTCAAGGCGAGCTAGATACTCAAGTATCTGCTGAAGACTGGGCTCCGACGAACCAGGGGCTGAGGAAGATGGCTGAGAGCTGGATGGGGCCGAGGTAGAGAAGGCTGAGAGCTAGAGGGTCGAGAGCTCGAAGGCTGAGAGGAGGGAGCGGGAGGGTGCTCAACACGGAAAGGGTGTGGAGTTGTGTGAGCACGACTCAGCTGGACCGTCCTACGACCAATAGGGGCCTTAAGTGCAATTCTAGGCTCCTGAGGATGGAACGCAACAGATTGGGAGAGAGCTAGTCGGGTGATTAGACACGGTAAAGGCAAACCAGTCCGTGTTTTGGAGGACCGATACGCCTCAATGATAACCCGACACAAAAGACTTCCTAGATCAATGGAGACACCATTGATCAAGGCATACAGTAGAAGGGCATGGTCAAGACCCACATCACTATTATGACCAGTAGGATCTAAGTTCGTAAGAACAATCCTACTGAGAATGAGGTGATCAGGAGTAAAACGAGCAGTTGAAATAGGGGTTGTCCCTTCCCAACTACTAGGCCGACCACAAAGACAACTAGCAATGACTTGTGAACTGGGAGGAGATGTCCGTGAGTAGGGAAACTCGGGATAGGACACACGAGGGGCATTTAGCAGAGTCGCTATCATGCCCGAAGTTACTCGGAAAACAACGTTCCGAAGACTGACTTCAAACGAGTCATCAACAAACACATCATGAATATTGGAGTAAAACTCCCTAACCAACTCTACAGAAGGAGTGGGATGACCAGTGGTCAATGCCTACCACTGACGAGACTAAAAAATGCGGGGAATGATAGTCTCGGTAAGCTCACCTAATGTCACTTCACGCTCGACTATGGGAGTACGATGCGAGAAGTTCTGAGAGTATAACCCTTGGGCTCGGGCACTATGGAAGTGGGCTTGAGCGGGTGCAGGAGGGTTTTGGCGAGGACGAACACGTCGAGACATGGTTTCAGCTGTAGTCAGAGTCAACGACGTTAGACAAGGCTAAGGTAATGCAAAAACGTGATGAATGCATTCATGCTGACACAACATGACTCATGTGCATGCCAATGCCAACCCATGTGCAAACTCATATGCAATGACAATGCCAAGCCATTTGCAAGTCAATGCCAATTCTAAACCAAAACACCTTCAAAACATAATGCAATCCTAGTTAAACGATGTCCCAAACCTAGGATAGACATGAAATATATAGGGGCACAATGCTATGCCAATGCATGATGAAAAACCAAAAACAAACTTCATTTAGGCATTTTATCGAACACTTGGAGTGCATCCAAGAGTGAAACTCGGGCATAAGCCCATGGAATTCCAAAAACTGCCTAAATACACTCAAACCCCACAATGGCTACACAATAGCCTCAATAAACCAAAAGAAACGGAACAATTTCAAGAAAAACCTTCAAAAACCCCCAATCCGAACACCATATTCAAACTACACGGAAATACCCAAAATAAAATTACCAAATCATGAAAATACTAAATAGAAAGGGCTTTACCTTGATTTGGAGATGATTTCGGAAGTAAAACACTTGATTAAACGAAGAAGTTTGAGAAAATGAGGAAGAGAATCGCACGGGAGGGAGAAAAGAGGCCACTGTGTTCGAGCGGCTCGAGCGGCGCTGGGTTTTATAACAGGCGTTCGCTCGAGCGAACTTAAAACCCTCGAGCAGCTGTCGAGTGGTTTTCGCTCGAGCGGTGTCGAGCGATGGTCGAGCGAGACCTCTAGAAAAACACATTTTGCCCAGTTTTGAAGCACACAACACTCACATGACTTGGACAAATACTGGGAATGTCAATTTTCACACCAAGAGTACATATCAAATGTAGAGAAGCATCATATTCCCATAAAATACGCAGTTTAAAACCAAGTATCACAAGTAATATAGACGTGAGTGTTTAAAGCGGTCCTTGCTCAATCAAGAAATTTCAACCGTAAGGCGTGAGTGGGGTTGGGCTGAACATGAAACCATAAGTGCTTGGGAAGCTCATTCAAGACACAGAAAGTCAAACCTAATGCTGCTAGGACCTGAATCTTTCTGTTTAAATACTTGTCTCAGTATGTTCAAGAAAACAGAAAACTTATTCTGTTTTTCACCCTCCTTTTTCTTTTCCTTTTTTTTTTTTATGTATATATAATAACTTCATTTTTTCTTTTCTTTTTGAGATACCATATTTTTGCACAAGCGAACCATGATGAGGTCATCTAGGCCGTGGTCAATTCTATATGAAGGTAGAGCTTCCTACCACTTTTGATTGCCTCCCCAATAAACTCACAAGTGGTGAAATGTCAATTGACCGAGTTTGGAGTGAAGTGTATGATGCCAGTCACAGATTACACGAGATACTCATGTTCCAAACCTTTGTAAAACATAGATATATGATACAAATCTCAAAAGATACATGCACCTAGATTTTAGAATTAACAACCCCACTATTATATAGCGCAATCATGGAGTGCATGTAGGGGCAGCAATCAATGACAATGAAACTAAACAGCTAACAAATACAACCCAAACATCAACAACAATAACAAAAAAAAATGAAAGTGCATGAAAAACATGTAATGCATGTTATGCATGTTTCAGGCTTATGTCAAAGCACAAACCCCAATAGCCTTTCTAAGAAGTTCAAACCGAAGCTTATCCAAGGGTTTTGTAAAAAGGTCGGCTAGTTGATGTTCGGTGGGAACATACTCAAGGGTCACAACCTTCGTTTCCACAAGCTCCCGAATGAGATGGTGCCTAATGTCAATGTGCTTGGTCCTGGAGTGTTGGACAGGATTTTTTGAAATGTTAATAGCACTGGTATTGTCACAATAGACGCTCATCACACCTTGGGCAATGCCATAGTCACATAGCATTTGCTTCATCCACAACAATTGCGTGCAATAACTCCCTGCAGCAATGTATTCAGCTTCAGCCGTAGACATGGAAATTGAGTTTTGTTTCTTACTCATCCAGGCTACCAAATTCGTCCCAACATAGAAACACCCACCAGAGGTGCTTTTCCTATCATCTGCATTATCTGCCCAATCAGCATCTGAATAGCCTGCAAGTTCAGTGTTAGAGTCTCTAGAATACCAAATCCCATAGTTAATCGTCTCATTCACATAACGAAGTATGCGTTTGACAGCTATCAAATGTGATTCTTTTGGATTGGCTTAAAATCTAGCACACACCCCAACACTAAAGGCAATGTCGGGTCTACTTGCAGTGAGATACAGCAAACTCCCAATCATGCTCCTATACAAGGATTGCTCAACATCCTTGCCTGACAGATCAGCGCTTAGCTTAACACTAGTGCTCATGGGAGTTCTAGCATGGCTCTTGCCATCTAATCCAAATTTTGTGATAAGATCTTTTGCATATTTGGATTGAGATATGAATAACCCATCATTCAACTGTTTTACTTGGAGTCCCAAGAAAAAGGTTAATTCACCTACCATACTCATTTCAAATTCATTCTTCATCTCATCAGCAAAATCAAGAGCCAGAGTGTCAATGGAAGATCCAAAAACAATGTCATCCACATAGATTTGAGCAATTGTTATGTCTTCTCCAGCTTTTCTGATGAATAATGTCCTATCAACACTTCCTCTCAAAAACTTGTGGTTCTCCAAATAGGAAGTTAGTCTTTCATACCAAGCTCTGGGAGCCTGTTTTAGGCCATAAAGAGCTTTCTTCAGCCTGTAGACATGACTAGGATATTTTGGATCCTTGAAACCCTTTGGTTGTTCAACATATACTTCTTCTTGGAGAACTCCATTCAGAAAAGCACTCTTGACGTCCATTTGATAGAGCTTGAAGCACATATGACAAGCGATGCTCAACAAAATTCGAATTGACTCAAGTCTGGCAACCGGAGCGAAAGTCTCATCGAAGTCTATACCCTCCATCTGGGCATACCCTTGAGCAACCAGTCTTGCTTTATTTCGCACAATGATTCCATTCTCATCAGACTTGTTCTTGAAAATCCATTTTGTGCCTACCACATTGTGACTTTCTGGTCTTGGCACCAAATACCACACATCGTTCCTCACAAATTGATTTATTTCATCATGCATAGCATTTAACCAATTCTCGTCACTCAAAGCTTCTTCGACCCTTTTTGGCTCAATTTGTGAGATGTAACTTGAGTGAGCCAATTGATTTATCACCTTCCTTCTTAGTCTCATCCTTTCATCTATATTTCCTATAATATTTTCTTGGGGATGATTCAACTTTACTCTTGAAGAAGGTTCCTTTTGGCTTCTTATCTTTTCATTTGATGCGGACTCCAAGTCTTCCCTTACTGCATCACTATCTTCTCTTTCAGTTCCACTTGGTAAGTGAGATGGCTCATCTTTATTCAATTTCTCTTCAGGAGCATCATTCACTACCACATTTATGGATTCTATTACAGTTCTGGTGTGCAGATTGTAGCATCTATACGCACGACTGTTTCTAGAGTATCCAAGAAAAATCCCTTCATCACTTTTGGGGTCAAACTTAGCTAAGTTTTCCCTGTCTCTCAAAATGTAGCATTGACTTCCAAACACTTTGAAGTACTTCATATTTGGTTTCTTTCCTTTCCACAGTTCATATGGTGTTTTGGAAGTGTTTGGTCTCGGATAGACTCTATTCACAATATGACATGCCGTGTTCACAGCTTCTCCCCAGAAATGGGTAGGAACATTCTTGCTGTGTATCATGACTCGAGCCATTTCTTGAATCACCCGGTTCTTTCTTTCAACCACTCCATTTTGCTGTGGAATGATAGGGGCAGAAAATTCTTTACTGATGCCCTCTTCATCACAGAAACTCTCAAGATTTGAATTGTCAAATTCTCTTCCATGATCGCTCCTAATTCTGACTATTACCTTTCCTTGCTCATTTTGAAGCTTCTTGCACAATATTTTAATCACATTAGGAGCTTCAGCTTTCTCTCTCAGAAATTCCACCCATGAATATCTGGTGAAGTCATCCACCATTACCAGTATGTATCTCTTTCCCCCCAGGCTTTCAGTTCTAGAGGGTCCCATAAGATCTATGTGCAATAACTCCAAAGGTTGTTCAGTTAGGATAGCCGTAGTTTTCTTGTGAGCTATTCTGACTTGTTTTCCCAATAGACATGACCCACACACAGGAGTCTCCACTTTACCCAGCTCAGGCAATCCTATCACCATATCTTTCTTGGCAATCTTGGACAGATTTTTATGATTCACGTGTCCAAGTCTTTGGTGCCACAGGTCTGTTGCCTCACTCTTAGCACTGTTGCAACTATGTTGAAAATTAGGAGTGATGCCATAACAATTGTCAGATGTCCTCGTTCTCTGCATCATGCAGTTTCCATCATTATCTGAAACAATGCATTTTTCTTTTGAAAAGCGAACCTCAGCACCATTGTCACACATTTGACTTATGCTGAGAAGATTTGCTTTTAATCCATCAACAAACAGTACTTCAAGACGGGTAGTCCAGGTATATCAATTTCACCTTTTCCAACTATATCAGCTTTTCCACCATCTCCAAAAGTTACTGTTCCACACTTGTATTCCTCAACAGTTTTAAACAAACTCCTATCACCTGACATGTGACGTGAGCATCCACTATCAAGGTACCACACATATGTGTCTCTAGTCTTTAGAGCAATGTGTGCCACATGACATGTGTTTCTTTCTCCAGTTCTGACCCACATCTTTCTAACTTTTGGAGAGCCACCCTTTTTGGTAGTTGACAGTTGGTCTAACTTGACATTCATCATCTCATTTTGCCTAGTTAAGGCCATCACTTGACTCCAAAGATTCAGATGCCCTTTTCTTGGTTGTCTATCTCCATTTTTCATGTGATTCTTCCTAAGCTCATAGCAATTTGGTCGGATGTGGCCAGCCCTACCACAATTATGACACACATAGTTTTCTTTGCTATCTCTTTGTCTCCTGAATGAAGAGGTATACTTAGGAGCAGTTATGAGACGTTTACCCATGTTTGGAGGGTGCACACTTTTGCTTTGAGAAGGTATATGTTCATACGTGATGTATCTTTTCAGCTTAAAACACTCCGTTACAACATGACCTGTTTTACCACAGTGGTGACAAATAGGTCTTGCATTTCTAGTTCTTGGTTTCACATGAGACAGAACACCCATTTGGACATGAGATTTGCCCTTGTCAGATGGGTTAGTCTTTCCATTGACAGCTGATTCATGAACAAACACAGTCTTCTTCTCATTTTTGTGGGAGACCTTTGAGGTGGTTGCAGTCTCAGATTTTACTGCACCATATCCCAGACCACTCTTGTCACTATGGGGCTTTCCAAAGCTTAGAATTTCATCCAACTTTTGTTTCCCGCTGGAGAAGGATTTCAGCTTTTCCTTCAGCAAGCTTATTTCACTTTCATGAGCTTTTAACTTATCTTCCAAACAAACCTTCTTCATTTTAAAGTGATCAGCTAGAACAATGGCATTAGTTAATTTGCCTTGAAGCTCTTCATTTTCTCTTTTAATGAAGTCTATCTCTTCAATGTGCACTTTGTTGAGTTTCCTCAATTTAACACATTCCTTGTATAACTTCTCATAAACTTCTTGCAGCTCATCTTCATATTCAGATTCATTTCCAGACTTGCTCTCATCATCCGACACATTTTCACTGTGTTGACTTTTGCTATCTACCAAGACAGTGAATGCCATGTAATTCAGATTTCTTTTTGGGGAAGAGTTCCCTGATGAATCACTTGACTCCGATTCACTCTCACTTAGGGATGCAATTTTTGCTCTTTCTTTTGCCTTTTTGTAGTTTGGACATTCCAGGTGAATGTGTCCAAAACCATGGCATTCATGACACTGCACACTTGACTGACCCTTGTCTCTATTTGTTCTAGTGTGCTTCTCAAAGCTTCTATTCTTGTTTCCTGAACTTGAGCCTCTGTTGTATCTTTCAAACTTTTTCTTCTCTAGGCTCTGATTCTTTTTATTTCTAGCGACAAACATTTTCCTGAATTTCTTAGCATAGAATGCTATTTCTTTGTCACTCATAGCCAAATCATCAGATGACTCATCTGACTCCTCTCTAACAGTATTGAGGGCTATGGACTTGTGCTTCTTGTCCATTGGAAGAGTATGTTCAAATGTTTGGAGGGAGCCCACCAATTCTTCAATTCTCATAGTATCCACATCCTTGCTTTCCTCAATAGCCGTAACCTTAGGACGAAATCTCTCAGGAAGAGATCTGAGAACTTTTCTCACAACTCTATTCTCAGGAATTCTGTCTCCTAGATTAAAGCGAGAGTTGACGATGTCATTTCGTTTGGCATAGAAAGCATCAAATGTTTCGTCATCCTTCATTCTCAACTCTTCAAAACTAGTAGTCAACATTTGAAGCTTTGAATTCTTTACAGCCTTGGTACCTTCATGGGTAATCTCAAGAATATCCCAAGCTTTCTTGCAATTTTGACACATTGATATTCTTTTGAATTCTTCCTGGGATACAGCCATAAAGATCGCATTAAGCCCTTTGCTATTCCAACCGCACTCATTTATTTCATCCCTAGAATAATTTTCCACACCTTTGGGAGTTCGAACTCCGTCAACAAGAACTTCTGGTTCTGTCCAACCATTTGTTATGGAAACCCATACTCGTTCATCCACAGATTTTAAGAATGCTCTCATTCTCACTTTCCAATAGGCATAATTGTTTCCATCCAAATATGGTGGAGATGTGAGTGATTGAGACCTATCCATTTAAACCACTACAGCAGGATCACACTCAGGAACTAAATCCTAGCGGAGTGAACCCGCTCTGATACCAATTGAAAAAGCAGTGGTTCTACACAACACTACACCTAGAGGGGGGGTGAATAGGTGTAATCTAATTTTTATGGTCTTTTGAATATAAATCAAACAAGCAGTTAATAAATGAATCAAATAACACAAATAATCAACACATGATTTTGTTCACGGAGTGGAAACTCATTTGAAGAACGTCTTCAAAATCTAAAACCACTCCAGGTGTAAGACACCACCTCAAATCCACTATAGAAATTTTAGTTTGTTACAACCAATTTAGAGACACTCACAAAACCTTTGTAGTAGCTAAAATCGGCTTGCAACACCACGAGTGACCCACTCGATCTCTACACGCATGTAGTGTCGGAACTCCGACCTTCCTATAGCTTCCCACGAGAACCTCTCGATCTCTGCATCAAAAATGTCCACTTCAATGGACTCAAGTAAGAGTTGATTTTGAATGTGTTGTGATGGAGAAATATTTATCCAAGAGAGAATCAACCAAATGGGGGAAAGGTTGCTCTAAGAAGTTCTTGGAGACCCTTAGGGATTTTGCTCTGATTCTCCACCCTAGAACAGAAGCTAAGTTGTTCTATTTATAGTTCCCATCAAATGAGGCGTTCAAAACCCTACATTGTAAGTGATCTGGAACATTGGCTCGAGCGAAGGTCGAGCGCTGAAATCTTCCTGAGTTCGCTCGAGCGCCATGTCGAGCGAGTATCGAGCGTTTGACTCTGCTTGAGTTCGCTCGAGCTCATTGTCGAGCGAGTGTCGAGCGACACACTCTGTCTGCGTTCGCTCGAGCTCAGTGTCGAGCGAGGGTCGAGCGGTTGAATCTGCCTGAGTTCGCTCGAGCTGTATGTCGAGCGAAGGTCGAGCGGTTGAATCTGCCTGAGTTCTCCTGAGCACTATGTCGAGCGAGGGTCGAGCGAAGTTGCTTCTTTTGACCAATAATGAGCACACTTCAAGTCTTCCGCAACAACACTTGTTACAACACTATTTTACACAGGTTTTCACAAGAATATGCCAATACGCTCATTTTTCCCTCAACAGTACCAGTTAGGCCGTCATCCTCCAAAGAGGAAGTTTGCTTGAGAACCACGACTCATGAATTCATATACAACAAGCCAATGCTGCCCCTCATTATTGAAACCAAGCAGTTGTACCAAATTTTTGTGATTTGTTCCACCAATTGCACTCACTTCTGCTTTGAACACTAGATCGCCTTGTGTCATGATATTGTTCAACTTTTTAACTGCAACAGGTTTACCACAATCAGATTCTAGGGTCCCTTTATAAACTGTTGCAAAAGCACCATGCCCCAGCTCTTCCTTGAATCCATTTTTAGCTATTTTTAGTTCCTCCTAGGTGAAGCTTTGCAAGTTCATGCCTGGCATCATTGGGTTTCTTTGAATGACCTTTGGCTTAAAATAATCGAAGCGAAAGACAGCCAGAAAGGCCACCATGATTCAAGAATTTTCGTAAGAAGTGGACCTGGATTACTCTACAGGCACTGCATAGTACTCCAAAGGTCTATTAACTCATTACTGTGCATTTTCAAAACAACTCATTACTGTGAAGAAAATCTTGTACGTTCTAGTGTCCAACAATTCTTCACTCTGAGCTTAGGACCCCATCTCCTTGTAGAATTTATTGTCCATGTAATTTCGTTGAAGAATTGAACTCGATCCACTTGAACAAGTGATCATGATGTTTTGCCTAATTTTCAATGTAATTGAAAGAGGCTTTCGATGTCGAGAAATTTCTTTACTTGCTTTCTTAATTAATTAATATTTGACAACATATATAGAAGATCGAAAGGGCCTCCCTACACTTTTTTTTATTTTTAATGATTAAAATTCAATTAGCATCTCACACCACATATTTTACATATTAAAAAATTATTTTTTATTATTTTATTTGGGCTAAATGGGTTGTACGATGGAGTATAAGCACGTACCCCCTTGCCCTTACCCTCGTGTTTAATTTATGACGGGCTAGCTAGGTAGCTATTCCCGGATTAGAGCATGAAAAATTCAATTCCGTCTCGTAGGACATGATTGAAGCTAGCTAAGACCGCAAAGGCAAAACTTAATTATTGTAGTTCATATATGTAGAAAAGATGGTTTCACACTACGCACATAAAACCTAAAAGGCAAAAAAGGAAAGTTTCCTCTGCTTTTGATTAAAAGAATTCCGTGTATTACAAAGCTGACCTATGTCCTATTTATACAGAAAACTAATTACAGCACGTGTTATAATTAAAATGAAAACTTGCTAACTAACTCTAACTAACTCATATGTACATATCTCAACACTCCCCCTCAAGATGGAGTATGTATATTTATTACTCCCATCTTGGAAAGGAAAAATGTAAACTGAGGGAAGGCCAAAGCCTTTGTAAAAAAATCTGCCAGCTGATGCTTTGAATTCACATGAAGAGTATGCAGTATTCCAGCTTGAATTTTTTCTCTAACCAAATGGCAATCAATTTCAATGTGTTTCGTTCTCTCATGAAACACTGGGTTGGCTGCTATATGTAGAGCAGCTTTGCTGTCACAGTAAAGTAATGCTGGTGAGTTGTGATTAATCCCAAAGTCTTTAAGCAAGGCAATTAACCAAATTAATTCACATGTTGTGGAACCGAGAGCCCTGTATTCAGCCTCTGCTGATGATCTTGACACAGTGTTTTGTTTCTTGGATTTCCAAGAAATAAGAGATTCACCCAAGAAAACACAAAAGCCTGTGATTGACTTTCTTGTTTCAGGACATGTTGCCCAGTCTGAATCCGTGAATGCCTTCAATTGTAAAGATGAAGATGCATGCAAAAATATACCCTGCCCTGGAGTTCCTTTTATATATCTCAAAACCTGATATGCAGCATCAAGATGAACTTGTGCTGGTTTATTCATAAACTGAGCCAAAATGTGAACAGAGAATACCAAGTCTGGTCTTGTAATAGTCAAGTAGAGTAACCTTCCTATTAACCTTCGATAGACAGTGGGATCTTCTAATGAACCACTATCTGTATTGATGAGGCGCAGGTTAGGATCCATAGGTATTTTGGCTGGTTTGCAGCCAATAAAACCTGAATCTGTTAACACTTCAAGAGCATAGTGTCTTTGGCAAACAGAAATGCCTTTAGATGTTCGAGCTACTTCCAATCCTAGGAAGTATTTTAATTCTCCAAGATCTTTAATCTTAAACTCAGCATGAAGAATATTTTTGATGTCTTGCACAGCTTGAATATCATTGCTTGCTACTATGACATCATCCACATAGACAAGCAAGGCAATGAATGAACTTGTAGTGACTTTAGTAAACAGAGAATAGTCACACTTAGATTGTGAAAAACCATAGTTTAAAAGACAGTTTGATAACTTGTGAAACCATTGGCGAGAAGCCTGTTTGAGTCCATACAAGGATTTAGTCAACTTGCATACTCGTGTCTCCCCCTCACTTCCATAACCTTGAGGAAGTGTCATGTAAACCTCTTCATTTAAATCACCATGAAGAAAAGCATTATTTACATCTAACTGATGTAAATACCATCCTTTAGCAGCAGCAATGGCAAGCAAACACCTAACACTGGTGAGCTTGGCAACAGGAGAAAATGTATCAAGAAAGTCCAATCCTTCTTGTTGAGTGTACCCCTTAGCTACAAGCCTAGCTTTGTATCTCTCAATGGTACCATCTGACTTATATTTAATCTTATACACCCATTTGCAACCAATTGGATGTTTATCAGGAGGTAAACTAGTAAGAACCCAAGTATGATTTTCTTCAAGAGCAGTTAACTCAACTGACATGGCATCACGCCAATGTGAAAATTTGACAGCTTGATAATATGATTTGGGTTCAAAATTGGAAGACAAAGAAACTGTGTAGGCTTTGTATGCAGGAGACAATTTAGAATAAGAAAGATAAGTAGACAAAGGGTAGTGAGAACTAACCTTTGAGGATGCTGCAGCAAGTGAACTATGATCTGAGGGAGAACAAGTAAGATGACAATGATATTGCTGTAGATAGTTTGGTGGATGTCTCTGTCTAGTGGATCTTCTAAGAGAAGAAACATTTGTAGAATCAATATTTTGAGTAGGATTTTGAGGTGGCTGTATAGTGGTTGAAAAGAATGTGGAATCTATTGTAGGATCAAAAACTGGAACTGGAAGAACAAAAGACTCCATAGGTATAACAGTTTGTTGTGAGGAAGAATGAACAAGATTTTTCTTGTAGGGAAATATGTGTTCATGGAAAATAACATCCCTAGATAGAAAAACTGTATGAGATTGTAAATCATAGAGTTTATATCCTTTTACACCATAGAGATAACCAAGAAACAAACACTTTCTTGCTCTAGAGTCAAATTTATTTCTATGGGCAGAAAGAGTACTAGCAAAACAAAGGCATCCAAATACCTTGAAATGAGAATATGAAGGCTTTGTAGAGAAAAGCAATTCATAAGGAGACTTATTTGAGAGAAGTGGAGTAGGTAATCTATTGATGATATAAGCAGCTGTTAAGACACAATCACCCCAAAAACATAAAGGAAGATGTGCTTGAAATCTGAGAGCTCTAGCCACTTCTAACAAATGTCTATGCTTACGTTCCACAATTCCATTTTGTTGAGGAGTGGCATTACAACTCCTTTGATGAATGATTCCCTTAGAAGCATAATAATTGGTCATATTGAATTCTAGACCATTATCACTTCTAATGGTTTTAACTTTATGATTGAATTGTGTTTCAGCAAGAGCAAAGAATGAAAGTAACTTAGGTCTAGTTTCAGATTTAGTTTTCATCATATAGACCCAAGTTGCTCGTGAGAAATCATCCACAATTGTAAGAAAGTACTGAAAACCTTCTAAAGTGGAAGTAGAAAAAGGACCCCATATATCAGTATGGATGAGATCAAATGGTTCTGTAGTGACAGAATTGCTCAGAGGAAAAGATAAACGAGCCTGTTTGGAATAATGGCATATATCACAGATGTTTGTACAAGGAGAATTGATAAGAGAATCTTGTTTATGTAACAAACATTGTCTAGCATTGGATGGATGTCCTAAACGATAATGCCATATGTCTAAAGTTTGAGGACTTGAAACAAGAGGTGCAGGAATACTGGAAGCAGAAAATGCATTATTGGAATTAGAAAATACACTAGAAACAGAATCATCAATTACATCAGGGGTTGATGTCTTATATGGCAGCAAGTAATAAAGTCCATCTCGTTGTTCACCCAGACCAATCGTCCTCCATGCACACAGGTCCTGAATGATACATGATTTGTTCAAGAAAAACACATCACAGTTAGTAGAATGAACAAGTTTACTAACTGACAAAAGATTGAAGGAGAAAGATGGAACACATAGAACATTAGTCAATATTAAGGTATCAGAAATTTTGACTATGCCTATGTGTGTGACACTGACTTTGTGACCATTTGGAAGAGTCACAAAGGTAGATTGAACAGAGGAGTATGAATTTAAGAAAGAAACAGAACTGACCATGTGGTCAGTTGCACCAGTATCAATGATCCAAGGTGCATTAGAAGGATGATTTTCAACTTTATGGATGAAGGATGAAAAATGCTGAAAACTAAGAGCAGTAAAAACACTATGTGAGGGAAATAGTAATATACCTGACTGATGAAGGAATGTCTGAGGATTGTGATGAGTACCTACGGGTGAAACCACTAGAGGTTTGGTTGAAGATTTGTGTAAATCAAGCATAGAAAGCAGTTGTTGACACTGCTCTTGAGTAAAAGGTAATGAAGATCCTTCAAAAGTGTGTGCCTCCTGTGAAACATTATCAGAAGGGTTACCATTGACAGAATTAATCCGAGATTTGGTGAATTTGTATCCAGGAGGATACCCGTGGAGTTTATAGCATTTCTCCTTGGTATGGCCCACTATTCCACAGTGGCTGCACATTGGTTTAGGTTTCGAAGAAAATTTATTCCTTGGAGTGAATTTCTGAGGATGTTGTTGCTGAGTAGTGGAAACCAAAGCAGCAGAATCATTATTCACAAATTTAACAATGGAATGAATACCACGCTGTCTTTCTTCTTGCAAGATCAGAGAGAACACTCTGTTGATATCAGGAAATGGATCTATCAACAAAATTTGTGATCTAACACTTGCAAAAGTGTCATTAAGTCCCATCAGAAAACGCATTGCATATTCTCGTTGCCGGTGGTCAAGAACAACTTTTAAAACTTCACAATTACAATTTCTTGAAGAGATACAAGAAGGTAAAGACATGTAATTCATCAATTCATCCCAAAGAGTCTTCAATCGAGTAAAATATTCACTTACAGACAGATCATCTTGCATCAGATCTCCAATTTCCTTCTGGAGCTGAAAAATCCTAGGCGCATTAGTTTGCAAATAGCGTTGCTGTAAATCACACCAAAGTTCTCGTGCTGTGTTGATGTAGATACAACTGGCTGCGATCTCTTTTGATACAGAATTGAGTAACCACGAGAAAACCATGTCATTACAACCTAACCAAGCAGTATGCGCTGGATCAGAAACATTAGATGGCAAGGTAATACTTCCATCAATGAAACCAAGCTTGTGCTTAGATCGTAAAGCAATTCGCATGGATCGAGACCAAGCATGGTAATTATCTCCAGTTAATGGCTGCGTAACCAGCACAATGCCAGGATTATCGGCATTGTTGAGATGATAAGGACTGGATGAATTATCCGTAAGATTGATAGGAGATTCAGAGGAAGAAGACTCCATTTAATGCAGAATTGTAATTTTCTCTTTCACTGATACCATGTAGAAAAGATGGTTTCACACTACGCACATAAAACCTAAAAGGCAAAAAAGGAAAGTTTCCTCTGCTTTTGATTAAAAGAATTCCGTGTATTACAAAGCTGACCTATGTCCTATTTATACAGAAAACTAATTACAGCACGTGTTATAATTAAAATGAAAACTTGCTAACTAACTCTAACTAACTCATATGTACATATCTCAACAATATATGTCTTGCGGCAATCTACCTTCAATGATGCCTGCGAAGAAGAGTCTCGACGAGAGCGAAAATTTATTAGAATTTTCTAGACATATAAAATATGTTGCATTCTAGCCGTACAATGATTGCAGGGATCTATAAAAATATCACGTCAAACAAATACAGGTCGTTCAATAAGAAAAAAAAGTCAAAAATTGTGTACAAAAAAAAAACTGTATCAATATGTCGTGCAGAACTTGTCAAATATTAATTAATTAAGAAAGCAAGTAAAGAAATTTCTCGACATCGAAAGCCTCTTTCAATTACATTGAAAATTAGGCAAATCATCATGATCACTTGTTCAAGTGGATCGAGTTCAATTCTTCAACGAAATTACATGGACAATAAATTCTACAAGGAGATGGGGTCCTAAGCTCAGAGTGAAGAATTGTTGGACACTAGAACGTAATATTTCTCACGCACTCATCTTTGACTTGGAAAAGTCGCAAAAACTTCTCTCCTTTGCTTTTCACCTTGAAAACTCAAAGAATTGTTTGGAAGATGGGATGAAACCCAAAGGGTTCTACACAGCACAGATGGGATGAAAAGGAAAATAAACAAAAAATGGTTCTTCATTTTCTTACCGTGCATGTACCGTGAAAAAGATGACATATAATGTACCGTGCATTCAAACCGGGCGTTAATTTTACATGTGCACTGTTATTAAACAAAGGGTTCTCCATTTTATCCTAAAAGAAAGAAAGAAAAAATAAAAAAAGATAGAGAAAAGGAAAATGATAAAAAGAGGCAATTTGACTTGTCAGGAGCATCCCTTGGTAGGATTTTCCGATGACTGTAATGCCATCCTTTTTTGAAATAACATAACGTGGACAATGTTATAATTAGGATGAGAAAAAAAATTAAAACTGTGGAATATCTCAATTCTAATAGTTTAGACACCACATGGCAAATTTTATATCAATGATGGCCTTCAAAGTGCATTTCCTTTAAAAATAAAAATGAGAAAGAGAAAAAAACATTTATCCATGTAAGCATGTCTGCATTTTAGGGCATTTAAGATTCAATAATTTTCTCGAGAAGTGGACCACAGGCACTGCTTGATACTCCAAAGGTCTATTAACTCGTTAAGGTGCATTATCAAAACAACTCAGTCGTAATATTTCTCGCTCACACATCTTTGATCGGGAAAAGTTGAAAACTCAAAGAATTGTATAAATTCTTTGAAGATTCCTCTTAGAAGAGGTATTCCCTTTCAAAATAGTTGGGATTTTCAGAGATAAGCGTAAGATTTAGGTGCGGTTTGAATAGTGAGTTGAGATAAAAATTGAAAGTTGAATAAAATATTATTTTTTAAATATTCTTATTTTTTTAGAATTTGAAAAAATTAAATTGTTTATTATATTTTGTGTGGAAATTTAAAAAAATTGTAATGATGAGATGAAATAAGATGAGATGAAATACTTTCACCATCTAGATGGGACCTTACACTACAAGAAATTTTAGTTTTAGGGACGAAATAATTTAAATTTTGTCTCAAAAAATGGATGAATTTGTAAAAACAGTTGAATGGCTTAAAATCCATTCGAACTATATTTTTTGTGACGAATTAGATCGTGTCAACACGTCAAAACCATTCGAATGGTCAAAAATACGTTTGAACTTAAAATTGATGTTCGTTTGAATGGTTTATAATTGGTTCGAATGGTAATGTTGGTGGGGAATTAATTTATTATGGCGGAAAAAGTTTAAATACGTTCGAACATAAAATTTATTAGTTTGAACGGTAAGGATTTGGTGGGAAATTTGGCAAGAATGTTGCAAGCTTGTTCAAACGCAACATTTATGCATTCGAACGAAACATTTGGTGGGAAATTAAATTAAAATTGGCGGGGATTTTTTTAAACCTTGTTCGAACAGAACATAAAATATTTACAAATTCACAATTAATTTATGAGTATTTGAATATTTAAATTAATTATACAAAATACAAATAGTCATTATTGTCTATACAAAAAAGCACATTTAATACAAATAAAAGATATAGACTATTGGGCCAAATCATGTAACACTACCTCGACTCCAGTAATGTGTGCCTCAATATCAATCACTCGATACATGAGCTTCGACTCAGTCTCTGCAAGGGAGACCTGGACTGCATCAATGATCTTTAATGTTTGTGCGTGCATCTCTGCACGCGTGATATCTGCAATCTCCTCATGAGTAGCATTGTGTGATGCATCCTGTGTAGCTGCCTCACTAGATACGCCTTGTGCACCTCCCTAAGTGTCGACCGCCTCTGTAGTGGGTGCACAAATATGAAATCTGGAGTGTCTGGTGCTATGAGACAAGGTCGTCGAGTTGATCGGTCCAATTGGCTCCTGAATACGCTCAAACTCATCTGGCCTTACTCCTTTTGCTAAAAGAAATCATATGAGCATGACTCCAAACTGCAATATATCTGTCATAATTTTTTTTATAAGTACAAGTATTATATATATCAAAAGGAGTAACTAAGTACACTGAATAAAATAAAACTCTATCTGTCGTAATATAGGTGCCTCTGATCGAATCCTAGCAAATATATATCTTGCTATGTTGATAGGCACCCCGAGAGTGACCCATAACATTAATTGTGTCCGGCCCATGCTCACCTCAGTCTTGTGCAGTCGAGGATCGATGTTGTTGGCTATTATAATGTTCATAATCTTCAAAAACTAGAGAAGTCCACCTGTTTGATGTTATTGCTCCCATCATAGGAAGGAGCATTTGGACCCACAACTAACTGACGAACCTCATGATTAGTGAGGCCATCGATCTCATCAGGCATCACAATATCCTCTTCCTTTATAGTCTCCCCATCCTGATTTTCCAGGTGTAGACGTTCAAACTATTATTTATTATGTTCTAACAGTACTAGTCTACCGTTCGAACAGTTTTGTATATCGTTTGAACAGTACTTGTTTAACATTCGAATGGTCTGCTCTTGCTTCAAATGTTAACTATTCATGTGATGTTCGAACGGATATCCCCTCTTTGAGCTCAGCAATGGTTGAGTTGACTCAATCATTACCACAACCGAAAGGAATCCATTCCTTTCACTTTTCTCATACAACAAGAATAAGATGCGGGATTGAAAGGAAAACACCATTTTCATAGACATTTCGAGCCTTCTATGGTTTCAGAACCCAATTTTTCCCATTTATATCCGATTAAACCAACAAGGGAAGACAAAAGCTCATGGAATGAGGCTTACCAGTTGCAGGTTGAACTTTGGTGGTTGAAGATGGCGTTGACGACAGCGTGTGGAGAAGTTCGCACTGTTTGGGAGTGGCTGAGAGAAAGCTGGAAGAGGAGATGGATGGTCTCGACAGCTAATATTTAATTTTTATATGTTTGAAGGTGTAGTTATCACGTTCGAGCATATAAAATACCATATTTATATATATACTTATAATTAAATTTAGACTTATTTACTTATAAATTTATAAGTATCATATAATATATACTATTACTTATACTTAATTATATACTACTTATATATACTTATATATAATAGTATTATAATATACTTTTAGAATACTACTTATACTTATATATATAATTATGCATAGTTGTACTTATATATAAACTTATAATTATATATAGTTTTTTTTTTTAAATGGAATAATTATATATAGTTATACTTATATATATACTTGTACTTATATAGTTTATTCATTCGAACGGTAATTGTTAGAGTTCGAATGGTACAATCATGCGTTCGAATGAACATTTAAAGTGTTCAAATGAATTAAAATGTTGTTGGCGCCATTGATAAGTAGTGGCGGGATTATTTTCCACCAAATTACCAAAGGACTAACACGTTTGAACTACAATAATTCACCTTCGAACTATTGTAACGTTTTCCCGCTTCACTGCTTTCACATTCGAATGGGTACTTTTTAACGGTCGAATGGAAAATCAAACGCTCGAACGGAAAATCAAACGCTCGAACGGAAAGTCAACTGCTCGAATGAACAATTGATGTTTGAATGTGTGTGAGCTTAATTGTGCTAGGCAGGAAATATTGCCCTCTTCACCGTTTTCGCATTCGAACGATTAGTGAAATTCTTTCAAATGATAAAACAAGAAATAAGACATCCAGAATCACAAACGTGCTGGACATTTGTTGTTTTTGTGAAAATTGAGAGCTTGAGAAAGAGAGAACCAGAGAGGTGAAATCGAGTGTGGCTTAGTTAGGTGAGTGGTGGTGAAGGTATTCTACAACTATTTCTCTCCCTTGTATTTGGTAAGTTATTTTACATCTATATGGTTTATTCCCATGGAATTTTTTGTTCAAAAACTCAAATTTATGGTTAAAACTATTTGTGGTTTAAGTGAGTGGTGGTGAAGGGGTATTGATGATTGGATTCACTATTAAGGTTAGTATATTTGTTGATTGTTTGTGTAATACTTGTGAAATATGGATGAAATATGTGTGAAATATGTTTGGATGTGGGATTATGGAAATATATATTTGGTATTTGACCCCATATGTGTTTTTGGATGCATCTTATGAACAATACTCACTTGGAATGAGAACTAGAATATGATATTGTGTAGTGAATTTGGAAAACATAAATTGTATCTAAGATCTGGAAACTGGGTATATATCGTTTGAATGGTTAAATATGATCGTTCAAACGACAGTAAACACCATTCGAACACATAACTTGTATTCGAATGGAAAGCAGTGTTACAGAAATTGACAATAAGTAATTTAAAACTAAATTTCGTGAAGATTTAATTTAATAAAAAAACATTATTTTACAGTTTGAATAATTTTAAAACTTAATGAAAAAAATACTTTAATTAATAAATTTACAACAAAGATTTTAAAACTTAATTAATAAATATTTGTGTGAATAAATTAAAACTTGGTTTTCATTCATATATTAAAGATATTATATGTGATACCCTATTTTTAAGTGTATTTTAACTGAAGGAGTATTTTAATTTAATTAAAATATTAGTTCTTTTATTTTAAATTATTGTATTTTAATTGGATTTATTTAGTTGTGATATTTGTTTTGTAGAGCTTTCTTAATATTAATTATCGTTTTGAGTTTAAATTGCTGTGTAATTTATTTTAGTTTGTTTTTAGATTAAAAATTTAGTTTTTAGTTTATACTATTTATTTATTATATTTTAGCTTGATGTGGTGTTTAAATTAATTTAGTCGTTTTATAGCTTTTAAAATTGTGTTCATCGGATCAGTTTCTGGACTCCAGAGGTGAGGATTGGACCTCATTTCTTTTCCCCATCTTTTCTTTTTCTCTTTTTCTTTTTCTCTTTTCTTTTTCATTTTCTTTTCTTTCTTTTCTTTTTTTCCTCTTTTTTCTTCTTCTTCCCCATCGTTCTTCTCCCTCGCGCGATACGTTCTCTCTCTACTCACTATCACCGTTTTGCTTCTCGGCATAGACCGCCGCCGTCCGACCACCGTGGCCTACACCATCCACCCAGTTTTCTTCCCCTCCGACCGGTGAACCTCCCGACCAAGTTTCACCTCCATCCGAGCCACCGTTAGTCGCCACGAGCTCCTCCAAGTTGCACGGTTTTTGTGCTTTTCCGCCACCGTCGTTTCACCTCTGGCCACTATCTCTTCACCACTTCATCACCTACCTCTTGCTGTCCTAAACCACCCATTTCCAGCTCCGATCCATTGTCGGAGCAGCTCTCATGAGCTCATCCTTGTTTTTGCCGTTTTTCACTTCCATCGCCATTTCCACCGTCACCCACAGCCAACTCTCATTTTCATTAGTTTCATAAACACCTCTAGGCCATTCCCTATCAATCCCAAGTCTTGGTTTGTCCCCGTTCGAAAGTGGGTATTTTACAACCCACGGCCACAGTGTATTTTACACTGTTACGTTGCTTTTTTTCCGCCGTTTGCAGCTCTTTGATCCTTCAAAAATTACCATATAGCGCTGTAAGTATTTTCTAAATTTTCTTTTAGATTAAAATATATCTTTGGTTTAACGATAAATTGTGACTGACTGGTTGGTTATTCCGGACTGAGTCCGAGGAGTCGGGGGTCGGATGGATTGAGGACAGAGTTGTTTGGTTATTGTTGATATTGTGATTTGTTGGATAAATTGTATCTTGAGGTGTGCATTGCATGGTGCATTCATGTGCATGTATTAAACTGAGGAAAATTGGTTTTATCAGTGTAAATGGATTTTCGGGTGCGTGTGTATCACGACCTTAAGTCGGGATGGGGTATTATCTCGGTGAAGCTCCTCTGGTCACTCGGGAGTGGATAATTGTGATACCCCCTTTTTACATGTATTTTCACTGAAGGAATATTTTAATTAAAATATTAGTTCTTTTATTTTAAATTATTGTATTTTAATTGGATTTATTTTGTTATGATATTTGTTTTGTAGAGCTTTCTTAATATTAATTATCGTTTTGAGGTTAAATTGCTGTGTAATTTATTTTAGTTTATTTTTGGATTTAAAATTATGTTGTTGTTTTTATTAGTTATTTATTATATTTTAGCTTGATGTGGTGTTTAAATTATTTTAGTCGTTTTATAGTTTTTAAATTTCTTTTCGTCGGATCAGTTTTTGGACTCCAGGGGTGAGGATTGGACCTCATTTCTTTTCCCCATCTTTTCTTTTTCTTTTCTCTTTTTCTTTTTCCCTTTTCCTTTTCTTTTTCTTTTCCTTCTTTTCTTTTTTCTTCTTTCCGTTCTTCTCTTCCGCGCGACATGCTCTCTCTCTCCTCACTGTCGACGTTCAGCTTCTCTGCCTAGAACCACCGCTCGCTGGCGACTTGGTCGACACCACCCAGCCAGTTCTCTTCTCCACCGGCCGGCGCACCTCCCCACCAAATTTCACCTCCTTCCGAGCCACCGAGAGCCCCTACAAGCCGCACGGTTTTTGTGCATTTCCGCCGCCGTCGTTCCACCTCCGGCCACCATCTCTTCACCACTTCATCAATACCTCTTGCCATCCTAAACCATCCATTTCCGGCCCCGATCCGTTGTTGGAGCAGCTCCCACGAGCTCAACTCCGTTTTGCCTTTTTTCACTTCCACCGCCATTTCCACCGCCACCCACGGCCAAATCTCACTTCCATTAGCTTCATAAACATCTCTAGGTCATTCCCTATCAATCCCAAGTCTTGGTTTGTCCCCGTTCGAAAGTGGGTATTTTACAACCCACGGCCACAGTGTATTTTACACTGTTACGTTGCTTTTTCTTCGCCGTTTGTAGCTCCTTGATCCTTCAAAAATTACTATATAGCGCTGTAAGTATTTTTCAAACTCTATTTTAGATTTAAATATATTATTTCTTTTACAATAAATTCATTGACTGGTTGGTTAATTCCTGGCTGAGTCTGAGGAGTCAGGGGTCGGATGGATTGAGGACAGAGTTGCTTGTTATTGTTGATTTTGTTATTTATTGGATGGAGTGTGTCTTGAGGTGTGCATTGCATGGTGCATTCATGTGCATTTATTAAATTGAGAAAAACTGGTTTTATTTCTGTAAATGGATTTTTGGGTGGGTGTGTATCACGACCCCAAGCCGGGATGGGATATTATCTCAGTGGAGCTCCTCTGGTCACTCGGGAGTGGATAATACTGAGTGACATCCCCTGGGTTGTCGCTGGGCGACGACCGGATCGCACAATATGGTAACGCTGTCGTGTCGAGTCCGTGGTTCCTAGGCTGGCGAGGACTAGAGGATGGCCTGGTCCAGGTACGTGCTGGGCGCGAGACTGGGCATTGCTCGTTTAGGTGTCACATGCGTAGTCGTTACCTGCGGTGTGGCACAGGAGCCAGAGTGTGCGGATGATCCCTAGGGGAGATCATGGTGCATGCGATAATTGGAACGGGTTTTGGATATTGGATACGGGCCATTTTCTGGGAAAATGGCGAGGTTTTGCTCGAGGTTATTGTGATCCATTTTCTGGAAAAATGGTGGTTTCTTGATTTGGGTCATTATCTGGGATAATGGCAAGGACTGGTTTTAAAGGATATGTTTTTGTGCCAAAAATGGGATTTTTGGCGTGCGTGGGAAAAATGTGGATTTATAGAATATGTGCATTTGGCATTCTTTCATGCATATTGTTGAGTATAATATATTTTTATCTTGTGGCATTTAGATCTTTACTTACCTGCGGCACCATTTTGGTACCGTAGATTTTGATGCAGATGTCGAGGAGGAGGAAGAGGCTGAGCCCGAGGAGGCGGTTCCGCCAGAGTTTTGATTTGGAGTTTTATATCTTGTAGTTTGGTTTTGAAACGATATTTGAGGCTTATAATATTTTATTATGTATGTTTTAATCGGGTTTGTATTAAACAACAATTCTGGTATTTAGTTATAAGACTTTTATTATCCGCTGCGTGTTTTTATTGTACACTTGTTACATGTACACACACTTGGCACTTGACGATAGGGTGGTGACCCATGTTGTCATCATCACGACGTCTCGATTTCTACGTGTCCGTACGTGGGATTTGGGGACGTCACAATAATATTGAGTGACATCCCCTGGGTTGTCGCTGGGCGACGACTGAATCGCACGATACGGTAACGTTGTTGTGTCGACTCCATGGTCCCTAGGTTGGCGGGGACTAAAGGATGGTCTGGTCCAAGTACGCACTGGGTGCGAGACTGGGCATTGCTCGTTTAGGTGTCAAATGCGCAGTCGTTACTTGCGGTGTGGCATAGGAGCCAGAGTGTGCGGATGATCCCTAGCGGAGATCATGGTGCACGCAATAAATTGGAACGGGTTTTGGATATTGGATACGGGCCATTTTCTGGGAAAATGACGAGGTTATGTTTGAGATTATTGTGATCCATTTTCTGGGAAAATGGTGGTTTCCTTGGTTTGGACCATTATCTAGGATAATGGCAAGGACTGATTTTAAAGGATATGTTTTTGGGTCAAAATGAGTTTTTGGCGTGTGTGGAAAAAATATGGATTTATGGGATATGTGCATTTGGCATTCTTTCATGCATATTGTTGAGTTTAATATATTTTTATCTTGTAGCGTTTGAAATGTTACTTACCTGCGGCACCATTTTAGTACCGTAGACTTTGATGCAGATGTGGAGGAAGAGTTTTGACTTAAAGTCTTTGATGTTTAAAAATATTCTCTATCAATTTTTATGGCTTGTAATTTGGTTTGAAACAATATTTGAGACTTGTAATATTTTATTATGTGTGGTTTAAACGGGTTTGTATTAAAAAAAAATTCTGGTACTTAATTATAAGACTTTTATTATCCGCTGCATGTTTTTATTGTACACTTGTTGCATGTACACATACTTGGCACTTGGCGACAGGATGGTGACCCGTGTTGTCATCATCCCGACGCTTCGATTTCTACGTGTCTGTACATGGGAATTGGGAGCGTCACATTATAAAGTTTGTAATAGTATAAAATTACATAAATTTCCATAAATCATTTAAAATACTCAATTAACTAGTCCATAAAAAATGATAGGATTGATTAGCGAAGCTATTATAAACATAAGAATGGTTAATACTTAAAATATACTTATAAAATATTTAATTAAAAAACAATAATGTACAATTGAAACTCTTTTTGCACTCTAATTAAAATTATTAATACTTAAATAATAATAAACATAAGATATATTAATACTTAAAATATACTTATAAAATATTTAATTAAAAAACTATATTGTATAATTAAAACTCTTTTTGCACTCTAATTAAAATTATTAATACTAAATAGTAATAAACGTAAGAATGATTAATACTTAAAATATACTTATAAAATATTGAATTAAAAACTATAATGTATAATTAAAACTCTTTTTGCACTCTAATTACAATTATTAATACTTAAATAATAATAAACATAAGAATTATTGATACTTAAAATATACTTGTAAAATAATAATAATAATATAAGTTATTTGCAATGTAATTTTGCAATGTATTCGTGATTTGGAATGTGATTATAACAATGTATTTGTGATTTAGAAGATGGTTGGTTTACTACTTAGCTGCTAGATTTTAGAGTTATTTTTACATGCAATTAAACGTTAAACCTGTTTGAGAATTGTGGCCAAATATTCTCTTAAAGAATGTTTGGATACAACTCTTGAATTGTCCAAAGTTGATAGTTTGAGATTCTATCATAGATATAGCATATATATTTAGTTGAAACTCTTGTGTTAGTCAATTAAAATTTTGGTTTAGCATTTTCTTACATTCTTCGGGTATGTGGTTCATAAGTTTCTCGGCTCATGAATAGAGTCAATGACTTATCGTGACTAGCATACTTAGAGAATTGTAGAAAATGCTGCTGACATTTTTATTAACATTAGAGTTTTAGACAGAGTATATATGCAATATACATGATAGTCTCTCGGGACCAACTACCTTAAGAATAGATGGTAATTAAACACGTATATTGTAATATGCACTTGATAATGTTTATCCCATGAATTGAATTTGTATAGATGGATAAGAGTTGGATGCTGTTGGGAGATAGACTTGGTTGAGACTATAATGAGTATGCAGAAGGGGTGAAGTCTTTTATAGAATTTGCTCATAAGAGTGTTGATAGTCAAGGATTTATAAGATGCTTGTGCAAGAAGTGCAAAAACCTTAGTTTATATAATTTGGTCATAGTGGAGGATCATTTATTCATAAAAGGAATTGATCCTAAATACCCACCTTGGGTCTTAGATAGCGAACCATTTCCTAAAAGAGTTAGATTTGGCAGCCAATTCAATCAAGTGGAGGAATGTAATGAGATCGACATGGACGACATAGATGTTGATGTTTTTTATGATAGTAATGATAATAGAGAGGATATGACTGAAATGTTAGGGGATCTTGGGGCACGAGCATATTTGGTGTGATGGATGGAGAATGAACATCTACACAATCATTTGAGAGAAATGAAAACTTTGGAAGACTATGGAAGGATGCACAACTAACTGTATGAAGGGTGCACTTGTCATATCAAGTTGTCATTCATTGTCAAGCTGCTCCATATTAAGTCTATTTGTCGTATTTCTGCAAAGGCCATCGATATGCTGCTAGAATTATTTAAAAAGGCTCTTCCACAGGATAACGTAGTACCTCGTAATTTTTAGAAAGCAAACAAATTGAAGCGAGGACTAGGATTTGATTATAATATCATCCACGCATGTAAGAATGATTGTATTGTCTTCTGGAAGCAATATGCAGAATTTGATTCATGTCCAGTATGTCATGAGTCAAAATGGATATTAGATAAGCGTAATGTACTCTAAAAAGTGCTAAGACATTTTCCCTTGATTACTTGACTTCAAAGATTGTTTACTTCCCGGATGACTACGACAGATATGACTTGGCATCACATAGAAAGAGTCCAAAATGATCAATTCCTCTCGCATTCTGCAGATTCCTTACAATGGAAGAAATTTGATGATGAGTACCCATGGTTTGCTAGAGAAGCTCAAAATGTATGCCTTGGTTTAGCAACTGATGGCTTTAATCTATTTGGCAACATAAGCACTTTTCATAGCACTTAGCCTGTCAAATTAATGCACTATAATTTACCATCATGGGAATGTATGAAGGATCCTTATTTTATGATGACTCTATTGATCCCAGGGCCAAGGTCACTAGGGAATGAAATAGACATATATCTGTAGCCAATGATGGCAGAGATGAAAGAGTTGTGGGAACAGGGAGTTAGTACATTTGATGAGGCCTTGTCACGTGAATTCAAGATACATGCTGCGGTACTTTGGACAATAAATGATTTTCCTGCATACGAGAACTTGTCTGAGTAGAGCACAAAAGGTAAAATGGCTTGTCCTGTTTGTAACAAAGATACACACCCTCAGTAGTTAACAAATGGCCAAAAATTATGTTTCATGGGACACCTTCAATATCTGCCTCATGATCATAAATGGCATTCAAATAGAGCAATGTTTGACGGAAGGGTTGAGCGTAGGTCATCACTACGCCACAATCTAGATGTTATGCACATTGAAAAAAATATATGTGAGAATATTTTGAACACTCTGATGTCAATACAAGGGAAGACAAAAGATATAACTAACTCTTGTAAAGATTTGAAGGAGTTGGAGACAAGATCGGTGTTACATTTCCAAGATAATGGGTCGTCAACCTATATGCCCCTTGGATGGTTTACATTTTCAAGTGATGAGAGAAAGAAATTTTGTAACTAGTTCATGACAATCTCAAGATGTGTCCGAACTCATGATTGAAAGATAACTAGTCTTAAAAGTCATGATTTCCATTTATTTCTGCAGTGATTGTTGCCAGTTGGTGTGCGCGGAAAGCTTATTCGAGATGTTTGTATAACTCTCACAGAATTAGGGCAATTTTTCAGGGGTATTTGCAGTAGAAAGTTAAAAGTTGTTGCCGTATTAAATGGAAGCTGACATTGTAGTGATATTGTGCAAGTGGAAGAGTTTGTACCTGCCTTCATTTTGTGATGTAATGGTTCATTTGGCTGTACATCTACCTCATGAGGCTTTAGTTGCTGGCCCCGTTCAGTATAGATGGATGTATCCTATTGAACGGTTTCTGAGAAAATTCATAAGATCTTTCGAAAATAAGGCTCATCCAGAAGGATCGATCGCAGAGTCATACATTGATAATGAGTGGCATACATTTTGTTCAATATATTTTCATGGAGTTGATAGTAGTTTTACGAGACCGGATCGAAATTATGAAGGTGGACAAATGAGAGTTTCATCAGTATTTACTGTGTTTTCCCAGAAAGTACGTCCCATAGGCGCACAAGGGGGCTATGACCTATGTGGGCAAGAGTTTGAAAGAGATCGATGATATATCTTGAATAACTGCAAAGAGATTGATCATTATTTGATGTTAGTGATGATCATCTAAATCAATAGTATTTTTAAGTGCATCTATAATAATATAGTATAACTTTATACAAATTAATAGTTCACAATAACATGCGCAGTGAACAGATACAACTACTTCACACGAATGTTGTAACTGACGTAGAAAAGATGCATGAAGAAGAATTTGTCTCGTGGTTTGAACATATGGTACTACTAAAAAAAACATGCACAATTTCTTTGAACTTCTTACCTTGAATGTCACCATATTTATATCTAATATTAATATAACTAGAATAATATTTATTAATGTAGGTTGTATCAAACTATAGTGAAAATTCAAATGAAATCTCACAAGAAGTGTATGCTTTGGCATGTGGTTCGTCCAAGCGGGCCATCCAATACTCAGGATGTTTGGTGCGTGGATATAGATTTCACACAGCAGATAGAGAACTATATAGAAAAACTCAAAATTATGAGACCGTAGTCGAAGGAAGCCATGGGGATGATAATATTGATTTGTACAAAATTGTGGAAGATATCATAGCGTTAATGTATGTGGGAGGATATATGGTCTGGTTGTTTAAAAGTAATTGGTGGGATGTCTTAAATCCTAAGTTGGGACTGCATAATAATGAATATTTTGTGAGTGTCAATACATCTCGCAAATGGTATAAGGACGATCCTTTCATTCTTGCTTAAAAGGCAAATCAAGTTTTTTATTTAGACAATCTGAAGTACGGAAATCCATGATAGGTAGTCAAGAAGTTCGGACAAAAAAATGTATATGATTACATTCTAGAGGCAGATGAGCCACATGAAGAAGTTGATAGTCCAGACCATGAAGAAGCATATCAAGAAAACGAATCAGGCATCAATCTATTTGTTGATCTAAGCCAATATGACATGGTCCCATTGCGCAAAGAAGATGTTCAACCTGAAGTAATTGAAGGTGAAATGTCGGAAGAACATGAATCAGCTGAAGTATCTACTAATGATGAGAGCAATTGGTCCAGCAATCTTGATACTAAATGATTTTCATACAAATATTTGTGTAGGTATAATTCTTATAAAAATTCATAATGTACGTTGTTCAAATAATAATTTATTATAATTTCAAACAAATATGCCTCCTAAATGCAAAAGAACACGTGAGCCATCCCCATCCCTTACTAACTCCCCATGTGGTTTACATGCCAGCAATAGTGGGCCAATATCACCAAACCCAGAATAAGGTACTTTATCACTGTATATCTATAAAATAAAATAATTTAATTAAAATATGTACTTTAATTATAATATATATAGCTGTCGTAAACCAGCGCCGGGGTAGAGACACTACGAGGGGTGTCTGGATAGAGAAAGTAAGGAAAGTGAATAAAATTAGAGTTGATATATTTGATGATCACACCAGTAGCTCCGGGGATTCGGCAGCTTGGCTTGCTTCTTATGTTGGTACGCTTACTCGCACGTATGCACCGATGGCTACATCCTCCTGGGCTAAAGTTCCCCAAGATGTGAAAGACCACATCAAAAATCGTTGTCTGGTAATAAGCTACTTTGTATAACATGTTAATTTAAAAAACCTTTGTATTTATACTAATTGTTTATAATTTTTTGAAGGAAAAGTTTTAACTAAATTTTGTCTGACAAGAGGATCGACTAACGATTGAGGAACTAATGTCGAATGCATTCTAGAGGTACAAAGGTCGATGCCATGTACACTATTACAAGTTTAGTACTATGACAGAAGTGCGACAAAGTCCATTCCAAGCAATGCCACCAAACGAATGGGAGAAAGTTTGTGATATGTTTGAAGATCCTGCTTATCAAGTAATTTCGATGCTATCCTTTTTTAATAGTATATGATAGATGTATTAAACATATAGTTATAATATTTTTTAGCAACAGAGTATGGTGAACAAAGCAAATAGATCAAATTTAATGATACACCATCATACGAGACGTTCTCGATCTTTTCATCGTTTGTCTAAAAAAATGGTAAGTTATTATAGTCTCCATTAAATATTAACATATACACTTTTCTAATTTAAGTTCTAATATAGATTTTCATTTTGCAGCAAGAAGAAATTTCTGTTGACTATTATCTGACCCAATTGTATGCCAAAGCACATAAAAATCGTGATAGTGTTTGGAGCGAGGCTGAGGCAAATTATATAAATTTAAGTTTCTTTAATTCTATTGGCTAAAGATATTTTTATTACTTATACTAACTTTATTTTTTTTTGGTAGGACAAGATAATTTCTCTTAAGGAAACAGTTGCGAATCCATCTGATGAATCATCTGTCAAGGATGCTCAAATCATTTCTCAAGTTTTTGGATCATGTTCTGGATATTTGAGGGACTTAGAATGTTGCGTGAAGCCATCTTCTATATCATCATTTTCTTCTAAAGCCAAATCGAATGACGACAAGACTAAGGAATTAGAGGAAGCTGTACTTGAGATAGAATGATCGAGGTCCAAGGAAAATGAGTTGCTGACCCGATTAGATCAAGCAGTAGATTTAGAGGTAAGATTATAAGAGAGGCTGCAATTGAATAACCAAAAAATGTTTGAACAGTTCCAGTCAATGATGTTCCAAAATTCTATGCCACTACCACCACCACAACCATAATTCATTTATTTTCTCTTTAATCGCCTTTATGTTATGATGTTCATAAGCATTTGAACAATTGATATTTGAATCACAATTTGTGTAATATTAGTATGGTATTTGTAATTAAATTTTGATTTGTTCGATCATTACCGTTCGAACGGTAAATAACCCATTCGAATGGTGAATTACCATTTATAAATCCATTCAAATAAAAATAGACACATTCGAACCAAAACTAACCCATTCGAACGGTATCTGAGAAATACAGTCCGTACGTCCGTTCAAACAATATAATATTTCTTCGAACACCATTATTATGCAAAATCCCATTCGAATAGACCGAATTTCTGAAAATAAAATGTTTGTTCGAATGGACATAATTTATGTTCGAACAAAAGTCACTTGAAAAATTTACTAGTTAGAACGCATAAAGTCTGTTCTAACACTCTGTTCGTTCGAACAGGACCAAATATGATTATTAGTTTGAATAAAAATTTCACATTGTTCGAACGGAAGTGTCAATTCGAACCTAGCTTTTTCTGTTCGAACATTTTTTTAGACAACATTTTTTTTTTCTTAAAAAAAACACCATTCGAACGGTTTCGATTGGTTCCGCCCAATTTCATCCCTAAAAATAATTTTTTGAGATTGATTTTTGTCTCCAAAAACATTTTGAGACAGTCTTTCGGAGACAAACTAGAGATGAAATTTTTTCATCTCCAAAAACTTTTAGGGATGAAATTTGGGTTTTTTGAGACAAAATATTTTGTCTCAAAAAACCCGATCTCTTAGTGTTAGGTTCCTTGCATATAGTTTCCATGGACATCCAAATTAAGGAGGTTTTTAACGGCTTGATATTGTCCTTTTTGTCTTTTTCTACAACCATATGCTACGAGGCATGGATATGTGTTGCCCTATTATTCCTGATATAAGGGCTACTATTTATGAGTAACAAGAGATAAATCTAATGGGAAATGATAACTTACAATTCTTGATCTTTTACAAATCTATATTAAATGAAAGTATTTTTGTAAAATTGAAATTTAGGGTTAATGAAGTGTCATGGTTATATTAATTAAATGTGAAATGAGTTGTAAGAGATTTGACAAACCCATCAAAAGTGCCTTCTACTCCTAATATCGAGTTGTAGATCATGTATTATTATCCAAATGTGATTGGTGACAACATGACCTCACAAACCCATCAAAAGTACCTCATACTCCAAATATCCAAATTGATTGGGTCTTAATACAAACAAAAATTCTATGTCCAGTTACTTTTACATATTCTTTTACCCATTTTACTGATGTGGTTAGCTATGTATTTAAAAATAATAATGCAACTAATCACATCAGTGGAGTATACAAAGAGTATACAAAAATAACTGTATGTAGCATTACTCTAAAATTAATACATCAAGTTCTTGGTTACAGTCTCCCCTGAAATCTTTCTTTAGAATTAGTTTGGCTTATATCTAGTGAAAAACTAACTAGATGTGGCATGTTATGTAGATGAATGACTTTGAGATAGAGATACCACCACATTGAGTAACACACAGCAACAACCATAGTTTTCTTTTTCTCTCTAATCAAATTCTGCATTCCCTTGCTAAAAATTATATAATTATTTTGTAACTCATCTTACAATCAATCAACATACTTAGTAGCACTAATGCTTCATCAAAAAATGAAAAATACTTTAACCACAAATAGATTATACAAAAGTAAACTCCCAAACTATTGTAGCTTAATTTGGTACGTCATATTGTAAAGTTATTTTTATTATAAAGTAGATCTAATGGATTTCATGAAGCCACATCATTTTGTAGGTTTATTTTGTGTAATCTATTTGTATCTATAGCAGTTCTAAAAAAATATATAGAATTTTTTTCTTAAGTTTTATTTTACATAATTACCACTTGATTTATAGTATAGTTGTGAAAAAGATTGTATTTGTATTGTTACTTGTTGGCGGAAACCATCTTAACTAAATAATAATTCAGCCTTGGGATTTAGGGTTTTTGTTTGGAAGAAGTCTAGCAAGTAATGTGTGAACATTAAATGTGCCAAAAAAAAAAATAATTTGGTGTATGAATATGAATGAGCAACATAGGATCATGTTAATAGATAGTGAAATCATATCAAATATTCTACCAAGAAGAATTTGCATCACATGAGATATGAGCATTGAAGCATCCAATGTCCTTTTACACTTTGAATGATTTACAAGATCAAGAACTTCGTGAAAAATCCTATGGGTTTAAGAAAGAACTATCCCGCCCCAATGAGAAAACCCAGCTAACTTTCTACAGATAAACTCCTGAACAAATGTCCATGTTAAGAGGAATATACTATTCAGAGAACATACACATCAAAGCAGAAAGGAGAGGGCACTCATGTATTCAATTAATGCTCGTTCCCATGTAGGGAGGAGTTCAGTGGCAATCACATGATTTGGTTTAATCCCCAAATCAACATATCCCAAAAGGAACCAACACTTCTTTGGTTATTCTAGAAAAAGGTTTTAACACTCCTTTTTTTCAATCATAATAATGCCCATTTCAATCATCTCATCTTAACATATTGTATCGTATCGTATCATATACCATGTTTAACCCCCGTGGTAGGGTTGTGCTATCCCCAATGGTCAAACCAGGCAGTATCATGTTGTGAAACTTTCCATTTTTCAATCTCAAAGCCCTGAGTGTGCACTCATATCATATCATGTTGGTACCAACCATATCACGTGAACTAGTATCATCATATCAGAACCATGTTCAGAATCAAAATAATAACAGATAAGTATGCCAAAGGTTTTTCATATTCATATCATATCAAATCACGTGCTGAACACATTCATATCATTTTCTAATAATCAATAACATATCCAAAACATTTCATAAAACATGTATAAAATCTCAATTTTCATATTTGCTCTTTTGCACATTTCATAAACATGTCAAATATTGCTCATATCTACACTATTCATGTCAAAAATCATTTTTCTCTTTTATATAGATTTTTCATGAGTGAATGCAAAACACATATATTAAGGTTGTTTTCATGTCTTCTTTTCCAATCATAATAATGCCCATTTTACAAACCAACCTCAATTCATTTCTTTCTTTTTATGCAAATCTAGCATAGGAATCCCGCTTACTTGACTCCTGCAGCGTATTATCTATGCCTTGAATTCGACCTCTATTAGTCTCGCCACCTATTAATAAAATATACACTAAATGTTAAAGACCAAAAATCACCACTTCGATCTAATTAATTAAAACCCATAATTCCAAATCATATTTAAGCACATTAACGCAACTCAAGCAACCACATAAAAACCCGGTCAGCCCACACTTCAAATAAACCAATTTCAAAACTGTCCTATACATCCACCAACCAATGTCGAACTCAATTAATCAAAATATCGACACCAACAGCAGCCCATATCTCAACACAACCACCAATTCAACCAAATAAGCAAAACATACATCAAGTTTATACTCCACACCCATCGATATTATATACTGTTTATACCCAAACAAAAACCAGCAACTCAAATGAAAAATCCACCCAAATTGTAGCACTTAAAACTCAAGGAAAAACACAGCAGAAGCACAGGTTGCACATAAATAAAACAAAATATAACTTTATAGGAAAAAAAAATACAAGGGAAAGATGAAACCGAGTGGTAACTGAAAAGAAGAGAGAGAAAAAAAAGAAAAAAAATAGATTTAGAGAGATTACCAGCGTGTGTAGTGGATGACGAAACCAAACTTTGAAATTTGGAAACTCTCAAAATCGTAGCAAGGTAAAAAAAAATGTAGGGGAAATGAAAGCGTAAGAAAGGGGGAGAGAGAGAGAGTCTAATGAGAGTGAAAAATCTGAAAAAAAATGAGGGGAAAACAAAAAGGGATGCCATTAAGAAAACGAGGAGATGGGAGAGTGAAGAAGCCAAAAACTAAGAGAGAGAGAGAGAGAGAGAGAGAGAGAGAGAGAGAGAGAGAGAGAGAGAACCGAAAGAAAACATGGGAAACTATACATCATATCAGGGAGGAAAAATCGGGGGAGAAGAAACTGTACAAGTGAAAAAAAAATCTTACCAAAATGATGCCAAAAAAAACTATGGTCTTAAGGGCTGGGCTACTCTAAACTGGCCTCGGGCCTGGGCTTTACAAAAACTCTCATTACTTTCATATGAAAACCTCACAAAGGAGGAAAAAGAATAGAATATTAAGGATACAAGATGATCATGGGCAGTGGCATGAGGGTTCAAGTAAGGATGAGGTGATTCTTGATTATTTTAGAGAATTATTTAACACTTCCAATCCGAGGGATTCTTTTGAGTTTCTAAATGTCCTAAGGGGTAAAGTCACTCCTCAAATGAATGAAGACTTATGCAGCGTGTATACTGAAGATGAAGTTGAGGAAGCACTACATCAAATGAATCCTTCCAAAGCCCAAGGCTCGAATGTCATGTCTCCAATATTTTTTCAAAAATATTGGCATGTGGTGGGGAGTTCTGTCACGACAGCTATGTTGCATGTCCTAAATTCAGGTTATTTTCCTCAATCTTTGAACAACACTTTTATTACTTTGATTCCATAAAAGAAGTCCCCACTTAGAGTTGCTGATTATAGACTGATAAGCTTGTGCAATGTGGTCTATAAATTAATTGCTAAGGTTCTTGCTAATAGGCTGAAAATAGTTTTATCTGGTATTATTGGGGAAAGTCAAAGTGCTTTTGTGTCAAGGCGTTTAATTATAGATAATGTACTGATTGCTTATGAGTTAGTTCGTTATTTGAAGCTTAAGAAAAATGGGAAGAAGGGTTACATGTTGTTGAAATTAGATATGAGTAAAGCATATGATATAGTTGAGTAAGGATTTCTGAAATCTATTATGGAAGTGATGGGGTTCAGCCAGGTTTGTGTTGGAATGATTATGCAGTGTGTCAGCTCTGTGTCTTTTTCTGTGCTTATTAATGGTGAGCCTATGGGCCATATTATTCCTTCTAGAGGACTTAGACAAGGGGATCCATTGTCCCCCTTATCTATTTCTTCTGTGTACTGAGGGTCTTACTACTTTATTAAGAGATGCTAGTTTGAGAAACCAAATTTCAAGTATTAAAATCTGTAGAGGTGCCCCGAATATTACTCATTTGCTGTTTGCAGAGGATAGTTTGGTTTTTTGCAAGGCGGACATTAGGGAAAATAGGAGGGTTCAAGCACTTATAGGAAAGTATGAAGATGTTTCGGGGTAACGTATTAATCATGAAAAAATAGCCATGGTGTTTAGTGGCAATGTGCCTGGGGGGGGGGGCTGAGAGGAGATTAAAAGTTTGTGGGCCGAAAATTCTGAGATTCAGCAGTATGAGAAGTATCTTAGCCTTCCACCACTTATAGGAAGGTAAAAAACTCAAGCATTTCATTCTATAAAACAACGAGTTAGGCAAAAATTGCAAACTTGGAATGAAAAGTTACTTTCTCAGGGGGGTAAGGAAGTTTTGCTTAAGGCTGTTGCTCTCTCAATTCCTTCATATTCTATGAGTTGTTTCCTTTTCCCTTCAAGCCTGTGTGATGATTTAGAAAGAATGATGGCTTGGTTTTGGTGAGCGCAAAAGGCTAATGAGCAGATAATTCATTGGTTAAGTTGGAATAAAATGTGTGCTAGAAAATCATGGGGAGGTATGGGATTCAAGAAGTTGAGAGTATTTAATTTGGAAATGTTAGCCAAACAAGGGTGGCGGTTGCTTCGAGATGAGAATTCTTTATTGCATATGTTGCTTAAAGCTAAGTACTTCTCGGGTACAAGCTTTTTGGCAGCTGGTTTGGGTAGATCTCCATCCTATACTTGAAGAGGGATTTGGAAGGCAAAAAAAGGGGTTGTGGATGGGTGTAGGTGGCGGATTGGGGATGAAAATTCTGTTGATATTTGGTTTGATAAATGGATTCCTGATCATAATTCTCTGGTTAAGGAAGGGACTGTAGTTAGTGATGATAATAGGCTGGATTGTTGAGTTCTCTTTTCTTTCTGAATCTTCTAGGTCCTGGGATGTGGCCAAACTTAGAGCTCTCTTTAATCCAAGTGTGGTGGAGGACATTCTAAAGATAACTCTATGTGCTGGGAGTAGTGCAGATAAAAGAGTGGGGGGACATGAAAGGAATGGCTTGTTTAGTGTTAGAAACTGTTATAAGTTCATTTTGGATCAGCAGGGTTCTCCAGATGCTGAATCATCAAATGCAAGTGCTCAAAGAGTGGTTTGGAGAAATATTTGGAAAATGCCGGTTCCTAACAAGATAAAAATATTTGCTTGGCGTGCATGTAAGGATGTGTTGCCTTCAAAGGCAAATTTACTACTAAAACATGTCCCTAATGATGGGCTTTGCAATTTTTCTAATGAGGATCTTGAGGGTAGTTATCATGCTTTGGTGAACTGTAAGCAACTTCAGAAAGCATGGCAAGCTTTTTTACCGGCAATTGGTGTTGACCTTTCGTTGAACGTATTTGAGGTAGCCTTTAATTTCTGTAATGAGAAGCAATATGATAAGTTGGCTATTTTCTTAGCATTGGCTTGGGGGTTTTGTATAGGAGAAACAAATTTATTCATAAACAGGTTGTTCTTTCTCCTTACCAAGTTGCTGAACATGCAGTTTCTTTACTAAAGAGCTATAAAGTTTCTCATAAGCAATCAAGGATGCAAGTAAAAAAATTTTATAGATGGAAGGCCCCACAACCAAAAATGCTGAAGCTAAATGTAGATGGGGCAATTTTTTCTGAGCTCGGTAGAATAGGGACTGGTGCAATATTGAGAGATAATTTGGGAAGAGTTCTACTGGCTGCAAGCACAGCAGAAAGAGCAGTGGAGGATCCTGAGCAAATAGAGTTGCTAGCTCTCCTACGTGGCCTCCAGTTTTGTGCAGGTATGGGAATAAATAAGATTGAAGTGGAAAGTGACTGCTTGCTAGTGATTGAGGCACTGCAACAGGATAGCATGTCTAATTCAACGTTTGGTGACCTTTACTCTGAGATAAAATAGATTTCATCTTGTTTTGGGGAATGTTTTTTTACATGTCTGTAGAGAAGCTAATATGGTTGCTCATTCTCTTATTCAATATGGGAGAAATGTTGAAAGTATCAACATGTGGTGGGATTATATTCCGGACTTTTTATCTCAAACCTTATGGTTTGATTTATGTCTGTAATCATCCATTGATTAATGAAGTTTACAATTTGTTATCAAAAAAATATATATATAACATTATTAACTGATAAAAATTTTATATAGCACATCTTTTTTCCTATTTCATACAACTATCATGCAGAGTACACCGTTTCTGGATATTATTCAACTTGCCAGACTGATAATATTGACAACTAAATATGCATAGAGAATTGAACAACTAGGAAAGTAATTTATGTTTGAATTAAATCCAGATTGAACTAATAAAATGAGGATGGATCTGGAGGAACTGGCACTTCAACAACTCCTTTCATCATCTGTATGACTTTCTTCATTGTTGGCCTTAGCGATGGATCCTCCTGAATGCACCATATTGCAATCATCACATATCTCTCCACTCTCTTCATGCTAGACATTGCTTCCTCATCATTCCCCAGTGAGAGATCCAGTTTCCTTTCTTTATAGCAATCATACACCCAATCTGCAAGTATAATCTGATCCTCATTCTGTACATCTGCTTCAAAACTCTTCCGGCAACATATGATCTCTAGCAGCAAGATTCCAAAGCTGTAAACATCCACCTTGACTGTAACGGGCATGTTTCTGAACCATTCAGGGGCTACATACCCTTTGGTTCCTCTGATTCCGGTCATAGTCCGAGTTTGGTCTATCTTCAAAAGCTTGGCTAATCCAAAGTCAGAAATTCTTGCTGTCAAAGAGTCATCCAAAAGGATGTTCTGTGGCTTGATATCGCAATGCATGATCTGGGTGCTGCACTCTTCATGCAAGTACAAGAGCCCTCTTGCAGTTCCTAACGCAATTTGTATTCTTTGGTACCAGTTAGGCCGTGATCCTCCAAAGAGGAAGTTTGCTAGAGAACCACGGCTCATGAATTCATATACAATAAGCCTGTGCTGCCCCTCATTACTGAAACCAAGCAGTTGTACCAAATTTTTGTGATTTGTTCCGCCAATAGCACTCACTTCTGCTTTGAACTCCAGATCGCCTTGTGCCACGATATTGTTCAACTTTTTAACTGCAACAGGCTTACCACGATCAGATTGTAGGGCCCCTTTATAAACTGTTGAAAAAGCACCATGGCCCAGCTCTTCCTTGAATTCATCTGTGGCATTTTTTAGTTCCTCATAGGTGAAACTTCGCAAGTTCATGCCTGGCATAACTGGGTATCTTTGAATGACCTTTGGCTTAAAATAATCGAAGCGAAAGACAGCCAAAAAGGCTGCCAACAGCAAGAGTAGGTTGAATGATAGGTCCCAACAATTTACAAATGCCGAAAATAAAGAAACAATTCTCTTCGGGTGAGAATAAACCACAACTTTTTACTGAAATACTTGGTTAAATCCCTTACTGAAACGATGGCTGCTTAAATAAGCAAAACCAAACAATACAAACCGAAATATAAGAAACTGCAACTGAAAAATAAAACTTAACAAATGTAAAACAGAATGCAAATAACAGAGCATATTTAGCGGAAGCTAACTAACGTAAAACTCGCAACACTTCATTCCTCTTCTGCACGTTGAGCTACGACCCAGTCCTGCATGCAGCTCACGTCCCTTGAGCCATGACTCAGTCCTGCATGTACTCACGTAACAGCATGCACTATGCGAAGGTCCCGCCCGTTCTGCACGTTCCCTGCTGCTCATCCCCAAATACTTGGGATTCGGCTTAAGGGACTTACGTGACTTATCAATACTTCCCCCATTAAGTGGACCTTGTCCTCAAGGTCCATACTTGGACCAAATTTATTTCACTGCACCTCCACCTTGGTCAGCCTCCAATGCCTGTTGATCAGTAATTTCCTCCAGTATCACGTTGCCAGCTCCCGCATATCCTTCCAAGAGCAACAATTGTGCTTTTTGGCATTTATGTCCTGCTGTGAATCGTTCATTGCAGTTGAAACAGAGACCTTGAACCCTTCTCCTTTGCATTTCCTCCCATGTTAAGCGCTTGATTGGAACAGCAGGTGCTGCGGAAGCTACACTAGCTGCTGGTGGAAGAGTTAGAGCTGCTCGTGTAGGTGGGGGTTGCAGTAAGAACTCCGGCTGCCGTGTAAGTTGATCGTCTCGCATCCGTGCCAAGTTAATGGCATCCTTGAGGGACTGAGGTTTAAACATCCGAATCCCGTCCGAGATTTCCGTTCGTAAACCGCCCATGAAAGTTCCCACAAGAGCTTTTTGTGTCCAGCCCCTCACACGGTTGCCCAAGCGTTCAAATTCCTTCTGGTATTCACGCAAGGACCCAGTTTGTCTGACCCTCGAAAGGGCTTCGTCGAAATCCTCGCACTCCGAAGGTCCAAAGCGTGCCCATAGTTCCTCTTCAAATCGCTCCATGAAAGAACTCGACCTTCCTCTTGAAAAGTCCGACGAACCCATTGCCACCACTAGTTGGCTTCTCCTTCCAAATGGTAAGATGCTAAAGAAACCTTTTGGGTTTCGGGAGTGTTTTGGAATTCGAAAAACTGGTTTACACGGTTGAACCACTCCGTCGGATCATCACCTGAAAATCGTGGAAATTCTAACTTTGCCGTTTTGGAGGATACCACAAGCCGTCCCCCATTGTGACCTTCACGGTGTTGAATACCCTGGATTGGAGGTTCTTGGTCTGCAAGGAGCACATTAGAGAGACGGTTAAGAGTCTCTTCAACATGTCGCAGTCGATCCGCCATGCCCAGCTCCATCCGGTGCAGCCCCTCTTGAACTTCACCTAGCCCAGCCTCCAAATGTTCAATTCTTTCTTTATTGGTTCCCATGTTAACCTGGCTCTGAGGCCAATGATAGGTCCCAACAATTTACAAATGCCGAAAATAAAGAAACAATTCTCTTCGGGTGAGAATAAACCACAACTTTTTACTGAAATACTTGGTTAAATCCCTTACTGAAACGATGGCTGCTTAAATAAGCAAAACCAAACAATACAAACCGAAATATAAGAAACTGCAACTGAAAAATAAAACTTAACAAATGTAAAACAGAATGCAAATAACAGAGCATATTTAGCGGAAGCTAACTAACGTAAAACTCGCAACACTTCATTCCTCTTCTGCACGTTGAGCTACGACCCAGTCCTGCATGCAGCTCACGTCCCTTGAGCCATGACTCAGTCCTGCATGTACTCACGTAACAGCATGCACTATGCGAAGGTCCCGCCCGTTCTGCACGTTCCCTGCTGCTCATCCCCAAATACTTGGGATTCGGCTTAAGGGACTTACGTGACTTATCATTGAAAAACACCGAGCTGCTTAAGAGCACCGATCCAATAGGGATCAGAGCTGAACGATCTTTCTTCTTAGAATCTGTGTATGAAGGCTTGAAAGTTGAATCATCTTTCCGTATTTTGACCAGGGCCGTTCTTCCAAATCTGAAGTCCATCCTTCCATTAGAGAGTGGAAATCTCTTCTTCGAACACTCTCTGTTTCTGAAAATGGCAACAGCGCAAAAACAATCACCCAAGCAAGCATTCCTACACCAATCCTCAGTTTGGCCTTGAAAATGTTCATAATCAGATCCGGGCCAATTTGTATTTAGCATAGGATGAAGGTAAAAAAGATCCGTTTCCGGCAATGATTCATTACAACTTTGTTGGATAAAGTTTGCTTTACATCCTTTCCTTTCATCATCTGGATCAATGTAAGCGTATCCTTCTGGGCATATGCAACGAGGTCTTTCATCATCTCCTAATTTGCAGTAGCTGTTGAAACCACAAGCTCCACCGCCTGTATCTTCGAGTATGTCGCAGATAATAGGAGGTATGAAGTTCGAGATAGGGGTCCAAACTAAAGGCCAACTCCTGGAACTCGAAATATTAGGGCGTTTTGGGTATACATAATGCCTAAAAACCCCATTGTAATGATATATGCCTGAGTCTTTCCTTTAGTACAACACTCTGTTTATACCAAAGTCTCAACACGAATGCAAAACTCTATACAGATATGTTCAGAGTAACCTTTAAGCATATATATATACAAACTGTACTACAGGTAATGATATTGAAAACATATACTGATTTATTCAAGACAGAACCAACGAACCAAACAGATTTATGACTAAACCCTAATATGCAAACAAATCCAAATAATAATCAGGAATCGTATAACAACAAGATTAATAATCAAGAAGATAAAGAAATAAGCAAAATAAAGCAAGAAAGAAAGAACAGAACCGATTTACGTGGTTCGACCCTAATGGTCTACGTCCACGGCAGGAATGGGCCTCAGAGCTTTATTGATATCAATATCCATCACAGAGAAGCCTCAGAAACGTTCTCAGATTACAGAGCACTCATTTACACTCAAAAAAATCAAAGATTTTCTTCCCAAACATGAACCCTAGTTTCCCCTTTCTCTTCACTCTCTCTCGGACCCCCCCTCTCTCAATCAGCCGGATTACACAAATGAAATTAGGTTAAAGAATACAGCTGAAACGATGCATTTATATGGCATGACAGATGGCTCCACGTGGACAGATCCTACGGCTCAAACTTGGCCTCGGTTTGAAGTAGCTTACAGTCACGTGCTGGTCATGAGGCTTCACTAATCCAGAAGCTTCTTTATATCCATCCAAACGTAACACATAGAAACAAGAGAGGTCAGATTAATAAAGCATAATAATAAATGTAATTGCCATAACATTTACAAATCTCCACCTTGGCAAAACATTTATTTGCCAAAAACTATCAATCCTCATCATTGGCTCATTCCTGCACCTTTCCCCCTAATGGGGACAGACTCTAGACTCCATGCCAATTAAGTTCAGACAGTGTCTGAACTTAGACTTTGGGAGTGACTTGGTCATCATATCTGAGGGGTTATCCTCAGTTGAGACCTTCTCCACACCCACAACCTTAGACTCTATAACATCCCTAACAAAATGAAGCCTTATATCAATATGCTTAGACCTTTCATGAAAAACTTGATTTTTAGCTAAGTGAAGTGTACTCTGATTATCACAGTGCACATAAATATTACCATTAAAAAAACTTAACTCATTTGCAATGCCCTTTAACCAAATGGCCTCCTTTATTGCTTCAGTCAATGCTATATATTCAGCCTCTGTTGTGGACAAAGCCACAACAGATTGTAAGTGTGACTTCCAACTAACAGCCCCTCCAAAAGCAGTAAACACATATCCAGTTAAGGATTTTCTAGAGTCTATGTTTCCTGCAAAATCAGAGTCTACAAAACCAATTAACTCACATCCTTTCTCAACACCCTTTCCATAACTGAGTCCTAAGTTAGTAGTGCCCACTAGATACCTTAGTACCCATTTAATAGCTTGCCAATGGGGTTTACCAGGGTTCCCCATAAACCTACTAACCACACTCACAGCATAAGTCAGATCAGGTCTAGAGCAGACCATTGCATACATTATGCTTCCCACCATGCTAGCATAGGGAATTTGTTGCATAAAATCAATATCAGAATCTGTTTTAGGGGCCTGATCTGTAGATAATTTAAAGTGTTGACCTAAGGGTGTGTTAACAGATTTAACAAGTTCCATACCAAATCTTTTAAGAATTTTAGAGATGTAATTTTTCTGAGACAGGTATAACAGTCTAGCACTCCTGTCCCTCTCAATTTCCATACCTAAAATTTTCTTAGCAGGGCCCAATTCTTTCATTTCAAACTCTGATTTCAGCATGCATTTAACTTGATCAATTATAACAGTGTCTTTACAAGCCACCAGCATGTCATCAACATACAATAGGAGGTAAACAAATATTCCTTTTTCCTCCTTGTAATAGACACAACTATCATAACAACTTCTTTTAAAATTATTGTTAATCATGTGTGTATCAAATCTTTTATACCACTATCTCTGTGACTGTTTAAGACCATATAAAGATTTTTTAAGAAGACACACTTGATTGTTTTTAATTTCATTAGAAAAACCTTCAGGAGGTTGCATATAAATTTCTTCTTCAAGTTCTCCATGCAGAAAAGCAGTTTTAACATCTAACTGTTCTAGATGCAAGTTTTCAAAGGCTGTATAAGCAAGAAGTAGCCTAATTGAGCTATGTTTAACCACAGGAGAGAAGATTTCATTGAAATCTATCCCTTCTCTCTGTGTAAAGCCTTTGGCTACAAGCCTAGCTTTAAACCTGGTCCCTTCTATCCCTGGTATGCCTTCCTTTTTCTTAAAGATCCACTTGGATCCCACTAATTTTACTCCTTTGGGTTTTGGTACTAGAACCCAAGTTTTGTTCTTATTCAGGGATTCCATTTCCTCATGCATGGCTAATACCCATTTAGAGGAGTCTTTGCTGGTCACAGCTTCTTTGTAAGTTCTAGGTTCCTGATACACTACTTCATTAGCCACTGTTAAGGCAAATATGGTAAGTTCAGCTTGACCATATCTTGAAGGTGGTTTAATCACCCTCCTCTGTCTATCTCTAGCCAGATTCCAAGATCTAGCTCCACCTTGACTTGTATCCTCTGAAGTTTGACCCTCAGAGTCACTGTCATTACCAGTTACAGATTCAGGTTGGGTATTAACCTGCTCCACCTCAATCTGAGATCCCTCTAGGAACTTGTCATTATTATTAACTGACTGTGACTCTTGTACCCGAGCCATCTGTGACTCATTAAAGGTCACATCTCGGCTCACTATACATCTAAACCTACTAGGTCCTTCTACCCATAGTTTGTATCCCTTAACCCCTTCAGGATACCCTATGAAAATACACTTAAGTGCCCTAGGTTCCAATTTGTCAGTTTTTGAATGTGCATAAGCTACACACCCAAAAACTCTAAGGTGGTCATAAGTGGGAGGTTTTCCAGACCATAGTTCCTGAGGTGTTTTAAACCCTATTGCTGAAGAAGGACACCTATTTATAAGATGAACTGCTGTGTTTGTTGCTTCTGCCCAGAAGGTTTTGGGCAGCCCTGAATTTGACAACATACACCTCACTCTTTCTAGGATAGTCCTATTCATTCTTTCAGCAAGTCCATTCTGTTGAGGGGTTTCTCTCACTGTTTTATGTCTAATAATTCCTTCTTTTTTACAATACATGTTAAAATCATTTGACAGGAACTCTAAACCATTATCAGTCCTTAAAACTTTGAGTTTTCTACCTACTTGGTTTTCAACTAGGTTTTTCCACTCTTTAAACTTCTCAAAAGTGTCACTTTTATTTTTCAGTATATAAACCCAAACCTTTCTTGAGTAATCATCCACAAATGATAGGAAATAGCTTCCTCCATTGTGTGAATTTACTCTTGCAGGTCCCCATAGATCAGAGTGGACATAGTCTAAGGTTTGTTTGGTATTATGGATTGCTGGCTTAAAGCTAACCCTTTTAGCCTTCCCATAAATACAGTCCTCACAGAAGGGTAGGTTGCCTAGATTATGGTCAGTTAACAAACCTTGTTTTTGCAACTCTATAAGTCCCCTCTGACTCACATGCCCAAGCCTCCTATGCCACAACACAGATTGGTTCTGTACAGTATTCTGTACAGAAGATGCTTCCCCAACTATAGTTTTACCAAGTAGTGTGTATAAACCATTCTTAATCACTCCTTTCATAATAACCAAGGACCCTCTTGTAACCCTAAGAACCCCTGCCTCAGATTTGAAGGTATGGCCTGATAAATCAAGCATGCCAAGAGAAATTAAATTTCTCTTCAACTCAGGTATAAATCTAACCTCCCTTAAAACCCTTTCAGTACCATCATGCATTTTTAGTCTCACTGACCCTATACCCATGATTTTGCAGGACTTATTGTTTCCTAGAATTACTTGCCCCCCCATCTAACTCAGAGAATGTCTCAAACCATTCTTTGATTGGACACATATGAAAGGAACAGCCAGAGTCCATTATCCACTCTGTTTTTGAGTCAACCTCACTTACAGTGAGTACCTCAGCACTTTCATATCCTTCTAATACTACAGAGGCATCTCCTGCCTCTTTATTCTTATTTTCTGTATTATTCTTTCTTTCAGGACAGTTCTTCTTGAACTGTCCTTCTTTATGACAGTGAAAACACTTAAAGTGTTTTCCTTTTGACTTAGACCTAAACTTCTTGCCCTCATTCTTGCCCCTCTTTTCTCTTTTTTCTGTTCTACCCCTGACAGTCAAACCTTCCCCATGATTTTGTTTTGATTCCCCTATGTATTGCAGTTCCCTAGTATGAAGTACAGATTGTACTTCATCTAGTGTAAGAGAGTCTCTTCCAAACATCATGGTTTCCTTTATGCTTTGATAAGATGAGTCCAAAGAACTAAGTAAAAGAATAGCTTGATCCTCATCCTCCACCTTGATATCTATATTTACTAGATCTAGGATGATTTTATTAAACTCATCAAGGTGCTGCCCTATTGAAGTTCCAGGGGTCATCTTAAAAGTATAAAGTTTGGTTTTCTTATGAAGTCTATTTGCTAGGGATTTAGTCATATACAAGTTTTCTAATTTGAGCCATATACCAGCAGCAGTTTCCTCACTGGCCACTTCCCTCAGGACCTTGTCCCCAAGGGATAGGATTAAGGCACTGTGTGCCTTTTGGAGAATGTCCTTATGGACAGATTCCTTGTCTTCCTCTTTCGAGGAAGATCCTTTCTTTTTCTCACCTAGGAGGGCATCTTGCAGTCCATGTTGGACTAGCAATGCCCTCATCTTAATCCTCCATAGCCCGAAATCATTCTCCCCAGTAAATTTTTCAATATCAAACCTCATGGTCCCCATCAACCTGGCTCTGATACCACTTGTAATGATATATGCCTGAGTCTTTCCTTTAGTACAACACTCTGTTTATACCAAAGTCTCAACACGAATGCAAAACTCTATACAGATATGTTCAGAGTAACCTTTAAGCATATATATATACAAACTGTACTACAGGTAATGATATTGAAAACATATACTGATTTATTCAAGACAGAACCAACGAACCAAACAGATTTATGACTAAACCCTAATATGCAAACAGATCCAAATAATAATCAGGAATCGTATAACAACAAGATTAATAATCAAGAAGATAAAGAAATAAGCAAAATAAAGCAAGAAAGAAAGAACAGAACCGATTTATGTGGTTCGACCCTAATGGTCTACGTCCACGGCATGAATGGGCCTCAGAGCTTTATTGATATCAATATCCATCACAGAAAAGCCTCAGAAACGTTCTCAGATTACAGAGCACTCATTTACACTCAAGAAAATCAAAGATTTTCTTCCCAAACATGAACCCTAGTTTCCCCCTTCTCTTCACTCTCTCTCGGACCCCCCCTCTCTCAATCAGCCGGATTACACAAATGAAATTAGGTTAAAGAATACAGCTGAAACGATGCATTTATATGGCATGACAGATGGCTCCACGTGGACAGATCCTACGGCTCAAACTTGGCCTCGGTTTGAAGTAGCTTACAGTCACGTGCTGGTCATGAGGCTTCACTAATCCAGAAGCTTCTTTATATCCATCCAAACGTAACACATAGAAACAAGAGAGGTCAGATTAATAAAGCATAATAATAAATGTAATTGCCATAACATTTACACCCATCATATTCAAGAATCGCTCTCTGATAAAAGTCTTGCGTAGATCCGGCATTCGATGACATCATATTAAGTATGCTTCCATTTACTGCTGCAACGTATATAGAACCAGACTGGTTGAAGACAACCTGAAAACCACTGCCCACAGTTTCGGTTGACCAATAATCAGAATTAGCAGAGTCCAATGGAAAATCTCTAGTTTGAAGCACAAAATTTCCATTCGATTGCAGTGAGAACTGGAATCTTCCGTTTGAGTAATTCGTTTTCGAGTAACGTGAAACAAGCTTTCCGAGCAGACCAATAGTGTTTGTGGGTAATATTGTATCAGTTGGATGATTAAAACTCTCCCACAAATACACAGAATTCTGGGTTGCCAGCACCAAGTTTCCGCTGTCAAGCATGGCTGCATGGGCAACACCTGAATGCACAGCTCCCCATATCTCTTTGCCTTTTGGGTCATTGAGCACAAATTGGCCGTCTGTAGTAAGCTGAACTTTGGATCCTCTTGGCACTAGATTATTTCGATTGGCTGCCCAGACAATGGTTTTTTCTGGTATTTTGCTGAACCAGATGGCTAGTAGATAACCTCCATTTCCAATCCGGTGGAAGCCAAAAGAAAAGTCACCAGAAGGCGATTCCCAAGAAGAACCGTCGTCCTGCGCTGTCAAGGATGAGCCCAAGGATTGGTTTCTGTAAGTTTGAGCTGAGGTAGAACATGCCATCATCAACAGAAGAAGAAGCAACGAGCTGGGGAGAGGATTTGGCAATGCTAATGCCATGGTATGATCAAGTGTGTATTTTTCAAGAGATGATTAGTTAGACGGATTAATAACAATTGAAAGATATACTGGACATGAATACATTAGTTCCTTTGCAACCATGGAAAGAACTCAAACTCAAACAGGATACCATGTTAGGAAATTTCATTTGAATGTTTCTGTATTTTTAGGAGTCTTCCCAGATTTGACTGGCGACATGGCGAGACAAGAAGTTTCCAACGCCCCCTTTTTGACAACTTGCTGTGTTTTTTAACAAAAGTTTCGGAGAAATGCATCAAATGTTTGTAGAAGATTGGACTCTATAAATTATTAAATTGCAATATTAGTAAGTACATAACTATGAGAATTGGATATGAAAGCCAACTCCTTGAAGAGCGGTGCTACTCAGTTTGACCGCACGTTGTTTTTTTTTTTTCTTTCTTTTTATATTTAATTAATATATTTAAATATTTTTAAAATATAAAAAGAAAATATACCAATATACTTAAAATCACTTTCTTAATTATTAAATAAAAAAAATTGATCGACCATCGGTTGCTTTGAGGGGACAAATGGAGAGGGCATACAAGCATGCCTTGAAAGTAGTATATTGATGCGATTGTTAGAAATGTTGGAATAGACTATTTTGGTTATTATTAGTTGTACTCTTGCCATTGTTGGGTCGTCCCAAGCATTTCTCTTGATAGTGTTTTTTTTTTATTTAATGATTAAGTAGGTTTTATTTTATTGATATTATAATTATTTAAAAAAAAAATTAAGAATATAAAAAAATACTTAAAAAAAGATTGTTTGGCTTGTCGGGAGAATCCCTCAGTGGGAATTCTTGATCGTTGTAGTGTCACCTTTGACAATGCTATAAAATGCATTTCTTTAAAAAAAAAAAAAAAAAAAAAAGAGAGAGAGAAAGAGAAAAAACATTCATCCATGTCAGCATACATGCATTTTGAGGCAGTCAAAAATTTCGCAAGAAGTGGACTTGGATTACCCTACAGGCACTGCATGGTACTCCAAAGGTCTATTAAATTATTAACATGCATTTTCAAAACAACTCAATGGTAATATTTCTCGTTTACTCGTCTTTGACTTGGAAAAGTCATAGAAACTTCCGTCCTTCGCTTTTCATCTTGAAAACTCAAAGAATTGTTTGGAAGAAGTCTAGCAAGTAATGTGTGAACATAAATGTGCTGATCGAAAAAAGTAATAATTGGGTGCAGTATGGATATGAATGGCTCAGGTAGTTGCATGACAACGTACTTGCATTTAAGGCCTCGTTTGTGTATATAGTTCAAATGAGATGAAATAATATATTTTAAATAATAATAAAAAAATTTAGTTAAAATAAGATAAAATAGTTCGTAAAAAAAATGTGTGTATGAATAATGAGTTTATATGAGATACTTTTTGATTTTTGAGATTTAAAAATAGTGTAGATCCTACTATTTTAATTTTTAGCCGAATTGTATACTCTTCAAGCACTGTTCATGTAAGTTTATACTATTCACACACTGTTCACTCATTTTTATTTACTGTTCATGTTAGTTTTGCATGGTTCATGTATTATTGACTGTCAGTTTTTACTGCTCATTATTATTTATTTAAATAAATAATTTTAAAATTTTGAGATAAAATATAATATGTTTGGATAGAAAAAACTGCTAAACGACACATATGAGATGAAAAGGAAAATAAACAAAAAAGGGCTCTCCATTTTCTTACCGTGCATGTATTGTGAAAAATATGAAATATAATGTACCGTGCATTGTAACCGGGTGTTAATTTTACATGTGCACTATTTTTGAGCAAAGGGTTCTTCATTTTATCGTAAAAGAAAGAAAGAAAAAATAAAGATAGACAAAAGGAAAATGATACTTTCACAAAAGGAAAATAATAAAAAGAGGCCGTTTGCCTTGTCCTGAGCATCCATCTGTAGAAATTCTCGGTGACTATAATGCCCTAGGCAGCACTAGGGCAGGCCTACAAAGGCATAGATTTTACGCAACTTCTCTTATCTTGTACTTAACAGGGTGATGGTAAAATTGTAAATTAATTTGATAAAGCTATTGATTGACTTGACTATATTTTCTAGAGGTTGATGGAAAAAATTCATTTGATTATATAGTTATTGCAAATTATTAACTACTTGATTTATTTTTTTGTATTTTATTTTTTTTTGTTTTTAATTTTTCTGACAACCAAATATTTAGTGTTGCACAGAATAAAGAAAATGAAGTACTCAAATTTTGGATAGAGAAATACTTTAGTCACAAATCAATTACATAAAAGTAATCCTATAAACTGATGTGGCTTCATGTAATTCGTCAAATTATAAAGTTATTTTATTGTAAAGTAAATCTAACAGATCAGATGAAATTACGTCAATTTATAAAATTACTTTTATATAATCTGTTTGTTACTGTAATAATCAGCGTCCTCCTGCTCCTCAGCGCCTTAGCGTCCTCCTGGTTAGGAGCCCACTCCCTTAGCATGGGCTCGTTGGGTATAGTAGGACCCCAAGGGGGTTCTTCAGTGGTCATGGGCCCCTCGCCGGTCATGTGCTGAGCTTTCCCCTCAGGCAAGCCCGATTCAACCGACGGAGGGTTTTGTTGAGACACCCCTTTTCGAAGAGGTGAGGTAGGAGTCCACCTCTGGCTCCTGGGAGGATTGTTGTTGATCTCCATGATGGAAGAAGAACTCAGGCACACGGTACATCGATAGGAACTCCCGAGCCATCAGGTTGGGTTACTCTTCAACACCAGAGCAAAGCACCCTCTGATAAGCAATGTAACTTGTGACTATGAGCCGCCAGGTGTTCTGATGGAGTTGCGCGGGGGCCAACCCCAAGAATTTTAAGACATTGCGAGTGGAGTGGCAGAATGGGAGGTAAAGCTCGTTCACGAACATAAGAGGGTAGAGTGCCGCACGAACGCCATTCCATCAACATCCATGGCGTGGTCCCAATGTCCAAGGGCCTCCAAACTGCCGAAGCGGGAATATTATACTCCACCCTGAATCCCTGAAGGTTGTCGGTGGTGACTGATGACTCCCAACTCTTCTCGGCAAAGTATAGAGGCAAAGAAACTCTTCGGGGTGATGGAAACAATAAGGGGCAGCTGTGAAAAGGAAGACGGAGGCTCGAAGAAGGGGAAGAAGGTGACGGGAGAGAGAGCTCGAGAGAGGGCAATGACAAAGGCTCAGAGAGAAAGAAGGCAGCAATGGTGGAAATGAGAGTGAATGGAGCTTTATATAGCATTGGGTGTCTGATAGGGGCATGGAAACCGGGGTGTCACCTTACATTGATGACATGAGTTGTCACTTTATGAACACCAACCAACGCGCGGCAACATAGACGTGGAGAGCCACATTGGGCGTGTAGGAGGCACCCATGCGCGGCCCGACACATGAGAGATCCCCTGATCATATTAGTTGTCGTGCATGCTGCCAACTATTAATGGGATGGATCAGAATGGGAATAAAAATAAGGCCACGTTTGGATACTGATATGAGATTATTTGTGATCAGTAGTGAAATGGTTTAAGTTAAGTTGTTTTTATGGGATTTTAGGAGTAGAGAGAGAAAAAAGTGAATTAAAATATTATAAAGTTAAAATATCGTTAGAATATAATTTTTTAGAATTATGCTACTCATCATCCCACACCACACACCATACATCTTTTAATTTTTTAATTTTTAATTTTATTTTATTAATGTTAAACTAATTGAGTTGTTCTTGGGAAAAATGAAAAAAATAAAAGAGGTGTGGTGTGTGAGATACTAAGTAGAATTATTCAATTTTTAATACTATTTTTTATTTGGAATTTAAAAAAGTTGAATTATTTTTTGTGTTTTATTTAGAAAATTAAAAAAGTTGTAATGATTAGATAAAAAAGTTGAAAATATAAAATTGAAAAGTATTTATGTTTGTGATGTTTACATGTTGAGATGAAATTGGATGAGATGTGAGCATTCTTCAATCCAAACGAGGCGTAACTATTCCTCTTATAAAATGTTTATTTATCTTCTGCCCGGCCAAAGAAATATTAAGAGAAAATAAAAGATGCCTAAACATAAACTTGTAACGGTTATAATAGAAAGGTAAACCCTTTGAACTAAAAAAAAAAAAAAAAAAAAAAAAGAGAATCAGCATGAAAATAATTAGGTCAGCATGGGAAGTACTGCATAAGCTTAAAGCACCAAATAATGGAATAGCCACAACACAACGAATGCTGATTTATTTAATGATTTATTTAATGTTTTGCACTCAAAGCTGTTGATTTTCCCTCATTTAAACTATTGATTTTCCCTCATTTTCAAAGACATTACAATAATACCATGTTTGCCACTTTAGAACTTCCTTAATTTCAAAGATACTCTTTTCCCTTTATCAGAGGTAGAAACAACTTCACAACCACCTGCTCAAGCAAAATAACATGTAATTGGCATAGAATCAATTCCAATTATTCTCATTTGGAGAGAAAAGAAAAGAAAAAGTTCTAGAAATTAAATACAAATGTTTTGCTTCCATAAGAATTTCAGAAAATCAAATCAAAGGGGAGCACTCACAGATTACTGTATCCTTCAACTTGTGGAAATTGTGCTTGAACACCACCAACATCACCACCATCCAATCACTCTGCCAAGTCAAGAAGTTCCAGATCCTCCTTGGCGCAAACAACTTCCCCACGTCCACCCCAGCCAACAAAATGGTGATGGCAAAGGAGCTGATCCGAATCCGCTATGCCTGAAAGTGCGCTAACAGGACGGGGACTGTGAGCGGCTACGTTGGCGAGTTGGACTTGGAAGGCTAGGGTTCAAGAGAACTGAAAGGTAAGAACAAATTTATCGTTCGGTCCGTTTAAAATCTGAATTTAAAATCTGATTTAAATAATCCCAATATATCTGGCGGCGGGTCGGGACGATTGAGCCTGGTCGATTGGGTTGTCGGAATATATGCACAGGACAAAACTTTATCATGTCCCTTTTCTTTTCCATATAAGCTTCAAATCGACGATGGAAATCTGAATTCGAAGATCTCGAAAGGCCAAAAGGAGCAATGCTATTATAGAACTTTAAATTAGCACCATCTGGACATACTAAATGCACCCCGCATTCTTTCACTTCTAGGTTTAAATCTCCAAAACCTTCGTCAAACAACCAGCTTGTTTCAAATGAAATCTCAATGACCCTCCGTGTATCCAAAAACCGCAAAACTGCCAGAATATACACCCAGAATCCAATTCGCTTAACCAAGACGTTCAAAGGAGATGGCATTGATTCATAACTTAAAAGACATTCCACACAAACTTCTTCATCCGTCTCAAAGCATAATCTAAGCATTACTGTTGAATCCATACTATCTTCATCATTAGAAATTGAAGTATTTTCATCACCAGTTGAATCCATACTATCTTCATCATCAGAAATTGAAGTTTTTTCATCACTAGGGAAAACTAATTTATCATAATCACAAACAATAAAGAAAGCACACCCCATCTCCGGATTCTTATTACCATCCAAATCTATCTTTACAGAGGAGCCATTTCTTTTATTCAGGTCCCACTCCGGGATATGGAATCCCAACGACCACCCACTTATCATCATCTATAAAAACAACACCAAAAAGAGATGTTAATTTCAGCAAAAATTTAACCAATTGCAAGGCTATGATTAGTTTTTCTATTTGTGAAATCCTTCTTGATTAAAGCATTTCTCTGGCACGTTTTGTTTGTTTCTAAAGAAGAGAATGAGAGAGACACACTGACTCACCGCATCGTCATCTAAAGATGCAACAAATCCCTCTGCCATGTCTAAAATATTTGTTCATTCGCTGTCAAAATCAATGCACGCTACTTCTACAAGATCATATATTCCCTACATCTGATATCCTACAAGTGGTCCGATATCATAGTTGGGATCTCTCATCAACTTGCGTCCTTTGAGTCTAAAGGAACAGATGCTCTTGGGGATTAGATTGATAGATGGTATTTGTGTTATAGCAGTTTCGTGTGCCCAAAACTCTGTCAGGCATTCCAACCTACTCAGGTTTGGTAACTTCTCAAGGCTTGAACATTCGTCAAGTACCAATTGTTTTAATCGTTTGAGACTTCCAATGGATGGGTGGACCTCACACAAGCTTCTACAACCTGTAAGAATTATTTTCTCAAGATTTGGGACTCCTGTCAAATTTGGTGTTTCAATCAAGTTCTCGGAATAAGTCAGATCAAATTCCTTCAAATTGTCTAAAACATGTTATAACAAGTATAGTTAAGTAGATCAAATATGAATATATTAACTTATTTGGGAAAGGAAAGGTGGTTATTAAGAAGAATACTTATTTATAGGAGTGAAAAACTTACCATCGACCCCTTCCATAGTTGTTTGAAGTGGCTGCCAAACATCCTTAGTACAGTAAGATTTTTTGGTTGGAAACTGCTCGGCCAGTATTTCGAATGATATCTAGACCACTCTAGGAATCGCAACTCATTGGTTGGCATATATTTTAAAGGCTTTCCACTCCATTTTAAATTTCGAGAATGATGGAATTTAAGATATCTCAATTTTCTCATCTTTGAAAATGCTTTGGCTTTGAGTCTCTCTTTCGTTTCAGGACAAAAATCTACGACTATGCCTTTAATTGCATAAGTTCCCTAATAACCAAGAACAAAAGGTTAGCAAGAATTAGGATGAAAATATACATTTTTATATTAATATCTACACTAATCAACTTACAGTATCCTTCTTCAGTACTTGATAGAGATCCTCCAAACAAAACAGTCTACTACGTTGTCCTGGTTCTTGAGGGCATTCACGGCGAACTATTTCTTGGCCCATTTCTTTTAGCAAATCATGCATGGACAACCATCCATATTCTGATTTGCTTATGAGGGACTTCTCAACGAGAACATCAATGTCGATGCGATAATGACCAAAACTTTCTAACATCTCATAAAATATGCTATCCACCACATGGTGTGCTCGGAACAAACACGCCATATCCAAAAATAAGTCTTTTTCCAATTCCTGTAGCCCATCAAAACTTATTTGAAGTGCGTCCATAATTTTTGGATTAGGAATTGCTTTTAGTTTATCTTTCTCACTTTTCCATGCATCTATTTCTCTCTCATATAAGAAGGAACCCAGAACTTTAAGAGCTAAAGGAAGGCCTTGAGCATATATTACAAAATCCATAGATAGATCCTTGTAATCCTCTAGTGGATGGGTTTTCTTGAAGGCTGACAAACTAAAGAGTTGCAAAGCTTTTGTTGTTTCAAGTTGCTCAACCTTATAGATATGATTCACTTCATGTGTTCTCAATAGATGACTATCTCTGCATGTTATGATCATCCTACTCCCTGGACCAAACCATTTTCGATCCCTTGCTAATGCCGTTAGTTGCTCGTCACTATCCACATCATCAAGGACGATAAAAACCTTTTTATTACACAGCATCTTCTTTCTCATCCGATCTCCTTGGTTTTGATCCCATATTTGTATTTCTTCTTGTATGATCATAGAAAGAAGTTGTTTTTGTAAAGAAGCTAGACCACGTGCTTACGATTCTTCTCTAATACAAGAAATAAAGCTGCTTCCTTCAAATCGACAAATAGATGAAACTCTATCATAAATTATTTCGGCCAGAATTGTCTTGCCAACGCCACCCATCCCATGAATTCCTACGAAGCGAACATCATCCGATTCCATATCCAATAACTCCATCATTTTGTCTACATGGGAGTCTATTGCAACAAGTTTATCATAATCATGACGTGAGAATTTAGAATTCAACTCATCACGAGATAGACGTCCACTGATTTCTTGTATAATTGTTGATTCATAACTATAAATTGATAGAACAACTAATATTAACGAGACTTGAATCGACACGAACCAAAAAAACAAAAAAGGCTAGCTTTAGCTGATAATTAGCATTGTTTATTAGAGAAAGAGAAACACTTTAATTCGTACTTAAATATTTGCCTCTTGCAACACTCGAGCTGTCAAACCAGATCACAATGTAAACATTTTAAAAATTATAAATGTTATAATTTAAGTAGATATATAGATGTTAATTGCTTGCTAGCTGTCAATGGAAGAAGATCAAAAGAGGGCTAAAGGTTACCTGTCGTGTATGTGCCATCCGACGATATTGCCGGCTTTTCTCAAAGCATTTTTCCACATATCCGTATCTTTCTTGTCTATCTTGGGATCTTTTTCATGTGCAGTGAGAGCTTCTGCAAAAGACCCACTCTGATTTCTCACGTCATAAGGATCCACATATATGGTAGAAAATAGGAAGAACTGTGAGCCTTTTCTTTTCCTCCCATTCAACTATCTCAGCAAGTTCCATGAGGCACCATTTGGAAAAAGCATAATTTGCAGAGAAAATGAGGATCACGTACTGTGATTCTCAAATTGCTTTCAGAAGCGCTTTAGAAATGTATTCTCCTCGCTGGAGTGTTTCATCATCCCTAAAGACGAGAATGCCTTTTCGTTTTAAATCAACATATAGATAATCCGTAAAATTCTTGCGAGTGTCTTTGCCATAGAAACTAAGGAAAACTTCATATTTCCATCGAGGTGAAGATGAAGAGGGTCTTTTTTTTCTTTTCTTAATAACTTCTGAAGTAGATGAAGAGCGTGTTTGGGTGGCCATGAATGTAATTCAAGAGATTTAGAAGCTGAATTGTGGAAGGGAATATTGGTAATTTGCAGGCTTAGACAACGAGAAGAACAATGAGGATGGCCATGTATGGAGTACTAGTAGTAATGGTCGACCTGAGATGGAAAGTTCAAGGTAGACAGTATCAACTTTCGGTTTGTGTAGTCAAAAGGTTATTGAAAGGGGAAGAAATGGAGGTGCGAGTGCAGTAACTTTTATTTTTTTTCTTTTTAATCTGGCGCGATTCGCGGTTGGAGAAAAGATGCCTAAAGGAGTTGGAAGTGTTTGGTTGCTGCAGGCATATTAATCTACCAGATCAAGTGCGCATGTACGTAATTTCCAAGTAGTCTACGTAGACGGCATCAACTTTTGGTTTATTTAAGCCCTGTTTATGGTAACCCATCACGGCCCTTATAATTTGAAATCGAATTTGGACAATGCTAAAAGTTGTAACAGTGGATTATAATAAATGGAAAATATATATATATATATATATTCTATTTGGTTTGATTAAAAAATGGGTAGTGATAGGTAATAACCCTATTAGTTCCCATTTACTACTTATAAGATATTAGAACCTTTTTATTTTTGTATCATTTTCTTTTAAATATTTTTCTAACATCCTTAGACATTAAGAAAAAATTTTAAAAATATATAATTATACTAATAGTCACTTCCTTAATCATTAAACAAAATACAAAAAAATAATATTAAATAGATAGTAAAAAAGTAATAACCCTATCATTTTGTTTAAAAAAATCTTAATTTTTCTAAATCCAACTCAAGTATATATGGATTATGTTAGTAGTACAAGGCCGATAACTATTATAGTAGATTTTCAACATAATTTCTTAGAGTACTTCCAATGGCTTTTGTAAAATGTATTTTCCTTCAAAATATAAAGAAATGTTCTTAAAATGCTACTCCATAGGATTTTGTATTTTGAAAACATTATACATTTTTGCTACAGTGATCCCTCTACATGTAAATGATCCTATTCATCAAATGTAAACATTTTTAATTACTTTCTCTTTCCTCCTCATGTGATATCCCATTTTCTCATCATATGTAAATATTTTTTAAAATATTTGAAATGAATAAAAAAGTATAAAAAGTATAATATTTAAATGATATGAAGAAAAAAAATAGATAAGCTGATGTATAGTATATTGTAAAAGTCAATATATAAAATAAAAAAAATGAATTTTTATGATATATTTTAAAAGATAGGATAAAGAAGCTGTTGAAAGTGCTCTAAGAAGAATAAATTCCTTTGAATGACATGGTCAAAAGACTTTGTCAACTCTCATTGGTCGTCCTTACAATTCATTAATTAAAACCCGTACGTACATAGAGCAGACCTACGAAGGCATAGAAAGGTTCTGCGCAGCTTGTCTCATCTTGTTCTTAATAGAATGACGATAAAATTGTAAATTAATTTGATAAAGCTGTTGACTGACTTGATTATATTTTCTAGAGGTTGATTGAAGAAATTCATTTGATTATATAGTGATTGCAAATTATTAACTACGTGATTTATTTTTATTTTTATTTTTTTGTTTCTAATTTTTCTGACAACCAAATATTTAGTGTTGCACAGAACAAAGAAAATGAAGTACTCAAATTTCAGATAGAGAAATACTTTAGTCATAAATAGATTATATAAAAATAATTCTATAAACTGATATGATTTCATGTAATTTGTTAGATTATAAAATTATTTTATTGTAAAATAAATCTAACAGATTAGATAAAATTACATTAATTTATAAAATTATTTTTATATAATTTATTTATTACTATAACGATCATCTCTTTTAGATATACATAAATTTAATTAAGAATACAAAAACTTTGCCTCAGTAAAGCAAGAGATTATTATGCCATCCTATCATTGTTTGCTTAAAATTGGCGATAGGAATTGAGACATCATGCAACGACATAGCACGCGGTCTACTCAAAAGTCGACGTTGGTCAGCTTTCTCCTTTCCTAGTCATCAACATTAATAATGCTTGCTAAAACTAAAAGGAAGATATTTAGGTTGGATTTAGCACATAAATTATCATTTCAAATTTAAAATTCTCATCTTATCATAATAACTTTTTCAAATTTCTATATAAAATATAATAAATAATTTAATTTTTTTTTAACTTTTTCAAATTTTAAAACAATAATAATATTATAATATAATATTATAATATTTTATTTTAAAACTCAAAATTTTTATATCAAAATTTTCTATTATCAAACCGAACCTAAAACATGCACGTAGAGCCAATGAATTCGCACGCCAAGGTTCTAGGTAGCTTCGCTTCTCCTTGGCTCAAAGGAGGGTATATAATGATAGTTTTATTACTTTCTTATTCTTATTTTATTATTGTATAGTATATTTAAAATTTTTCATTTTTTCATTTTTTTATTTTTAGGTATTTTTTAACATCTTTAATTATTAAAAAATAAAAAAATACAACTTTATTAATATTCACTTCTTTAAAACAAAATTAAAGAAAAAAAAATATAGTACTGGTACTGGTCAACCTGAGATGGAAAGTTCAAAGTAATGCAGCATCAAGTATCGGTTATGGAACGCATTGCTTACAAGCGCGCATTAATTTCCAGGGTGGCTTCCACCGGCTTTATTACTTTTTATAAACACAAAGAAGAGTGTTATTTGTATTTACGGTTTTACTTATACTTTTATTTAAGTATTAATTTTTTTTTAAAATTCAAATTTTAAATTTCAAATTTTATAATTTCTAACATATTAATAACTTTTATGTGGAGAAAAAAAATTTATATAAATATTTCTTAAGTACATTTAGTATTTTTCAAAAACAAATAATCTTGTACACTGTTAGACCTATCGAGTGTGTTGGACAATCAAATGACTTGAGTTAGTTTGGACAATGAGATGAAATAAGATGAGTTGAATAAAATATTATTATTATTTTAAAATTTAAAAAAAATGAATTATTTGTTATGTTTTATTTGAAAGTTTAGAAAAATCATAATAATGAAATGAAATGAGATAGATTGAGTGTTTCTATATTCAAATGGAGTCTTAAAGTTAACACAAAGTCATTTGAGTGTTTTTTCTTTCTAAGTATTTTTTTAATTTTCTTAAATAATTATTATCTTACACGTTTATCAATCTTACAAAAATATAACATACGAGTACTGCTACTATGTACTATGCCTCCTCAATTTGTCTACTTAGTGTGCCTCTAGTGTAAATTTCTTTTTTTTTTTCTCTTTTTTTTTTTCACTTTTTATTTCAAACATCTTTTAAACACGTTTAAACATTTTTTTTTTTTGAAAAATCAATACATTAATAGTCACTTAAAAAAATTAAATACATGCGGATCAAAATAAAGGAACAAATTAAAGAGGCATAGTTGCATTATTCTGCATATATATATATATACAGTGTGTGTTCGTCTTCCAAGGAGATCATAGGGATAATCACGACATTTCATCTGCACATTCTAATTGATAAAATGGAGCCAGCCATATTGAAGTTACAAGCAGAATATCACACAAGGCCACAAGATTGACGTATCATATTGATGAGCTGTAAATACATATTGTTTTATTTAATATTTCATAACCAACTCTCTGTAACTATATATAGTCATAGTACATGACAGATGAATACACGAAAATATTCTTTCCACTTTATGCATTTCTGTCATGCTCCTTTGCATTCGGTTATTTACCTTTCACCTGCGTACATGCAGGACAGCTAATTCATCTTCTTCTTCTTTGCGCCTGTATCATTCTTAATATGGTATCAGAGCAATGAACGACGATTCTAATAACAATATGTCTTCCAGAGCCCAGAACAACCGCCAAAATCCCGCTAGCCCATTTTTCATTCAACCAGGCGAAGGTGCTTCTTCTTCCTTAGTACCTGATTTGCTGACTACGAAAAATTACGTCACATGGGTGAGGACAATGCGCCAAGCTCTCAACATCAAAAACAAGCTTGGATTCATCGATGGGACCATCACCAAGCCACAAAACACTTCTGATCCCCTCTATGCTCCATGGGAGCGTTGCAATGACATGATTATAGCATGGATATAGCATTCAGTCAGCTGAGAGCTTAGATCGAGCATTGCACATGCCGATACAGCTGAAAGTGTTTGGAACGATCTTAGGGAGCGTTTTTCCATCCATAATGCCCCTCGGATCTTCCAACTTGCCAAATCAATCTCATCCTCCACACAGGATTCAGATTCCATCAGCCGGTACCACAACAAACTCAAGACGTTTTGGGACGAGCTTGAGATTTATGAGCCCATGCCAACCTGCACTTGTGGTGCGGTCAAAACATTGCTCGACTACACCCACACCCATAAGGTGATGCAATTTCTCATTGGTTTAGATGATTCTTACGACTCTGTTCGTGCCCAAATTTTGCTTCAGGATCCTCTTCCACCTCTCAATCGAGTTCTATCGCTTGTCCAACAAGAAGAGAGGAGACGACAACTGCACTCTATACCAGCTCCACTTGCCATGGCCACCAAGACTTCAGAAATTCGAAACTCACGCCGTGAACGACATTTCTGCTCCCACTACAACATTTCTGGACACTCGTTGGAGCATTGTTTCAAGGCAAATCCAAATTTGCCAATCTGCAACCATTGTCGTATACCTGGACACACAAGGGAAAAATGTTACAAGCTGAATGGATTTCCATCAGGACACAAGAACAATTCGAAATACAAATCCAATGCTAATCAATCTTCTCTTGCGTAGGAGGAAATTAACCATGGCCTGTGTCTCACTCAAGAGCAGTACCCCCAGCTCATTGCCTTACTCAATCCCACTCACAATGACGCCACCATACCTGCTGCAAACAATGTTAATGCCAACTACCCTCCCGTGTCTGGTATTTCTCCCACTCTTCACACACACACTAGCTTGTGCAACTACCACTCAAACTTCTTGGATCATCGACACTGGTGCTACAGATCACATGATCTGTAGTCCTAAATTTTTCACACACAATATCACCCCAACATCTCGTACAATCAAGTTGCCAAACGGCTCCACGACCGCTACTTCACATATCGGTGATGTCCACTTATCACCACATTTAATCCTTCGCCATGTTTTATGTGTTCCTACCTTTAACTTCAATTTAATTTCTGCTAAATCTTTAACAAAACACTCTAATTGTTGTCTGATTTTTTTCTCCAATTCTTGTTACATTCAGGGCCTTTCATGTTGGATGACGATTGGAGTGGGGACGGTGTGTGACGGCTTGTATCACCTGCTATTATCCAGACTAGAGCCTTCTCTCTTGCAATCACATTTTCATTTTGTTCCTTCCATTTCCATTAATCATACTTCAGTTTCCAAATTTGATCAGCATATGTTATGGCATTATAGGCTTGGACATAGTTCCATGACTAAACATATCTTACAAGATGTTAATCCTAATTTCAAAAATTCAGAATATTTTCAACTTCCCTGTGAAATCTGTCCACTAGCAAAACAACACAAAATTTCCTTCCCTGAATCCAAATCCAAGGCCACCAAACCATTTGATATTGTGTCGGTTGACATTTGGGGACCCAACCCAACACAAGCTTATAATGGTGCAAAATATTTTCTAACTCTTGTTGATCAATTCACAAGATGCACGTAGACTTACCTACTTCAAAATAAAGCTGAAGCGTGAACCTCTTTAATCAATTTTTTTGCACTCATTGAGACCCAATTCGGTACTCAAATTAAAATTCTTCGATCCCATAACGACGCCGAATTTCACATACCACATTTCTACAACTCCAAAGGCGTCATTCACCAATTAACATGTGTTGCCACACCTCAACAAAATGCCATTGCCGAACGCAAACACCAACACATCCTCCATGTGGCACGTGCACTCAAATTCCAATCCGGCTTACCCCTACGATATTGGCCTAATTTCATCACCACCATAGTCTACCTAATCAATAGAACACCAACACCAATCCTTAGCAATAAAACTCCATTTGAAGCCCTTTATCAAACCAAGCCCTCTTACTCCCACCTTAAAGTATTTGGATGCTTGTGCTTCGCCTCCACCTTATCACATTCCCGAACTAAATTCGACCCTCGTGCAAAGAAATGTCTATTTCTTGGATAACCCTACGGTGTCAAAGGCTATAAACTACTTGACCTCACCTCCAAACAAATATTCATATCTCGAGATGTCATATTCCATGAAGAAATTTTCCCACTCAAAACACCTTCTCCCACCAAGACCATTCAACCACCACTCAATGATACATCCCTTAATTTCTCCAATTTTCTGAGCCCACCCAACTATACCAACGAACTCATCACCTCAATTCCACGTAACCAGAATAATGACTCCAACCTCTCAAATAATTCCCCGTCATTTCCAGACCAACCAGCCACTTCCACCCCCATAACCGACAACCAGACCCAACCACTCTATCAATCTCCCTGCAAGCCCCTTCGCTGAACCACACACACTCGTAATGCTCCAGCCTACCTTCAAGAATATCACTGCCAACAAGCCTCCACAATTGATGTGCACCATTCGGCATCCACGATGAAGCCTCATAAATCACCTCCTCTCTCAGGTAATATTCTCTTTCCCATTTCCTCTATTTTGTCTTATGCCTCCCTCTCACCTTCATTTCATGCATTTACCACCTCTGTTTCCCTCCATTCTGAACCTTCATCCTACAGCCAAGCCATCAAACACCCCATTTGGCTTGAGGCAATGAACCAAGAACTCACGGCACTTGAGCCAAATGAGACCTGGACTATTGTTGATCTCCCTTAAGGCAAGACACCGATTGACTGCAAGTGGATTTACAAGTATAAATTCCAGGCTGACGGCAAAATTGAGCGCGCTAAGGCTCGACTAGTCACAAAGGGATTCACCCAACGTGAAGGTATTGACTTTCATGATACGTTCTCACCCGTCACTAAATTAGTTTCAATTCAATGTCTCCTTGCAGTTGCTGTCATCAAAGGTTGGGATCTTCAACAACTCGATGTCAATAACACCTTCTTATATGGCAATCTCGATGAGGAACATTATATGCGACCACCTCCTGGTCACTATGCAGCCAAGACCAAACAAGTTTGCCGTTTACAAAAGAGCTTATATGGCCTCCGCCAAGCTTCTTGTCAATGGAAGACAAAGTTAGCCTCAACTTTAGCTGCATTCAGCTTCATCCAATCCAAAGCAGATTACAGTCTGTTTACCAAGTGCACAAATGATTTATTTGTTGCCCTCCTCGTATACGTTGATGATATCATCCTTATGAGTTCAAATCCCAACTCAAGCCTTGTTGTCAAACAATTCCTGGAAACCAAGTTTCGCATCAAACAGCTGGGTCCATTATGTTACTTTCTCGGCATGGAAATTGGACGTTCCAAAGCAGGCATTCAAATTTGCCAGCGCAAATATGCACTGGATGTCCTCTTAGAGACAGGCCTCCTGGCAGCAAAGCCATCCCCACTGCCTATGGAAACAAATAGCAAGCTTAGGAAAGATGAAGGTAAACTTTTCCATGATCCAACACTCTATCAAAAGCTTGTTGGCAAGCTGATTTATTTGATAAATACACGACCGGATTTGAGCTTTAGTGTCAACTTGCTCAGTCAATTTATGGAAAATCCCCGTGTACCACACTATGATGCTATGATCAAAGTTCTTAGATATGTTAAAGGAACCCCTGACCAAGGTATATTCCTTCCTGCTAACTCGAAACTGGAACTTATTGCATATGCCGACACCAATTGGGCAAATTGCCCAGATACTCGAAGGTCCACCACCGGATTTTGTGCTTTCATTGGAACCTCTCTTATTTCATGGAAATCAAAAAAATAGAACACCATTTCCAGATCCTCCAACTAAATCCGAATATAGAGCAATGGCTGCCGCTATATGCGAGCTCACTTGGATTTACTATTTCCTTAGTGATCTACGTCTCAACATCAGCACTCCCTCTACACTCTACTACGACAATCAAGCCGCTCAGCACATTGCCGTAAACCTCGTCTTCCATGAACGCACGAAGCACATCAAACTAGACTGCCACCTAGTTCGTGATAAAATTTTCGAGGGTCAAATCACAACTACTCATGTATTCTCCTCCTTCTAGTTAGCAGACTTGCTCACCAAGCCATTACACTCTCCTACGTTCAATCGATTATTGCTCAAGATGGGAGTCATCAATATTTACTCTCCATATTGTGGGGGGCTATTGAAGTTACAAGAAGAATATCACACAAGGCCACCAGATTGACGTATCATATTGATGAGCTATAAATACATATTGTTTTATTTAATATTTCATAACCAACTCTCTATAACAATATATAGTCATAGTACATGACAGATGAATACACAGAAATATTCTTTCCACTTTATGCATTTCTGTCATGCTTCTCTGCATTCGGTTATTTACCTTTCACCTACATACATGCAAGACAACTAATTCATCTTCTTCTTCTTTGCACCTGTATCATTCTTAATAAGCCATTACCAAATTTCCTTCTAATTTTGCCTATTAATTCTGCCAAATTTGTCATGCTAAGTGTATGTGAGACTTGCATGCTTATTTAAGCCCTGTTTATGGTAACCCATCACAAGCCCTTATAAATTGAAATCAAATTTGGACGATACTAAAAGTAGTAACAGTCTACTCACAAGTCGCACATTGATCGTTCTCCAAGTCGATCTGATCTCGTGCCATTCATCGTCCATGTGGTCAAAGTGCGACTTAGGCTCTTTTTGGATTTGAAAAGTGTTTCATCTTATCTCATCTCATTTTATTTTATCATTACAATTTTATCAAATTTCTACACAAAATATAATAAATAATTTTAATTTTTTTCAAATCTCAATTCAATTTTTTCAAATTTCAAAATAATAATAATATTAAAAAATAATATTCTAACAATATTTTTTCAACTTTCTTCTTTCATCTAAAACTATCTGATATCATATTTGAATCCAAACCAACCTTTAGTCAAGATCCACAAGAAGATCAATAAAATAAAATGCATGAAAGAAGTAATTTCTTTGAATGGCACGAGAAGGTTCTGTCAACTCTCCATACAATTAATTAAAATGCATACTTTAGACCTATGAATGCATACGAAGGTTCTGCAAAATTTCTCTTTAGGTCTTGTGTTCAATAGGGTGATGCCAAATAGGACTGAGCACCAACAATGTCGGACTGGAAGTGCCCTACCTTTGACTCTGACTCAGACTTTAATTTGTATAGCCTCTGACTACATTCTCTTTAAGAATGTGTGGTGTGTGGTGTGTAGGGATTATGAATAGCAAATCTCAGTAAAATAAAATAAATGAATATCGTATTGTCCTTCTTGCCAAAGCCCAAAAACTGAAGCCCACAAGTCAAGCTTTAAGTAGCTAAGGAAACTTGGCCTATTGTCCTTCTTCATAATTTTAACCAAAAAGGCAAAATTCTAATTATTGCATAAAAATAAAATGTATAATAAAATCATCTTGCCAAAGATCTGTTTCATACTTGAAATAAAATCATCTCTAAAGCTAACAGTGAAATATTAGCATAAAGGGAACAAAATTACTTAAATTGACAATTCGGACGGGAAAACGAATGATTTCGGGGTTTAAACTAGGACGAACAGGCATAACATGGTGATTACAATGTGGGTGCTAAAAAGATCTTTCTGAACTTGAGTCATATGTGTGATTTTCTAGGGTGATTTATCATCAGTTTTCATGGCTGGTGGTAGAGGTCGCGGTCACGTGGGCAGCTTTTGATTGAGTAAGTCCCTAACTGTGATCGTAACATTGAGGAAGCGATAAATGTAGATTTGCAAAGGTAGATAGTAGAATTAACCCATTGTCTAGAGGCACTAAACTTAGAGAGCCAAATTTATGATCATGATTCTAGCTCCAATTTCAAGAACCTGTCTCATAATCATGATTTGTTTCGAGAGTACCATGGTAAGGAGGAGAGAGGTGGAGACCTAAGCTTTAAAGTGGATTTACCAGAGTTTTCTAGTACTCTGCAGGCTGAGAGCTTCATTGATTGGTTGTACAAGGTGGCACATATTTTTTATTACAAAGATATCCCATATTGTATGAAGGTGAAATTGGACATCATCAAGTTGAAGGGTTGAGCGTCTATGTGACGCCCCCAACTCCCATGTACACACACTTGGCACTTGGTGATGGGATGCATGACCCCCCAACTCCCACATACGGACACGTGGAAATTGAGACGTCATGATGATGACAGTCTACCTAGTGGTAGCAATTGAAGCAGTCTCAAGAGCGACAAGCCAAGGCCAAGATTGGCGATTGGGAGAAGATGAAGGATCACATTTTTCCCTTTGGATATACTCAAACCTTGTTTCAGTGACTTCACACATTGAGGAAAGGAGGTGAGATTCATTGATGATTACATCGAAGAGTTCTATCAACTGGTGGCCTGAAATGATCTTTCTAAGACTGAAGAGAAAATGGTGTCACAGTATCTGGGTGGCTTTCGGTAGCCTTTTGTAGGATGTCCTCAGCCTCCACTATCAGTGGACTATTTCTGAGGTCTATTAGTGTGGTTTCATCATAGAGAAGCAGCAGACTAGGCAACCTACGTCTAGGAGCAATTAGAACACATGAGGGGTTCATCTATAAATGACTTGCCCTACTCTGTAGTCAACTCAAGGTCAAAGTTTGAACACCACTAATATTCAGTTTTTCAGATGTGAGGAGTCCAATCATTGGGCAACTGGATGTAGAAAGTCTACCAATTTGAAAAGGACAAACCTTCTTATTAACGAGGATGGCATGGAGGATGTTGCAGACATAGGAGCACCTATCTATGATGAGGACAACGATGAAGGGGGTGTTTTTTTTGGCAATGGTAACAAGATCCTTGCAGTCAGAAAATGTTTATTGACTCAAGAAGGTGGTTTGGGAGAAGATTGGTTGAGGACTGATATTTTTCACACTACACCTATATTATTTTTGAGAAAGTTTGCAAACTGATCATAGATAGTAGGGCTAGGCTCCAACTCCGACGGAGTTGAAGTAACGAATTCTAACCTCTAACTCTGACAATAGTCGAAGGCGGAATATAGCTCCGACACCAACTCCGATCATGTGTCGGAGTCTGACTCCAATCGAAGTTCAGAAGTCGGAGCTCCGATCTGAGCTCTGAACATCGATCGGAGTTGTCGAAAATCGGAACTCTGATCCGATTCCGATAATGGTTTATTGTGAAATTCATTATATTAGTTAGATATAATGATATGACTAATGTTTACATCAACAGCATATTTGAATTTATAAATAAATTTGTACAAATAGATACAATTTTTATTAATCATTCTAGCTAGACACAATAACTAGAGAAATGTTGTTATTGTTCATTTAAAAGTTTTGTATTCCGTTAATTTAAATTAAATAATTGAATTTCATTTAAAATGCACCGACCAATGTATGTACTAAAATATAAGGTATATATATGTATTATGTATGCGTATATCCACAAAGATGGTAGCCCTATAAGTTGGTATTTTATAATTTTAAATTTAGGAGTTCGAGTGAGAATATAAATTGAAACTATTTATAGTAATAAAGTTTGACTTTTGGACTATGAGATGAAATTTAGACCAATTAAATATTTTAGAGGTGATGTGGTAATAGTCTAATAGACTTACTCTTAAACAGTAATTATGGCTCAAATTACAATCCAATTCAAGTTTGCATAAAAATAAAAATAAAAAGTCACAGTCTAGAAAAACAAAAATATCATATGCAAGTTTGTAATACCGTGCTTTGTCATTGCTGATACCTGAAATTAAGATAAGAAGTCATAATCAATAAAAGGAAAAAAGAAAATGATTTAGAAAATTGAACACGCTAAAAGTAAAATTTGATTATCACTTCTCACCAATAAAATTTGATTATCATTTCTCAGACTATCAATCATCGGCAAGTATGTTTGGGTTCACAATTATATCTATAAAATCATAAAAAATAGAAGTTGAATAGATTTATGAAATCATATAAAGAATTAAATAAACTCAATTGAAATATTAAAAAAAGTTACCCGATTCAAGCCTAAAGCTCTCAGCATCAACGCCAATGGTATCTAGTCCAGTGGGCATATCACTTATCCAGTTCTGTGTGCAAACGAGGGCCTCCACAGTAGATGGTGACAATGAACTCCGGTATGAATCCAATACTCGGCCTCCAATGCTAAATACAGACTCAGAGGCAACCGTAGTGATAGGAATGGCTAGCACATCTCGAGCAATATTGGAAAGGATTGGATCCTTGGTGGAATTAGCCTTCCACCAAGTTAATAACTGAAATACATCACTAGGGGCCTCAAAATCTTCCATAAAATACCGTTCAATCTCAAAAGTACACTGCATAATATTTCTCGTTGCAACAAGTTGATGATACTGATTCACAATGTTGTAACCTCGAGGGCGTGGAAGCAATGCTCCATCTGGGGAGGTCGAGGAAGGGGTCGGAATCGAGTGTGAGGTACCTGCTACGGATGAAGGCTGACCACTATTGTTGTAGTGGGAATATAAGTTGTCAAGATCCGTTTTAAGCATTGAAATAAAACGTGCAGCCTTCACTACCCCCATTACTGAATTTGTCCAAAATTCTATCAAGGCCAACTTATATCGGGGTTTAAGGATCACAGCCATAAAGAGTAATCTATTTATTTTCTCAACATCTCCCCAATATTTATCATATTTGGTCTGCATCCTTATAGCCATACCAGATAATAGTCCGCTAGGATCAGTACAACCTTCTTGCAAGTGGTAGTGAAGCTCCGAGAGCTCGCTGAAGAACAAGTTCGCAGTCGTATATGCAGATCCAGATATCCGCATAGTCATGTCATAAAAAACTTGAAAAAATCTGACAAAGTACCCCACACGTCCAATCATGTGTGTTTGGCGCACCAAGCCCATTTCCTGCAGGCTCCAGCAAAGCATACTTAAGGCCCCCATCCTCGACCTCCATCCACTCGAATGCTCTTTGGTACTTCTATGCCACATCCAACATAATGTATGTCTAGTTCCATCGAGTCGGAACATCTAAGCACAATGTCTTAGAATATGAAATTCCAAGTTGTTCTGCTATTGCCTTGAACTTGGATAGCCTTTAAGGGGAAGCCCTCACATACCGCACAATGTTGCGGACTCTGGTAATGGAATCATCAACCTCTTTTAACCCCTCAACAACAATTAGGTTAATTATATGAGCACAGCATCGAACATGAATAAACTCATGGTTGCAGATGACATCAGCTTTCTTGAACCATTCAATTGCAGTGTCATTGGCACTGGCATTGTCAACTACAATACATAAAACTTTTTGAATTCCCCAATCCTTTAAACAATCATCCATCAAAGCTCCAATGTTTGCACCCTTGTGATCAATAATTCCTTTGAACCCAATAATCCGTTTTTTCAACATCCACTCACTGTCGATGTAGTGTGCTGTGATACACATGTAGGAAATGTTGGAAGTCCATGTGTCAATCGTAAATGACACTCTCTGACCTGCGGTAATAAACATCTTTTTCATCTCCGCCTTATCTTTGGCATGCCTCTTTATACAATCTCGCATCACTGTATACCGTGATGGCAATGGAAATCGTGGCTCAATAGTCTTGACAAACTTTTGGAAGCCTCTTTTCTCGACTATGGTGAAAGGCATCTCATCTTGAATTATCATCTCTACAAGCATATCCCTCAATAATTTCCCACTGTATTGAGGGATGACCATTTTCTTAGTCTGTGTACCATCAATGGCTGTAGAAGTTTCGTAACTGAGTTTCATCTCATCAGTAGCCGCCAATCCCTTCGCTATTTTGTACCGCTGGCAACCATTAAGATGGGCTATCAAGACAGAGGTGCCTTGCTTTTTTTAATGGCATCCACAAAGTTGCCCACAGTGGTGGCATCTCGCCTGTGGGTTCTCACGGTCACCAGAAATCTTGGTGAAATGGTCCCATGTCCAAGATCTTTTTTTAGTAGTTTGTGGCTGAGGTGGCCTTTTAGGTGGAGGTGTTAGATCCAGATCATCTCCAATACCCATCTCCTAATCCTCATTAAACTCATCTTCATCTTCTATGTCTACTGGGAGTGGGAATTGGCTACTTGCACATGAAGTAGCTGCTCTAGAAGTGGGCCTAGATCTCGGTGTCAGTGATGGGATTGTGGCACTTGGATTCCCTTCTGACCTTCCACTAGGGGAAGCATCCATATCTATCAAAAATAAAATAAAATAAACAGTTACTATAAATAGAAAAAAAAAAAAAAAGACTTGAAGGCACAAGCATAGAACAAAAAAGGATCTTCAATGCAAAAACTTGCAAGGAAAGAAATTCTGCTAGTACATCAAGAGCATGATCAGCTGAACTATTATTTTCTAAAACTGTATGTCTAATGGTCTAATGGCTCCAAACTAATTCATGCTTCCTTAAGTTTCTACTCCAATGCATTGATAGGTACACCAATGAAATTATGAAACCCAGCTGCTCAGAAACTCTCTTTGACTACTGACTTGGAAACAGTTAAATTAGTTGCAGCAGTTTTTAGTTTCTTGTATTAAGAATGTGAAACTTTGGGAGAAGATCAAGAGGCAAAGAAATCTGTTAAGCTAAGGGAGACTTGGAAACTTGTGACAAGACTTAACCTCAAAGTCAAAGCAGTATAGTTATTATGCCATTATTTTTCAGACTAAATCTTCTTAAGAGTTCTGTCCAGAAGAAACAACTTTCCCCTTTATTTTCTTGTTTCCCCAGCTTGTTTGATCTGTAGTTATACATTATTGAACCTAATGGCTGGACGTGAAATACATTTATATATATATATATATATATTTGGAACCGATATAATTTAATTGATCCCTTCTCTCCTCCAGCCGGCCCTTAATTTTCTCTGACCTTATATCTCATGACATGTGTAAGCATATAGAAATTAGTCCTCGATCCATCTGCATATTATCTAAATGTGTGTGGCAGCTTTATGCATGCCACTGTATAATATTATTGGTGTGAGAAAACAATATTTAAGTAGTAATATGCTCTTGATCATGTCTTAACTGGTCCTCCTCCAATATATATATATAGGGAAATTGATCAGGGTGCATATAGAGATCGTCAAGATGATCAGCAGGATATAAACGGTAGAGGATATCGATTGGTCTTACCAGAAGATGGATATGAATGGAAAAAATATGGCCAGAAGTTCATAAAAAATATTGGCAAAGTCAGGTATACGTAAAGGATTATAAATTATTAGATCTTGTCTTAATTTGTATGAATGATTTCATTTATTTAATTTCTTAATTTCAAATACATGTAATATTATAAATATTGCACTACCTATATATATACACATACAAATTAGAAGCGCTAGCTAGCAGCTGCTAAATAATCTGCACATATATATATATATAATCTGCAGGCAGGATATATAATGAGTAGTGATATTCCATGATTAATAATATATGAATGGTACTGATGATGATGATCAGAAGCTATTTCAAGTGCCAAAGAAGTAATTGCTAGTACTGATGAAATGAATCATGCATGCATTCATCATTCTGATTTGGATTGCCTTTGTAACCTATTAGTCTTCTTGACTTTATCATACATTTCTTCCTCCTTGAAGTCATACATAGTGTTTGTATGTGTTTCGCAACCTATTATCTAAATAAAACTTAACGTATTTAATATTATGAAATCTATGTATATCTCTATTTGAACTTTCGAATTGTAAAAAATGTGTGATATGGAATTAGCTTTTGGCTAAAGCATTAATATCAGCAACTTGCACTTTTAAGAGCATGTTCGATTGCATTACAAGAATGTAGTTTTCGCCATATGCTTCTTTGTTTTCCATTGTGATTGATTGTTCTAATTACTGCTTGCTCTAGTGCAAAAATTATTTTCTGTGAATTTTTTGCTCGATCTGTATGGACTGAGTTTCAGGTGAAGAGATTCTTGTGAGAAAATAGTTCGGGCTTTGAGGCATTTATTCAAACAGTTTGCACTCATCTTCCATTTACACCTCAACAACAAAAAATCACATACTGTTATGATTCCTAAATGAAAAAAATAAACTTACCAATTAAAATGGTGGTGCAGGCAGCACTGTGTTGACGGCTGGTAATGCAAAATTGCAAATGTTGGACCGTGCGGCAGAGCTACAACGGCGGCACCAAGAAGAAATGAAATGGGGATGATAAACGGTGTTTAAGAAATGAAACGAGACAATGAGACTGAGAGACTAAGAGTGAGAAATTCCTCTTGAAAAACCTGTGCTATTTGCGATTCTGCGAATGGAAGAAGAAACGAAGAAGAAACAGCCTTGGCGGTTTCTAATTTCTATACCCAGCCATACAATGTTGTTCCTATCTAAAAGGAACGCCATCGTTTAACTTATGAATGTAAATAAACACAGATGCAAAACGACATCATGTGGCTAGAATATGAAAGAATTTGATGATGTCTCGCGTCACTTGGAATTGGAGGCTGAGCGTCTAAAGGCTGCTAAGCCCAATCATACAACCTATGTGGCTAATTCTGGTTCACGCAAGGCATCAAGGCCTAAGCGCAAGAAGTCTAAGAATGGGGTAGCTGCTGGACAAATTAAAAAGGTGTCAGGAACTTCTCAGCGCACCAAGATTAGAGAGCACGGGAAGAACAAGTCAAAATTAGAGTGCTTCAACTGCAAAAAGATTGGCCACTTTGCTCGTGACTGCATTAAGCTGAAGAAGGTACACACTGACTTCTCACATTGTTTTTGTAACTAGCCATGTGATAGTTGCTCATTCCTATCGTGTGTGGACTGTTGATTCAGGAGTGACCTAGCACATAGTGCGAGACAAAGTTGAATTTGTGGAGTATCGCCTGATTCCAGCTGAGAGCTGTGATATCAAGGTGGGAAATGGAGCTAGCGTGGAGGTACTGGGACTTGATACCTACAAACTGAACTTGCGGGGTGGCCACACTCTTTTCCTCCACAATGTGCTATACGCTCCCGAGATTCGACGAAACTTACTTTCAGTTGTTACTCTATTAAAACTTGGTTTTTGGATTGTTTTTTAAAACAATTATGTTTCCTTTTATTTGGGCCATGTGTTTTATGGTAATGCTTTTCTACAAGACAGTTTTATGATATTGAATTTGGATTATTCTAATATGAATGAATCTATTGCTTTTGTTTCTTCATCTACTGATAATTTGGATTCATATACATGGTATGCTAGGCTTGGCCATATAGGGAAAGATAGAATGGCTCGGTTAGCTAGAGAAGGCCTGATAGGCAATCTCACTATGGTCATCTTTCCCACATGTGAACATTGTCTAATGGGAAAAGCTAAGAGAAAACCATTTGGAAAAGCCACTAAGGCATCTTTTCCACTGCAATTAGTCCACTCAGACATCTGTGGTCCAATGAGTGTGACGGCAAGACACGAAGGTGTCTACTTCATCAATTTTATAGATGATTTTTTACATTACGATCATGTCTACTTAATCTCCCATAAGTCTGGAGCATTAGAGTGTTTTAGGCGATATCTAAGAATGGTTGAGAATCAATTAGACAAGAGTTTAAAAACTCTAAGAACTGACCGAGGATAAGAATATCTCTATGAGCAATTTAAAAGGCTTTGTGATGAAAAAGGAATCAAACGACAGTTAACGATGCCGAGTACGTCGCAACAAAATGGCGTGGTGGAAAGGAGAAATCGAACACTGCTTGAGATGGTTCAGTCAATGATGGCACAAGCAAACCTACCAATTTCTTTTTGGGGGAATGCACTTTTAACTGCTACCTACATTCTTAACCGAGTGCCCTCCAAATCAGTCATTTCCACCCCATATGAACTATGGACCGGCCAGAAACCCAATTTGAGTAACTTGCGGCCATAGGGTTCAACGGGTTTTGTTCATGATCTTTCTCATAAGTATGGAAAGTTAGGCCCTAGAGGGAATAAGTGTATCTTTATAAGGTACTCAGAACACTCTAAAGGGTATGTGTCAATAGGTGAACAAATTGATGGAAGTGTGACTGAGATTAAGTTACGAGATGTGGATTTCATTGAAGATGAATTTCCAAGTAGAGGTGAGGTTGATAGGAGTTTAGAACTTCATGAGATTTTGGAACAAGAGGTAAGTGCTCCAAGGAATTTAGTTGAGAATGGGGAAGAAATTCTTCAAGCTCCTACAAATTATAAAAAGGACTTGAATCTGAGTGAGAGCACACCACTTGTCAATCAATCACAACAGCCTCAATCACATAAAAGCACATGTGAAAGTATTTCCCATCGTTGTTTTGAGATTGAAGGGAAAGCTTTTATGGTAGCTCCGCATGATGATGATGAGCCTGGAACAATTCATGAGGCTCTCTCATCTTCTAATAAAGATGAGTGGATGAAAGCTCTTAATGATGAGATTGAGTCTATGAAGACCAACCAAGTCTAGGATTTGGTTGATCTACCGACAAGGCATAAGACTATTGGGAACAAATGGGTTCTTAAAATCAAACGCAAGTCGGATGGAACGATAGATAAGTACAAAGCTTGCTTAGTGGTGAAAGGATATATCCAACAGGAGGGTATAGACTATGAGGAAACATTTTCACTAGTGGTGAGGTTTGCTTCAATTCGCCTAATTCTAGCTATAGTAGCAAACATGGATTTGGAACTCTACCAGATGGATGTTAAGACAACATTTCTCAATGGAGAACTAGATAAGGAGATCTATATGGATCAACCAATGAGTTTTGTGGTCAAAGGTCAAGAGCGCAAAGTGTGCAAGCTCAAACAATCTATATATGGCCTAAAGCAATCATCTAGGCAATGGTACCTCAGAGTCCATCGAGCCGTTCTTTTGAATGGGTTTATGATGATCACAAAGGACCATTATATCTATGTCAAAAGGTCCAAGAAGAGTTTCATTATATTGTTATTATATGTTGACAACATACTACTAGATGGAAATGATAAAGGGTTGATAGTCTCCACAAAAGAGTGGTTATCCTTCAATTTTGAGATGAATGATATGAGTGAGGTAGAATACATTCTGGGAGTTAAGATCTACAGAGATCGCTCAAAGAGACTTTTGTGCTTGTCCCAACAGACTTACATAAAGAAAGTTCTTGAGCACTTCCTAATGAGTGGATGTAAACCCATTAACACCCCTGTTGCAAAAAGCGAGAACCTATCTAAAGAGTTGTGTCCTAAGACTCAAAGAGAAAAGGAAAAGATGGCCCATGTCCCATATGCTAATGTTGTGAGTAGTCTAATGTACGCAATTATGTGTACTTGGCCTGAGATATGCTATGCAGTTGGCTTAGTGAGTAGATTCTAATCTAACTCCGGAGTAGCTCACTAGAAAGCAGTCAAGAGAATTATGCAATATCTCAAGGGAACTGTAGACTATGCGCTATGCTATCAGGGTTTAGATTTGCACCTAAGAGGTTACAATGATGTTGATTGGGGCAGTGACCTAGATGAGCGCAAATCGACCACTGGGTATGTCTTTCTGCTCAACAATGACGCCATTACATGGAGTAGCAACAAACAACCCTGTATAGCTTTATCCACCATGGAAGCAGAATACATAGCTTGTTCTACGTCAGTTCAAGAAGTTGTTTGGTTACAGAGGTTCCTCAATCATTTAGACATTGGCACAGATAATTCAGATCTGGTGACAATATTTTGCGATAGCATGGCTGCTCTTGCATATGCTAAGGACTCTAAGTACCATGGAATAACCAAACACATAGATATCAAATATCACTATATCAGAGACATGGTAGCTCAAAAGGAAGTGGTTCTGAAACACCTTTCTATGAGTCGCATGGTTGCTAATCCCTTAATGAAGCCTATAGCAAGAGATGTCTTTGAGGCTCATGTTAGGAATCTAGGACTACGTAGATTGTAAATGTAATTTGTGTTCAAATAACATTGAGATGTAACCTTTCCTTTGGGATATTAATACAATATGATTTATGTGACGCCCCCAAATCCCCACGCACGAATACAGGGAAATCGAGTCGTCCGGATGATGACATCATGGGTCATCACCCTATCGACGTGTGCCAAGTGTGTGTATAAGCAACGAATGTGCACGAGAAATACGTAGCGAAAAGCAAAGTCAATAACTAAGTACCAGAATTTTTCTTAATTTAATACAAAGCTGTTCAAAACATACATAATAAAATATTACATAACACAAATATAGTTCAAAAGCCAAATACAAAGCATAACCCAACTCAGAACTCCGGCGGAGCCGCCTCCTCGGGCTCAGACTCCTCCTCCTCCTCAAACTCTGCACCAAAATCTACGGATCCAAAAATGGTGCCGCAGGTAAGTAAAATCCAAATGCCATTAGATAAAAACATATTAAACTCAACAATATGCATGAAAGAAAAACCAATGCACATGTCCCATAAAACCATAATTTTCCCACGCACGCCAAAAACGCATTTGGCCCACAAAAACATATCCTTAAAACCAAGCCTCGCCATTATCCCAGATAATGGCCCAAACCACCATTTTCCCAGAAAATGGATCAAAAGCCTCGAAACCAAACCTCGCCATTTTCCCAGAAAATGGCCCACATCCGAAAACCATAAAAACAATCCGATTATGCATGCACCATGATCTCCCCTAGGGATCATCCACACACCCTGGCTCTGTGCCACACCGCAGGTAACGACTACGCATGTGACACCTAAACGAGCGATGCCCAGACTCGCGCCCTGCGCGTACCTGGCCAGGCCATCCTCTAGTCCCCGCCACTCTAGGGACCACGGAGTCGACACGACAGCGTTACCATATCGTGCGATCCGGTCGTCGCCCTGCGACAACCCAGGGGATGTCACTCAGTATTATTCACTCCCGAGTGACCAGAGGAGCTCCACCGAGATAATAACTCATCCCGGCTTGGGCTCGTGAGACTCACACACCCGAAAACCATTTACGCCAACAAAACATGATTTTCTCAAATAAATAAAATGCACATATATGCAATATGTAACGTACGCCTCATGGCTCAAATAAATCAAGCAATCACAAACAACCAAAATCAAGCACTCCGCCCTCAAACCATCCGACCCCTTAACTCCTCGGAATCAGTCCGGAATCAGCCAACTAACAACAAATATTTATTGTATGAGCAAAATATATTTAAATCTAAAAGTAGACTTTGAAAAATACTTACAGCGCTATATGGTATTTTTTAGAAAGCACGCGGCGTTGCAAACGGCGGAAGAAAAGCAACGTAACAGTAAAATTTCACTGTGGCCGTGGGTTGTAAAATACCCACTTTTGAACGGGGACAAACCAAAACTCGGGATTGATAGGAAATGGTCTAAGAATGTTTATGAAGCTAAGGGAAGTGGAGTTTGGCCGTGGGTGGCGGCGAAAACGGCGGAGGAAGACCAAAATACCCAAATCGGAAAGCTAGCTCGTGGGAGCTGTTCCGGCGACTGTTAGAGGCCGGAAATGGGTGGGTTAGGACGGCAAGGAGTCGGTGATGAAGTGGTGAAGAGGTGGTGGCCGGAGGTGGAGCGACGGTGGCAGATCGGAGCAAAAACCGTATGGCTTGATGGGCTTTTTTCGGCTAAACGGCGGCTCTGTTGGTGGTGGAATTTTGTGGGGTGGTTCACCGGAGGGAGGGGAAGAAAATGGTGGGGTGGTGTGCCGCACGGTGGCCGGCGGCGGTGGGTCTGGGCAGATGGTGCTTTCGACGTGAAGGAGAGGAGAGAGAGAGAGAGAGAGAGAGAGAGAGAGAGAGAGAGAGAGAGAGAGAGAGAGAGAGAGAGAGAGAGAGACGGACGGGGGAGGGGGTCGCGCGGGAGGGAAGGGGAAAAAGGAAGAAAAAGAAAAAGAAAAAAGAAAGAAAAGAGAAAAAGAGAGAAAGGAAAAAGAGAAAAGAAAAGATGGAGGGAAGAAATGAGGTCCAATCCTCACTCCGGAAAACAAAACAGATCCGTCGAAAACGAGATTAAAAACCGTAAAACGACTAAATAAATAAAACACAACAGCAAATAAATAAAAACCAATTTAAAACGCAATAATTTAAAATAAATAAATCAATATATTAATTAAATTAAAAACAACCCTTCAGTGAAAATACAAGTAAAAGCGGGTCATCACAATTTAGTTCTTTTCTTTATCGTATTGTTTTTTTTAATACACAGATACAAGATATGTCAACAGGCTTAGATCGGCTCACTCACACGAGCGATCGCCTCTAGCGCTTGAGTAGCGAGTAGAGATGAGACATTGTGTCCTTAGGTACTTGTCCAAAGGGATAAGTTGGTTGACACAACGATATGTCGCCTCAGTGGGAGCTAAGATGAGGTCCATTGAGAGGACTAGGCATGGGTTACCCCACAATCTATGTAGCCTGTGGTTAGCCAGATGCGAGATCCTTTTTGACACCTTAGAGGTGAGCAAATAGAGGAATTCAAGTTAGATGCTTAAGGAGCAACTAGACTAAGATCCGTACGGTGTTGATATAGAAATATGCTCTTTGAGAAAGAGAAATCCACCGTAACATGTGTTTCATACTACATGTGCTTATTCGACCTTATGAATAAGTGAGTAAATAGTTCCCTACTTTCTCACTGTGTGAGTCTCATATTTTAAATGTCCTTTATTTACCTTTGACTATGTTATGCAATGAAGGTTGTGATGTCTGCTAGATTGGCATACTGTCTATGACCATGATTGATACGGTCTAAAGAGCCATTGCTGGGAAAGTGGTTTAACTGAAGTTGAACGACATGAGGGCAAAGGGAAGACTATTTGATATCGTATCTTCAATGGTGTTTGTCGACGTCAAACTATGACGCTACATATTGGTAGCAACTAAGGTAGTGAACACATTGAAATGATTTGGAGATAGTCAAACATTATTCTGAGCTTCTCTAAAAACTCTAGAGGGTTCGAAAATGTTTGATCTTGATGCGATCGAATGAGTTTAGGATATGACCAAACACTTTAGGGGTGTTACTATGCTTTTCTCTAGGAGAGATTTGGTGTATGTACTCCCACCTTTCTACAGATGTGCTTGGTGGTCACACGACCTATTTATTTGTATGAACAAGATTGAGAACATTAGAGAGATGTAGACATGGGGTCATGCCCACTGTGTGCGAGTGGGAGATGTTGGACGGAGGGGCGCCCACGTGGGCAGTCCCCTCCCCTCCTGTACGTTACAAGCCCATGAATGCATGGTTTTAAGGCCATGCATTACATGGCTTGTAACATCTAACGCATGGCTTTAAGGTCATGCATTACCTAAAGAGTAAAGCCTGGCCTTTAAGGCCAGCCGTGTAGGGTGGGCTATATATAGCCCCCCTCATTTGGTTCTTGGTAACAATCTGAATAGTGAAATCTCTCTCTTTTTTGTTCTCTCTTGAAATAGTATTTAGGTTATGGATTCGTTAAGTGTTACTCTAACTTTATACTATGTAGTACACTTCACTACTAAGAGGAAACGCTTGAGATTTGTTGATCTGGAGAAACTTATGGAGTAATTTTATAAGCTGAGCTTGAGGTACTTTCCGTTGTGCTTTCTTACACTAGTTAAAAAACTAACTGGATGTAGCATGTATGTAGATGAATGAACATGAAGATCATCAATTGAGATGAATCACTTATGTAAGCCCAACTCCTTAACAAAATAAGGCAATAACTTTCCCTAATTGGTTGAAATATCTTCCACATTAACTTTGGGCAATCTCCCATGATAGTTGGTAGGGACAAAACTTGGCATGAGTTTTATTTAGTAAAGACATGAATAGAAGCTTTGTAAAAGCATTAATGGGACAAGACTATCACAAGATCAATATTTAAAAAAAAAAAAAAAGGAAAGACAAACAAAAAGAAAAAACTAACAGAAAACAGGAGAACAAATGATTCAAGAAGCTGACTTCTTCTTCTTCGTCCTCAACTTCTTTTAATAACTAAGAGCAACAAGGATATTAATTGGGAGCTTGTACTATACACGAAAAAATCTTAATATTTTGTCTCTGAGAAATACTTTAATCATAAAGAAATTATACAAAGTAATCTCACAAACTGATCTGATTTGATGTGATTTATTATATTGTAAAATTATTTTTATTATAAAATAAATCTAATAGATCGCATAAAATTATGTCTATTTGTGAGATTGTTTTTGTGTAATCTCTTTGTGGCTATAACTGTCATTTATTATCTGCAATTTCTGTGTTTTAGTAAGCTATGCATGCACATCCCACTATCACGCCCTACATGGGCGATTGAAGCTAGGAAAACAACCCTGCAATACATATGGTAATCTCCGCAAATTAGTTTATGTGACATTCAAGATTGCAAGAGCTATTAAGGCGTTAGTGGATGTGTGCCAAGTCTCCCCCATCCAGCTTATAAAAGGGGAATTTAATTATCATCAAATCTAACTTCTTAAATTACAAAAAATGATAGACCTCTAATTATTTTTTATAATTCTTTTACAACTAACCAATGTGACTGTGCCACCTCATTATTAATCGTTTTCTTAATTTAAATGTTTTAATATTATAAAATTATTCTCTCTATCATTATTCTTAAATTAGCGTGTCAAATAGGTCATGCTCAAAGAAAAAATAAATAAAATTTAAGTAGAAATTAATCAAATGGTCAACATTTTAAATTTTGAGCTCAATTAAAATTTAAAATTATTAAATAAATTCGGTTTAAGATTAAACAAAAAATAGTACTAGATCTGAAATTTATCAATCCCACAAATTAACGTGGATTCATCTAATCCTTTATATTTGTTTTATAATAAAAATAACTTTACAATATATATGATAAATTATATTAAATCACGTCAATTTATGAGATTATTTTTATGTAATTTCTTTATGATTAGAGTATTTCCTATCAAAATTTTCAAAATAAGTATACAAAACTTGTCTTTGTTAATACGGTAAATATCATTAACTATTGTGTATTGTTCAAAGTTTCCATGGTCGTCTTAACAATTTATTGTTTATGTTTGAAACCAGGAGTTATAGCCACTTGTCACCTTCGTCAATCTCGACGTGATAAAGTTGAACCTCCCGTATCATGGCAGTGATACGTTGCTTCTCAGCGCCATAAATTTGGGCGATCCCTCGTTCAACTTATCGTGAAGATTATACAGCGTGGCCCCGACAACCATCTTTTAGCTTTTAAAAAATTTCGATTACATTTTCGTCTGTTTCGATTTCGCCTTAATAGCTACAAATCCCCAATTCTATGAACTCCCAAAAGAACCCTAAAACCCCAAATCCGATCTCACTGACTCCGATTGAAGGTAAATTTCTATCCCTTTGACCATTTTCCCTAATACCCAATTCCTAATTTATTCAATTTTCCATTTTTTCAGATTTTCTTTGTTTTAAATTTCTTAGATGTGTGAATGTTTAGGTAACGGAAAAGATTGAGAATGTTTGAGGAGGGCGGAGAAGCAGTAGAGACGAAGAAGAGGAGGAGTGCCCGGATATTGGAATTGGAGGGAGAGAAGGAGAAGAAGAAGAAGCACAACGACGGAAAGGACCAACAGGAGGACAACTAAAATCCAAATCCAAATCCATGGTTGAGGCTTCTCAGGATTCTCAGCAAGAGGACCATGTTATGTACCTGAAGTAAAGCGATGAAGTAAAGGAGAAAGAAATAAACATAGCGTTTTGGGTCTTTAGTAAAACTATGCGTTTTGTTTGGGCTGTTCATTTTGTGGGACCTTTGCCCGACATTTGGGTACTGTTATTTTTACAGTCATTTTATCAATTCTTACTTCTCTTATGGTTTATGATGTACGAGCTGGTGGGGGTATATAGGAGAGCAGAGAGGAAAGTAGAGGAATATCTTGAATCTGGAAAATTGTCAATAGTTTGATTTGTAAGGAGGTTGGGTTCCCTCGAAGAATCCCTTATCAATATATGCGTGACTCTCTTTATCATTTTTACAAATACCTTCGATACATTCCTTATTTTCATCACAGCAGCCATCTTTTACGAGTCCATCCATTTCCTTAGTTACATCACAACAATTCCCAACACTCTCCGTTTCTGAAAATGGCAACAGGGCAAAAATAATCACCCAAGCAAGCATTCCTGCACCAATCCTTAGTTTCGCCTTGAAAATGTTCATAATCACATCCGGGCCAATTTGTATTTAGCATAGCATGAAGGTAAAAAAGATCCGTTTCCGGCAATGATTCGTTACAACTTTGTTGGATAAAGTTTGCTTTACATCCTTTCCTTTCATCATCTGGATCAATGTAACAGTATGCTTCCGGGCATAATGCATATGCAACGAGGTCTTTGATCATCTCCTAATTTGCAGTAGCTGTTGAACCACAAGTTCCACCGCCTGTATCTTCCAGTATGTCGCAGATAATAGGAGGTATGAAGTTTGGCATAGGTCCAAGCCAAAGGCCAACTCGTGGAATTCGGAATATTAGTGCATTTTGGGTATACATAATGCCTAAAAACTCCATCATATTCAAGAATTGATCTCTGATAAAAGTCTTGCGTAGATCCGGCATTCGATAATATCATATTAAGTATGCTTCCGTTTACTGCTGTAAGGTATATAGAACCAGACTGGTTGAAGACAACCTGAAAACCACTGCCCACAGTTTCGCTTATCCAATAATCATGATTAGCAGAGTCCAGTGGAAAATAACTAGTTTGAAGCACAAAATTTCCATCCGATTTCAGTAAGAACTGGAATCTTCCGTTTGAGTAAGTCGTTTCCGAGTAACGTGCGACAAGTTTTCCGAGCCGATCAATAGTGTTTATGGGTAATATTGTATCAATTGGAAATTTAAAACTCTCCCACAAATACACAGAATTCTGGGTTGCCAGCACCAAGTTTCCGCTGTCAAGCATGGCTGCATACGCAACACTTGAACGCAGTAAATCAGCTCCCCATATCTCTTTGCCTTCTGGGTCATTGAGCACAAATTTGCCGTCTGTAGTAAGCTTAACTTTGGATTGGTTTCTGTAAGTTTGAGCTGAGGTAGAACATGCCATCATCAACAGAAGAAGAAGCAACGAGCTGGGGAGAGGATTTGGCAACGCTAAAGCCATGGAATGATCAAGTTTGTATTTCTCAGGAGATGATTAGTTAGATGGATTAATAACAATTGAAAGATATACTGGACATGAATACATTCGTTCCCTTCCAACCATAGAAAGAACTCAAACTCAAACAGGATACCATGTTAGGAAATTTCATTTGAATGTTTCAGTATTTTTAGGACTATTCAGAGATTCGACTAGCGACATGGCAAGACGAGACGTTCCCAACGCCCACTTTTTGACAATTTGTTCTGTTTTTTAACAAAAGTATCTAAGAAATGCATCTCATGTTTGTACAAGATTGGACTCCATAGATTATGAATTACAATATTAGTAAGAACTTAACGATGAGAATTGGATATGAAAACCATTTCCTTAAAGGGTAGCAGTAGCACTAGGGCTGCAAACGAACCGAATCGAGTCAAATTCGAGCAGGGGGTCAAGAGCTCGTTTAGCATATATATCCGCTCGAACTCAACTCGAGCTCGAAAATTATTGAAAATTTCTGATCGAGCTCGGCTCGTATAAAATAAATGATGATCGAACTCGACTCGAACTCGAATACAAAAAATATACGAGTTTATACGAGCTCGAGTAGCTCGACTCGAGCTCGGTTAAAATCTGATCCACAATTTTATTTTATTTTTATAAATAAATGAGATTATTTCTTTTAATCAATTTTAACTAGATATCAATGTAACATTGATTCATTGTCACTTTCCAATACATATGGCATCAAGAATGCCTAATACATTAAAGTCATTTAAAAAATTATATAATTAAACTATTAATTTAATATTAAATATTCGATTATCATTGATATAATATTAAATATGGCCAAAAAATCAAAATATGATTAGTTAAGAAAGTGTCGCAATCAATTAGAGTTGTTTATTTTTATAAAATTTTTCTATTTGACTCAATAATTCTTTTATGAATTAGATAAATTATTATTGTAAAATAATAAAACATGTTACTTATACATAAACTTAAAATAACAACATATATTATTTTTTATATATATTACTTATACAAAGTATAAAAAATAATATACATAGCATATAAAATATATATAATAAAAGAATACATGTAAGTATATATGTAAATATATATATATATATATATATATATATATATATATATATATATATATATTACGAGTATTGTGACGAGTTCAAAACGAGTCGAATCGAGTTTATACGAATATTGTTCACGAGCCTAAACCGAATCGAGTCGAAATTATACGAGTTTTGCTCGTTTAATATTCGAACCAATATTAATGTTCACGAACAACTCATTTATTAAATGAAACGAGTCCGAGTCGAGTTTATACGAGTCGATCTCGAATTGTTCACGAGCGGCTCTGTTCATTTGCAGCCCTAGGTAGCACTATGGCTACCTCTGGTAGCTCCCAGGTATCTCCTGCTAGTTGTAGTGTATGTTTTTATTTTTGACCCTCCTTTTACATGTACTTTTTTAACATTTTTAGATATTTTTTTATAAAAAAGTTCATAACATTAATTTAAAAACACTTACTTAATCATTAAACCCAAAAAGAAAGGAAAAAAAAAAAAAGGCCAGCCCAAGCATTTCCCTACCTTAAAAGTAGTACATTGATGCGATTATTAGAAATGTTGGAATAGGCAATTTTGGTTGTTAGTAGTTGCACTCTTGCCATTGTTGGGTCGAATAGGTACATTTTAGTGGTCTCTTGGTAATTAAAATATTACTACTTCGCATTATCATTATATTTTTAGGGAAATGTCTGAGATTTCCATAATAAATTTTGAGCATATTTTTCGATAATAGTTTTTTTACGTAATAATTAAGTAGATGTTTTTTTTTTTATTGATATTGTCATGAATTGTTTTAAAATTCTTAAGAATATAAAGAAATGCATGAAAAAAAAGGTAGTTTGCCTTGAGAGAATCCCACCGTGGGATTTCGTGCCACCTCTTTTTTAATTATTTTTTACTTTTTACTACTATTTAATATTTTATTATAACTTTTTATTTATTTTTATTAAGGTTGTATTTGGATGTTAACAAGTGTTGAGGTATGTTGTGAATAGTATTAAAAAAATAGATAAAAAATAATAATAAAATATTAAATAGTAGTAAAAAGTAATGAATAATAATAAAAAGTAAGTGAAAAAATAATAATAAAATAATAAATAGTAGTAGAGTATGTTGAAAAGTATTGAGGTCGATACCCAAACACAGCTGCCTAAGTATTAACTCATTAACATGCATTTTCAAAACAACTCAATCGTAATATGTTATCATTCAGTCATCTTTGACTTGGAAAAGTTGCAAAACCTCTCTCCTTGCTATTTCATCTTGAAGACTCAAAGAATTGTATGAATTTATAAGTTATTAGAGAAATAATGTTTGCAAATAAAATAGAATTGAAGTAGAACCTTCTATGCCAAAATTAAAGAATAACACTATTCATCATCTCTTTTATAATATCATCATCTTATCATTTCATAATATGGTATTAAATTATTGGAATCTATTTATTATGTTTCAGTTGTAGACTTATTATTTAATGTCACATTAAGAGATGTTGAGAGGATAATGATAAATAGATTTTTTTTCAATTAAAAAAAGTAGATTCTTTTATTATGGAAAATTCTATTTGGAAGTCGGTTCCCTCACAGCACACCACACACCCGTACGTGGCAAAACTGGTCTAGGAGCCACATCACAGTTCAAAGGGCAAACCCCTTTCCCCAATTTCTCTCTCTTCTCTTTCTCAGTTTAAGACATTAACTTTTTTCCCTCTTTCCCGTCCTTTGCTTCTCTCTATCACTTCTCTCTTCTCTCTTCTCTCAGTATCAAATCTGCTCCTCTCTCCCCTAGTTGTTTCTCTCTTCTCTTTTCTGTCTCTCTCTCTCTCTCTCTCAGAGTTACAAGTATAATATAATAAGTCTCTAATCATTTAATATTATATCATGAGATGATGAGATACTACATCATGAGATCATTTAATACTACATTACTTTTTAAAGAAGCAGAACTCATTCATAATGAAGACAATTACACAAATCCATAGCAGAATAATTACAAGGTAGCATCTAAGAGAACTCTAGAATGAATAAAGTCTAGACATTAATGCCACTATTTATAGTATCTTTCACAAAATAAGTATGTCTTGCAAATAAATGAGTAGCTTTATTCCCTTGGGCGATCAACATGGAGTACATCATACATAACAAACCAAAGAAGAAGACATTTAATTTCTTCAGGCACTTACTTATGCCTAAATAAATTGGGTTCTTCAAAACAAATTGCTTCAATAATAGTTAAAGAATCCCTTTCTAGAATCAAATTACTCACACCCATATGTAGAATCAATTGGAGACCCTTTAGTGCTACTAAAGTTTCAATATCATCAACTCCAAACACTCCATGTTCCTTTCGACCGAAGGCCATTAGAACGGTTGCTTGAGCATTTTTTAAAATAACTCCAATACTAGCTAACTCAAAAAAATGAAAAGAATGCACCATCAAAATTAAGCTTCACTATACCTTGAGGAGGGGCTTTCCAAGAGAAAAGAAATTTTGTACACACCACCACATGCTGACTCTTAACATAAATATAACTCTCAATATTAGCAAGGCAGTTATCAACTATCTTTAAATTAATATAATAAAAAATTTGAAACAATTTAAGGTTCCTATATTTCCAAATACACCATGAAAGAAGAAGCAAAATAGGAATTAACTTGAAATCAAACTTCATTGATGGCCACACCAAATCTATAAGGGCGCGTTTGGATATTGAGTAGATCTGAGTTCTTTATAAATAGTATTGAGTTGAGATAGTGGAATGAGTTATGTGAAGCCTATCTAAAATGAGTTTAGATGTGTTTAGATGTTAAGATGAGTTTACTACTATTTATGAGAAGTTAAAAAAGGTATGAGGCCCACCAATTAATTGAAAGTTATTGTAATGATTGAATAATTAATTTATTAAATCCTTTACTAATAAAAGAAGCATTAATTCTCTTGTAAAAAAATTAGAACAAAATATTCCAAGCAGTATAAAAACAAAATTTTCTTACTTCGAATGTGTATTATTATATTATTTAATTAGTAGTAAAAAAACGCATGTAATGCGAGAGGAAATAAAAATAACGACTCGCCAAGGTAGGGGTGTAACCGGTCCGGTCCACTGGCTACCATCCTAAACCGGTACTCTAGTTTTACCCATTTCTGATCCGATTTTTTGGTTTTAATATACTATATTATATATTATATAGTATATAATACTATAGTGATAATATATTGTATTATATTATAATATATATTATAATTGTATTATAGACTATAGTGATATATTATAGTATATTGTAATATATAGTGATATAGTATTAGTATAGCTATTAATATGCACTATATAATATTAGTATAACTATCAATACAATAAACTATAGTGATATAAAATTTTTAAATTTAATATTATATTAATTAGTAATTTATCATATAATACAAAACTATTTTATATATAATTATATATTATATATAAAAATTATATACAATATGTATGAACCGGTGCGGTTCCAATTTTTAAATTTAATATTATATTAATTAGTAATTTATCATATAATACAAAATATATGTGACATCCCATTTTTACGTATATTTTCACTAAATGAGTATTTTAATTTAATTATTATATTAGTTCTTTTATTTTAAATTATTGTATTTTAATTGGATTTATTTTAGTTTGATGTGGTGTTTAATTTATTTTAGTCGTTTTATAGTTTTTATAATTGTTTTCGTCGGATCTATTTTTAGACTCCAGAGGTGAGGACTGGACCTCATTTCCTTTCTCCATCTTTTCTTTTCTCTTTTTCTTTTTCCCTTTTTCTTTTTTTTTTTCTTTCTCTTTTCCTTCTTTTCTTCTTTCTTTCTTTTCTTCTTCTTCTTTTTCCTTTTCCTCCCGCGCGCAGCACTCTCTCTCTCTCTCCTCACTGTCGCCGGTTGCTTGTGCCGCCTAGCACCACCGCTCGCCGGCGACGTGGCCGGCACCACCCACCCAGAAAGTTCCCCCTCCGGCCGGCGCACCTTCCCACCAAAAATCATCCCCTCCCGTGCCGCCGTTAGCCACCGAGAGCCCCACCATTCCGCACGGTTTTTGGCCTTTTCCGGCGCCGTCGCTCCACCTCCGGCCACCATCTTTTCACCACTTCATCACCTACCCCTTTCCGTCCTAACCCACCCAATTCCGGCCCCGATCTGTTGCCGGAGCAGCTCCCCCGAGCTCAACTCCGATTTGCCCTTTTTTCCGCTTCCACCACCACCCACGGCCAAAACTCACTTGCATTAGCTTCATAAACATCTCTAGGCCATTCCCTATCAATCCTAAGTCTTGGTTTGTCCCCGTTCGAAAGTGGGTATTTTACAACCCACGGCCACAGTGTATTTTACACTGTTACGTTGTTTTTTCTCCGCTGTTTGCAACGTCGTGATCCTTCGAAAAATACCTTATAGCGCTGTAAGTATTTTCCAAACTCTATTTTAGATTTAAATATATTATTGCTCTTACAATTAATTATTTGACTGGTTGGTTAATTCCGTACTGAGTCCGAGGAGTCGGGGGTCGGATGGATTGAGGACGAAGTTGCTTGGTTCTGTTGATATTGTGATTGGTTGGATGATTTGCATCTTGAGGTGTGCATTGCATGAAGCATTCATGTGCATTTATTTTATTTGAGAAAAACTGGCTTTATTTGTGTAAATGGATTTTCGAGTGCGTGTGTATCAAGACCCCAAGCCGGGATGGGGTATTATCTCGGTGGAGCTCCTCTGGTCACTCGGGAGTGGATAATACTGAGTGACATCCCCTTGGTTGTCGCTGGGCGACGACCGGATCGCACGATACGGTAACGTTGTAGTGTCGACTCCGTGGTTCCTAGGCTGGCGGGGACTAGAGGATGGCCTGGTCCAGGTACGCGCTGGGCGTGAGAACTGGGCATCGCTCGTTTAGGTGTCACACGCGTAGTCATTACCTGAGTTGTGGCATAGGAGCCAGAGTGTGCGGATGATCCCTAGGGGAGATCATGGTGCATGCAATATTTGGATCGGGTTTTTGGATTTTGGATACGGGCCATTTTCTAGGAAAATGGCGAGGTTATATTTGAGCCTTGGTGATCCATTTTCTGGGAAAATGGTGGTTTCTTGTCTTGGGCCATTATCTGGGATAATGGCAATGACTGGTTTTAAAGGATATGTTCTTGGGCCAAAAATGGGTTTTTTTGGCATGTGTGGGAAAAATGTGGTTTTATGGAACATGTGCATTTGACATTCTTTCATGCATATTGTTTGAGTTTAATATGTTTTTATCTTGTGGCGTTTGGATCTTTACTTACCTACGGCACCATTTTGGTCCCGTAGATTTTGATGCAGAGGTCGAGGAGGAAGAGGAGGCTGACCCAGAGGAGGCGGCTCCACCGGAGTATTGATTTGGAGTTTATGCCTTGTAGTTTGGTTTTGAAATAATATTTGAAACTTGTAATATTTTATTATGTATGTTTTGAACGGGTTTGTATTAAACAAAGAAAAATTCTGGTACTTAGTTATAAGACTTTTGTTATCCGCTGCGTGTTTTTATTTGCACACTTGTTGCATGTACACACACTTGGCACTTGGCGATAGGGTGGTGAACCGTGTTGTCATCATCCCGACGTCTCGATTTCCACGTGTCCGTACGTGGGATTTGGGGGCGTCACAATATATATGTATGAACCGGTGCGGTTCCAATTTTTCAAAAACCGGTCCGGTTTTAGAAAAGACCGGTTTTTGAAAAAGGAAAATAGGAACCGAACTAATTTTGACCCATTTTAAGAAAAATAAAACCGCTACGAGAATGATTCTGGTGGGGACTGTGTACTTGTAGGCAATGGAACCTCCCTTCCAATTACCCACACTGGTAGTGTTTACCCCTCTCATAATATTCACCTGTTAGACGTGCTTGTTGTCCCTCACCTAACAAAAAATCTTTTATCTATTAGTAAATTAACAACTGATTTTCCATTCACTGTTATATTTACTAATGATCAGTTTATTGTACAGAATCGAATAACGGGAAAGGCAATAGCAACTGGTAAATGCGAAGGTGGTCTTTATGTGCTGGAACGTGGAAATCAGGCTTTTCTTTCTGTTCTTGCTAAAAAATCTCTACGTGCCTCATTTGATTTATGGTATGCTAGACTTGGACATGTCAATGGTTATGTTATATCTTTATTAAATAAAAAAGGTCATTTATCTCTTAATTCTTTGCTTCCCACTCCGCATATGTGCTCTACGTGTCAGTTAGCAAAAAGTCATCGATTGCCTTTTTCTTCTAACAATTGTAGATCTAATTCTATGCTTGGCCTACTTCATTGTGACATTTGGGGTCCATACCCTATTAAATGAAATGCGGGTTTTTATCTATTATGTGTTATTTATAGATGACCACTCACGTTTCACATGGCTTTACCCCATGATGCTGAAGTCTGATTTCTTTGATATTTTCCTTCGCTTTTAACAATTTGTGGAAAATCAACTCTAGGCAAAAATAAAAAATTTTCAAAGTGATGGCGGAGCCGAATTCACCAATACTCGATTTCAATCTCATCTTCAGGACAATGGCATTCATCATCAAATGTCATGTTCTTACTCCAACCCATAATGGATGCGCTGAACACAAATATTGTCATGTGACTGAAACAGGTCTTGCCCTTCTCTTTCATTCCCATGTTTCCACTCATTTTTGGGTTAATGCTTTCAGCACTGCCACATACATTATCAACCGATTGCCTAATCCAATCCTTGGCGGCATTTCACCTTTTTAAGGCTCAGTTTAGTAAGTCTCCTAATTATGGGCATTTTCATCCCTTCGGCTATCAAGTATATCCTTGTTTACGTGACTATGTTTCTAATAAATTTGCTCCGCGTAGTTTGTCTTGCATTTTTATTGGTTATAGTCCATCTCATAAGGGCTGTCGTTGCTTGGACACCGCTACTTCTCGTATTAAATCACTCGACATGCTCAATTTGATGAGTCTTTCTTTCCATTTTTAGAGTCTTCACATGCACATCCCTCTTCGGAGTTGGTCATCTCCAATTTTTTAGAACCATGCACTTCCATTTCCACCTCCCTGGCTCCATCGTCTGTGACCACTAGTACACGGCCCCCTTATAGACCCATGCACCATCTATGACGATTCTCCTATTTCTCAGTCCATGCAGGTTTCTAGCCCATTCTCTACTTTGGATCCTACTACATGTGAGCCTCACGATTCCTCAAGCTTTGGACCTCTACCCATCGGATTAGATACATCCACCTCAATGCCAAATCTAGCTCCACGCCAAATCTAGCTCCACCTGCTTGTCACTCTATGGTTACTTGAGCTCGAGTTGGGATCTACAAGCCCAAGCATCCGGCTTTTTTCAGCTCTGTGCAACCTCTAGCCCTTCTCCATGCCTTGCTCAGTACTTCCGAACCAAAGGTTTTCTCTCTTCTGTTAAGGATCTTGCATGGCTTGCAGTTATGGATGCAAAAATTACAGCACTACTCATGAATGATACTTGGGTTCTTGTTCCTCGGTCATCCAATACAAATATTGTGGGCTCAAAATGGGTTTTTAGGACCAAATATCATTATAATAGTTCCACTGATCGCTTCAAGGATCGCCTTGACTATTTTGACACCTTTAGTCCTGGGTCCAAGCCACGACCGTCAAGGTTGTTCTCACTCTAGCCGTGTCTAATCCCACGCTTAGCTTGCTATTGCTGACACTCTTTGCACTCAACATGTTCCCTCCAACTTGCAGATTGCCGATATTTTTACCAAAAGTGTTTCAAAGCCGCTGTTTACCTACTTCCGATCCAAGCTTTGCGTTGGCTCCAATCCCACCCTTAGCTTGCTGGGGGGGATGTTGAGAATCCCTGTAAATCGTCCTCCATTGATCCACGGGATCCTCCTTAATTGTTGGAGATGACACACAAATCTAATTTGATTATTTCCTTTTATTGTAGATCCTATAACTGTGTAATTAGTTTGTATAGATTGTACAAGGGAACAATATTTTATGAATAGAAATACTCACCAACGTAAAAAGTGTGGTGACTTGCAAACCCTTTCAAACTGGACACGTTAAATTAGCTCCCCATAACTTTTTGCCTTCTAGGTCATTGAACACAAATTGGCCGTCTATAGTAAGCTCAACTTCGGATGCTCTTGGCAATAGATTATTTCGATTGGCTGCCCAGACAATGGTTTTTTGTGCTATTTTGCTGAACCCTATGGCTAGTAGATAAACTCCATTTCCAATCCATTGGAAGCCAAAAGAAAAGTCATCAGAAGGTGATGCCCAGGAAGAACCATCATCCTACGCTATCAAGGATGAGCCTAAGGATTGGTTTTTGTAAGTTTGAGCTGAGGTAGAACATGCCATCATCAATAGAAGAAGAAGCAACGAGCTAGGAAGAGGATTTGGCAACGCTAAAGCCATGGTATGATCAAGTGTGTATTTTTCAGGAGATGATTAGTTAGACAGATTAATAATAATTGGCAACGCTAAAGCCATTAGTTCTGTTCCAATTGTAGAAAGAATTCAAACTCAAATAGGATACCCTGGTGGGAAATTTCATTGAATGTTTCAGTATTTTTAAGAGTCTTCCCATATTTGACTAGCGACATGGAAAGACATGACATTTCCAACACCCACATTTTGACAACAATTTTGCTAGGTATAGTTGCGGGCTACAATCCATGCAGAGTCCACTGATGCCACGTCAACTATTTTTTTTTAGAAAAAGCAAAAATTCAAAAAATCAAAAGAAAACAGAGCTCATGGTCTTCCTGCTTCTTGTTGGTGTGAAAACTCTTCAGTGTTCTTCGCACTCACAAATCAAGCTTCGTGGCCTTGTCTACTTCTCGAGCTTGTGGTCTTCGTGCTCACAGAAGCTTCATGCTTTGGTCTTCTTCTCAATTTATACTTCTGCATTGAGATCTTCAAGTGGATCTATGCGGGTATTTTCATGGGTCACCAACTCCATTTGGGTCATCTCTAAGAGGTCGTAAGTAGCCATTGAGCTGGTCTTCTTCTTTGTGTGGGTATTTTCAACTGGGTCAACTTCATGTGGGTTATCTTCGTGGGGTGTGGGTCATCTTCGCAGGCGTCATCTTCGTGGTGAGGTGTGAATACTTACAAACATAGTGAAAATCAGACCTGTCTGGTACTTCTCCATTCCTTTGTCTTCAAGCTTACTCTACTCCGCCATCCTTTTTTTATTTTATTTTATTTAATCAATGAAAATCTTTCACCTCTTGCCTGTGAGACTCTTATTTTAGCTTTGGCTCCATCTCCTGATAGGTTCTCCAGCTCGTGAAAACTCATCTTGTCGCTCCTCCTAGAAATTTTCATCTAGCTCTCAAATTACACTTCCTATTTACGGTGCATTTTTAACTTTCTTATTTATTTTTTACTCTGATTCTTCTATGTGTTTGATGCAAGATCTAATCGACTAACCGTTGTCTTGACTTTCCATTGTTTAAGCAATGGTTGGGTTGTCAAGGAGTTGAGGAAGTTCAAGAAGCCCAAGCAAGCTCTTAAGGTGAAAAATAAAAACATAAAAGTTTCATTTTTGTTTTTGGGTCAGTTTCGCTTTGTGGATAGTTTCTTGCAAAAAAGCCAAGACCTTGAGTAATGAGAAAATTGTGCTATTACTTGACTCTTTATTTGTTTTAATTAATGGGTATGTGCTAGTTTTCTATAGAAAAATGTTAGTTGACTGGTTTAGTTTATGGTGCTGCGATATCCTGTCGAAATTTTGTTCTCTATGTTGCTATGATCTTCTGTTGAGCAAAAATCTGATTGTGGAATTTGGTGCTACATTTTGCATATTTAGTGTGTTTTGCTTAATGTGTAGCTTTACTATTGGGTTAATTCCTTTGAAATGATGTGCTTGTTCGATGAGGTAGCGAGTTTTTACATCATTGCTGTCTCTCTTTCTTTGTATAATCTTACTCTTTAGGCAAAAGCTACTCAAGTTTTGCCTGCTCTTCTAAGGCCACATGCTACGCAGAAAAAGGTTAGGTAGAAAAATAACCCATAAATTTTCAGATTTTATGTACCTAATCAAAGGAAAGGGAAATTTTGAGCTTTCTGAAAATTTTAAATTGTAAGGGCTTATAATTTAGAGCTAGAAACTTCATTTTCCATGAAATAGTACGTATCTATCCACTCCTCTATTATGAAAAAGATGTGCTTATCAAGTGCTTGAATATTTGATTTCTTTTCTTGATTTGTGAATATTTGGTGTTTAGCTCATATATTGCAAGCCAAAAATAGTGTCGCATGTCTATAATTTAAAACGCTGGAAAATAGGCCTTTTTTTGCATCTTCTCAATTCCTGTCATTGATTATGTTGTTTCTTCGTTTGTGGGGCTTATTTGTAGTCTGGATTGCTTGTGTGTCTGTTGGAGTCGGATATGTTTACATCAAATTACCATGAGTTAACTTAGTGACTTGATGAAGTTCGATTTTCTCCTACTTTATTACCTATCAAAAACAAAATCTCCTACTTTATATCTTAACTAGTTATATGTTTCTTTGGAACGTAGTTATTATCCTGAATATTTTGAGAATGAGCACATATTGTTCCATTTGGAAAGAAACATTCTTAATTTGATTTAACTAACTGTATACCTACCAAAAAAAGTTTATTCAACTTGTATGATGAGTAGTCACTCAAGAAGCTTAAAGCCAAGGCACAAAATGACCCGTTGGAGGTGCTGGACTCAAGAAAAGAGGGAAGAAATAAGGGTTTTAAGACCAAAATTGTGGGTTGTATCAAAGCTTCTGCTTGTGAGAAACATTGTTATGAAGATATTTATGATGCAATGCTTGCTTCTTTCCAACTGTATTGATAAGGTTATGGAGTACTCTTCATGTAAGATTATATATTTTAGGCTGCTTGTTTGTGCTATTTGCATTTTTCTAAAATGTAAGTCTGTGATCCAAATGGTAAAACATATATATTTCACGAGTGTGCTAATTCCGATGGTTAACTTGTTAACGTGAATTTGTGTTGGCGAACCCTTCCCACTTGGGTCAATATCTTCTTCTAAACTGCAATGGTCACAACCCATAAGAGGTTGCTTTCAATTGTCACCAAACTCCTTTAAGCAAGCCTTCCTTCATTAGGATCTGCTCGCAATGAAGACGTACTTGAAACAAAATCTCCTACTACCCATGTAAGTAGTACTTGTACTGCTAGCCTCAACCAAACTTGCATTGACACCTGCATGTCTCAGTACCTCCAACGGGTCTTAGAAACAATCAAATAAAATCTCAGAAATATATATATATATATATATATATATATACATATGCAAATCTAAGTACATGAATCCAGTAAATCATCTACTTTTTACATCATTCTACCACAAATGTCAATGTAATTCATGGTCCTTGCATCCACTACAAATTTCCAGTCAATTACATAAAGGAATGGCTCCAGCTATACACGCTATACATCGGATAGAGAGAGCAACTGCATGTAGGGTGATTTTTTTGCTCAATACTACAAAAAATTATCATCTTCAATAGAACATATTCATCTCCACCAAAAAATTGACATCTCTACCAACAATATTTTGCCAAATAATAGTCATTTCCAAAAAGTACTTTTTAATATCCACCAAAAAATATCCAGCTCCACCAAATTGCATCAATTATAAATGAATGTCTACGTCATCATCCTGGTTTGCTAGATGCAATTGAGAAGGCTACGCAAAAGAGTCGAGACAATTACATTTTACGATATGTTATACTGTAATATAGTTTGGATTACCTGTGACGGAGAAGTAGTTGGTCCAATACCAAAATAAGCTGTAGTGTATACTTAGCCAAGTGCATACTGTGGGCATAAAATGCATTAAAGAAATTTGTTAGAAGCTGCAACTACAAAAAAAATCAGCTATAACTCTTAGTTATTTTTTTTTTAATAGGCAAGGACAATAAACTCCTAATCACAAAATAACATACACAAAAAGCTCAATGCAAGATGCACATCGCTAGATTGTGAAGAAGTTAAGGAGGTTGACAACTACAAGTTTTGATAGATTTGAAACCATATCAATTATTCTTTTTCTTTCCATGGATAAACAAAATAGGGAAATCCAAGATTTTCAAACACCTAAACAAGCAGAAAAAAAGAGCACAAGCCTGAAAAGCTAGTGAGTCAAATAGAAGATAAAATTGGCAGCTAGTTTTACAGCTTACCAAACTATAGTTTACAACAAAAAGGCTTCATTGAGAAGATAAAGAACACAGATACCAAAATAGACCTTAAACGCAAAGCATCCTCCAAGGCAAACCCAAACAAACAAAGCCCTTACAAACAAAGCTCAAACCTTTCGAACCAAACACTCACCACCCAAAAAAAAAAAAAACCACAAGTTCAAGTGGATGCAATTAAAGAGCTCCAACTTAATCAAAAGTGAAAACAAAGTAAGCCTGTAAGGTACAACCGTTTTGAGTTTTTTCTTCTTTTTCCTTTCCATCTCCCTCCACAATGGGTCAGCAAAACTTTAAAGAAGAATCTTCAGTACTAGAAATCAGTTGAAAAAGAATTTAAATTGCCATTTTGATTACAACCGAAAGGAAAAAAAAATAAAAATCTTCAAGTTTCTTGGTAATAGAAAGAAAATAGAAAGACCACACATTCAAACCAAACAATGAAAATACCATTCGGTAATACAAAGAAAAAGAACCTAAAAACACTAACAATTTGGATTGAACAAATCAAAATAAAAATCACACAATTCGTAGATAAGAAAATCCTAAGAGGAAAATATGGAATGTTAATAGAAAATATACCCATGTAAATAGGACCTTGGATTTGTGGTAGCAAACGTCGAAAATGGAGCTGCATGCCGGAAGTGGAGTTGCATGCTAGAAGTTCGAAGGTTAGGATTAGGGTTTCAAGATGAAGTGGAAGGGGCTTCATGAGAGGAAGAAGATGAAGATGAAGGGAGGATGACGAAGGGACAGATGCTTTGGTGGGAGACGTGGCTGAGAGAATGAGGAATCGAAGGCGGCTTGAGGCAAGGAAAGCCCAATTTATCAAGACGAAGACTACCTCTCAAGATCCGTGGAAAATTTTGAAGTCCTTTGTAAGTAAAATTCCGTCCCAACTTGCATTGTCGTGCTATAAAATATGCCGCTTGATTAGCTTCCCGAAATTGATGCACTACTATAAAATTGACCCCTTCATGAGCAATAAGTAAATTATCCCAATAATTCCATAAGTACCACAAAGTACACATTCCCGCATGAAGCCAAGCCAGTACCACCTTAGAATCACTTTGAATAATCATATTAAAAGGATTTAGCCTTTTGCACAAAACAATCCCCCCTGTAATAGCCCTTAACTCAGCCCCATTATTAGTAACTTGACCAAAATGAACTGAGAAGGCTCCCCGCACAGTATCAACATCATCTTTTATCACTCCTCCTCCCCCAGAACTCCCCGGCAAGTCTACTTGTAATTCCTTCAAAGTCTTCATATCCTGTACAGTAAGAGAGCTAGAGGAATTAATCTCCCTAGCGAGAAAATGAAGCCACTATTTAACTGACCACCATATGCTTGTAGCACTTTCTTGCACCCCTTCCATTCTAGCTTTGCACCTTCTCATCCAAAGTTGCCAAGTAATCAAGCACGGTAATAACCCAGTAAGAATGCCTTTAACAGAAACCTTTTTAGCACAACGGAACCACATAGATAATCTAGCTCTACATGTCATCTAAGGCATATAAGGGACGCCCAACAAAGTGCTCGCTATCTCCCAAACCTTTGTAGCCACTTCACCTGTGCACAAAATATGGTCAAAGTTCTCCCCTGAGTTCCAAACATAGCAGTCACAAGAAGAAACCAACGCAACTCCTCTAGCCTGCACCCACTCGTTTACTGCAAATAGAAGCTCGTTTAGGCAATAAACAATGCCGAATCCACTCCTTCCATTGCATTTGTTCACCTTTCTTTCTAACCATTTCCCATGCGCTGGCTATTGAAAAACTACCATCTTTGGATGGTTTCCAAACAAATAGATCAGGCCTTGTTTTCCCCGCATGTGAGTTATGAATTATTTTCAATGTGGCCTCCACCCCAACTAGTTTGGTCAAACGTCCCACGTCCCAATAGTCATCAAGCCAACATTCATTGATCCAGAGCTTTGTGTTGGCAATTTCCTCCACCTACACACAAAGTGGCCCCAAATCTAGCCACCTATCATACCTAAAAAAAGCGTTGCTGCCTATCACCAAAACTTTGACATTATTTGTAACGCCCCGGTCCCGCAGGGGTCGGAGAGTTACTTCCTATCACTTAAACCCACATAAAATGTAATTATAGACTCCAAATTCCCAATATCATAAAAAAAGTTTGATTCAAACTAATTTCCTCAATATAATAAATTTCCTAAAATTCTAAGTCATCAGAACACAATAAAATTTCTTAATAAACTTTGCCAATACACATAGAAACTCTCTAAGCTTAAACCACTATTCTTAAATCATCTTACCCAATGCTTCATAATCTGATCTTCAACTGAAATATCCAAAATCATCTAAAAAATATTGTGGAGATAAAATGTGAGTTATCAACAACTCAGTAAACACATCACATATACTAGTGTGTAAAAATGAAACTTTTCAGAAAATTCAGTATGAAGAAACAAAATATTTCATCTTCATATACACATCTCAAAATGTATTATCAGAAAAATCAGAGCTACTTTTCAATCTTTTCATAATAAAAACCAACTATTCATATTCAAAACCCTTTGTTCATATTCAAAGACCGACTACAGAGAGTACCTATTAGATCACTGTAGGCGGGAATCACAGGCGGAACTCTACCACCATCCCTACTTACCACCATCCCTACAACTCCTAGGCACCAAGAATCATCAGGAGGGAATTTAGGTGGGAATCGCAAACGGAACTCTACCACCGCCCCTGCTTACCACCATCACTGACTTTACACTAATACCAACTGTTCATATCATATCAAAGACTTTTTATTCATATTCAAAACTACTCATCTTTCTTTATCTTATCATATTGTATCATATCATATAATTTCATATCGTATCATATCATATTACCACTATTCTTTCCCATGGCAAGGCCATATCATTTCATATCAGAACCTGAATCAAAATCAAAATCAAAATAGATAAGACATGCCAAAGGTTTTTCAAATGCATATCATATCAAACCATGTGTTGAACATATTCATATATTTTCTATATGATTAAAACAGATCCAAAACATTTTCATATAATATGTACAAAATTCTCAGATATCATATTCGCTCTTTTGCACATTTCAGAATAATGTCAAATATTGCTCATGTCTACACCAGTCATGTCAGAAAACATTTTCGTCATTCATATAGATTTTATAAGTAATGCAGAAATACATAACTGAGGTTGTTTTTTACATTTTCTTTTCAAAAGATATCGTGCACATTTTCGAAACCAACCTCAGTTCACTTTTCCTTTTATACAAAGTCTAGCATAGGAATCCCACTTACCTGTACTTCTTACCTTTTCTAAATCTTCCTCATAACACTACCAACAGAAATTCGATCATCACCGATAAAATAGTCAAGCTTAACTTTCTTAAATCCCAGTCAAATGTATATATCGATATTTAAACCCGAAATGCCAACCTTAACCTATTTGAATTCCTTAGAGACCTAAACTTTCATAATACTAAAGTATCATCATTTTCCAAATTCCTCAATATTCACTTAAAATCTCCAATTAACACATTAAATTCTAACTTATTTACTATTAAGGTCTAACTATATAATATAAAACTAGATAACATAATTATATCAAAAATCAGTAATAGTAGAAAAACATAATTTTGGTTAAATCAAAAATATTCTTTCAAAATGAAATTTTGTACTTACTGATCACTTCAAAAATTCATATTTTAGAAAAATAATATTACTAATAATATATTCCAAATCTCTATTTATTTTCTTCTTCACAAATAAATAGTTAAAATAAAGCTTCACAAAACAAAACTAGATTTAATACAAAACTATTTAGCATAAAAAACATACAGTGCATGGCCCTTAGGAGAAACACGAAAACAAAAGGAACCCGGAAGTTTTCAACTTCCAGGTCAAACCATGGGGCCTAAGCATGCTCACCGTGGGGGAAGGCGCTGCGACAGAGTTGGGCAACAAAGGTGAATACGCTAGAGATCTTGAGAGGCTGCGCATGTGGAGAGAGGGTGATGAGAGGGAAAATAAAGAAAGGGAGAGAGAGAGAGAGAGAGAGAGAGAGAGAGAGAGAGAGAGAGAGAGCTGAGGGAAAGAGGGGGAGCGGAGGTGGAGACATGGGGAATACTCTTCGTGACTTACTGAGAGAGAGGAGCTACAGACCGAGGTGACGAGAGGTGCTCGGCGGCATGTGAGGTGGTTGAGTGGAGGGGGATGGCTGCAGCTATGCGGGTCACGAGTGCATGCTTGCAGCACTATTTTTAGTGACTAAAACAGGGGAGCACTTGGACTAGGACAAGGTTGTGGGCAGTGATTACATTTGGGTTGGTGAGGTTGGCTGGGCACGGTGGTGCAGGTAGAGCCATGTATGGAAAGAGAGGCTAGTATGGGTTCTCTTGTGGTGCTTGGATAGTGTTACTTTAATAGACAATAATCATAAAAAAAAAAAAAATGAAATCAATTTGATCTGAAGTATATAAATCTTGCTCTCTTTTGGGTGATTCAAGCCCTTTACGGTAGATAAAGTTTCAAATGAATTAGTGCAACAGACTCTCTCTTAACTTGTTTCTTTTAGAATATAACAGCTCAACTAATCGTCATATATTTGAAATTAATTCTGCACAAGAGGTTGAGCCAAACCTCCACTAAAACAAGCATCTCTATTTTTTCTTGTTTGAAAAAGACTTCACAAGAGTATCCACACTTTTTTTTTTTTTTTTTTTTAATCTTTAACTCTCTCTCTGTTCGGGATAGTAGTAAAAATCGAGAAGCAAAAGAGTAGAAAAAATAACCTTAAAGACATCCGGTAAAAATAATTTAAACGTTGGGTAATAAACTAATAAAGAAGTTTATGGCTCCTAAGTCTTAAATAGAGTAAATAATATATGATTTAATCGTATAGTGAGCGTTTAAAACAAAAGAATCGGCAATGGACAATAAACAGAATTTAAACAGCCACTAATAATTAAAGTTGATTAAAAAATCACTAAATTAAGCCGAATCAAAAAGAAACAAACCGCTTATAAATTTGATGATTGAAGCATGTAAACGAACTATCCAATCTTAATAAATGAATTTCAAATGTCATCGTAATGTTATATCAGAAATAATATTTACAGTTTTAAAATATGTAAATTTATATTTTTTTTAAATTGTTATTAAATCTAGAATCCAATAAGTAAATTAAAAAATTATTTCTTAATAATGAATCTCACTTTTTTTAATTGAGTGTGCAAACTTGTACACTTTAAGACAATATCTAATATTACTTTTTTCTTTTAATGGAATATCTAGCGTTACTTAATCCTATATTTAAAAAAAAGGTTACAATTTATAAATATTAAAAGATAGTAACATATTTTTAGTTTTAGCAATTCATCAATCATAGGAAGATGACTTTTAATATTTAGAAGAATTATATTAGGGTAATGTTATGTACAGTCGTAGGGTGCGTAAGTGTCGCGTAATTGTTTTGAAAAAAAAATGGAGCCTATTATTAAAAAATTAATTTTTTTTTTCATATAAGTCTCATATTTATTAATTATTTTTCAAAATGATTGCACAGCACTTATGTAATTAATAATTACAAATATCATTTCTCTTATATTTTCAAATGAGCGAAAAAAACCCACGATACATTTCCTTTGCTTTGTTCCACTTGACAATCCAACGTTAATCCAATTCTAGAAAGTTGGGTAAGAGTCTTCAGCCTCAACGGCCAAGTTTAACCTATCTAATTCAGATAAGAAATAAATTCTTTTATTTTTGTATAATTTTTTTATAGTTAAAATATTATTTTGAGCTAACTGCATTCCATAAGCATGACCTACTGAGGGGGGACTAGGATGCCTAAGTTCGGGACGTGGGTGGGTGGTCGGACCACTGCCCCTCTTTATATTTTTCTTTCTTTTCAAATATCTTCAATAAAAGGGCAATCGTTCGCCTTTTACGTACCCTACGCAATGGTTGGAGTGATCGATAGGCTATTTTTTATATATTATTTTAGAAAACTTTTACATATTGGACCAATTGACCATAACTGAAAACAATCTGAAAAAAATTAAAAAAATACACAAAGAAGAATGTTTATCTATAGATTTTTTTTATATAAATTTATAAACGGACATAAATTAATGTAATTTATTATATTATAAATTTTTTTATTATTGTAAAATAAATATGATATATTATATTTGATCACGTCAATATATAAACTTATTTTTATAATATTTATTCATGTAGACTCAAACACTTATCAAAACACAAAATCAATATGACTGATGGAAAACTATAAAGACTTAGTATTAAGATATATACCACCTCTGTTTCGGACTATGCTACACATGAGTAGACCTTACCACAAACACATACTGTGCAGGAGCAGATTAGAAAGGAACCATAGAGTAGGAAATTTCTATTACTCTCTACGGTTACATGTAACAAACTTTATTCCCTTTTTATTCTCTTTCTCTTGTATATATATATATACCCGTACATCAATATAGTAAAATCATGGAGGTAAATTCCATTCATTCATGCTGCGTCTAAAATGGCATCAAAGCCAACAGACCCATAGTCCTTTTGATTTTGCATCAATGGCAAACAATCCACCTCCCTCCCCTTCCCTTCACTCTTCCGCTACTCCATTTTCTCACATTGTATCCACAAAACTTTCCACTGATAGTTTTTTCTTATGGAATGCTCAAGTTTCTACCTACCTACGTGGACAGGATCTCTTCTCTTTCATTGATGGTTCTTCCAAACCTCCTTCAGAATTTCTTCCCGATTTCTCTCAATCTAACCCAAAACCCAACCCAGATTTTCACTCTTGGAGGCACACCCACCAACTTGTTCCTAGTATCCTTTTCTCCTCTCTTGCGGACTCTGTTTTAGGTCACGTTCTCTCATCCAAAGCCACTCATCAACTATGGACTTCTCTCTCGTCCATGTACTCATCTCAATCCCATGCCAAAGATTTTCAAACTCGTTTTCAATTCACAAATCTGTCTCGAGGTGACCAGTCCATATCCTATTATTTTGGCAAAGTTCGTCTCCTTGCCAACTCTCTTGCCGCTATTGGCAATCCATTATCAGATAAGGACCTAATTACCTATATGTTAAATGGACTTGGTCCATCTTATGAGCTGTTTGTTATCTCAATCACCACCAGACCCACCCTGATCTCCTCTCATGAACTCTACCAACTTCTTCTAATCCATGAATCTAGAGCAAATCATACCAATCGACTCATTTCTTCTTCTCTAGAACCATCATCTCACTACACCTCTTCTACACAAGATCAGCGTGGTCATGGACAAAATCGAGGAGGAAGACAAGGGCGTAGTAGAGGACGTTACCCTTACAATGGTCGTGGTGACAGACCTCCCTCAAATTCATCTCAGCATGAATACAATGCTCAACGTCCAACCTGTCAAGTGTGCAACAAGGCTGGACACATCGCACTTCAATGCCGACATCGATTCAACCACTCGTACCAATATGAAGCTCCTAGTAATTTCTCTGCAAATTACATAGCTCAGACTCAGCCCTCAGACTCATTGTAGTACTCCGATTCTGCAGGCACACATCATCTGACAAATGATTTTTCTAACTTGAATATGTCATCTGAAGCCTATGCATGCAGTGAAACCATTAGAGTAGGTGATGGCAATGGCCTTCCCATCGAAAGCTCTAGTGATGCTTCTCTTTCCTTAAATTCATCCAACTTCCTTCTCAAAAATATTTTCATGTTCCGTCAATCACAAAAAAATTTAGTATCCGTTCTTCAATTATGTGTTGATAACTCATATTATTTTGAATTTCACTCTACTCATTTCTGTGTAAAGGACAAAGTAACAGGGAAAATCCTTCTCATTGGCCCAACTTGTGATGGTCTCTACCATTTTCCTTCTGCTGCAACCACCTTGCCACCTCCATCAACTCACATTGGTGAACGAACCTCCATGGATCAATGGCACCGAACACTTGGGCATCCCTCCTTATCCTTGGTCTCTAGTGTACTGCACCCCAAGCGTTTGCCAATATCTCTCACAGATTCTGTTTTCCAATGTTCTAAATGTCCCTTAGCAAAATGCCATCAGTTTCCTTTTCCTTCGAAATGGGCCCATTACATTCAACCTTTACAATTGTTATGCGCTGACCTATGTGGTCCAGCCCACTCTGTTTCAAGAAGTGGCTATAGATATTATGTTTCATTTGTGGACTCCTTTACACGCTTTACATGAATTTTTCCTATCAAGTTAAAATCGGAAGTCCTCCAAATTTTCTCCAATTTTTTACTATTCATTGAAAGATTATTTAATACTATTAAAGTCTCTTCTTTCCACTGAATGTCATTCATTGCATTAGAAAAATAATATCCGTATCTGTACAAGACTTAAAGTCTCCTATTTATACATTTTATATTTCACTAAGGTACTGTATACAAAAGAATAAAATAAACATACACTACAAGTGTAAAGAATGTAAATAAGTAATATTACAATCTAATACTCCCCCTCAAGATGGACTATATATATTTAATAGTCCCATCTTGCCAATGAGATGATTAAACTGATTCAAGCCTAGAGACTTTGTCAAGACATCAGCAATTTGACAACCTGTTTTGACATGAAATAGCTTGATCACGCCAGCTTGCATCTGCTCCCTCACAAGATGACAATCTATCTCAATATGTTTTGTTCTTTCATGGTATACCGGATTAGAAACTATGTGAATAGCAGCTTGTGAATCACAGTACATTAAAGCTGGCTGTGAGCGTGAAATCCCAAAATCTGCTAACAAATTTTTCAGCCAAAGTATTTCACAAACCCCAGCTGCCATTGCCCTATATTCTGACTCAGCCGAAGATCTGGAAATTGTTTGTTGCTTCTTTGACTTCCAACTGACCAAATTATCCCTCAAAAACACAGTGTAACCAGTGACAGATTTCTTGGTATCTGGGCATGCTGCCCAATCTGAATCTGTGTACACTTTGAGCTGGAAATCAGTGGAAGCAGATGAGAAAAATAATCCTAAGCCAACTGTGGCTTTGACATATTGAACCACCCTATTTGCTGCTGCCATATGTGGTACCCGAGGCCTATGCATGAACTGGCTTAATCTTTGCACTGAAAAAGCAATATCGGGTCTTGTAATGATTAGGTAAATCAACCTACCAATTAATCTCCTAAATTGAGAAGGATCTTCTAACTCATCCCCACTTTCTGCATTCAAAATCAAATTTTGTTCCATGGGTGAAGATGCTGGTTTACAACCAGTCAAGCCACAATCTTCAATAATTTCCAGAGAATACTTTCTCTGACACAGATGAATTCCCTTAGCAGATCTGGCTGCTTCAAGGCCTAAGAAATATTTCAAAGGACCTAGGTCTTTCATCTTAAAATGACTGTTTAGATATGACTTCAAGGCTTCTACAGCAGCAGTATCATTACTTGAGGCTAAAATGTCATCTACATACACAAGAAGAAAGATAACTGAAGTACCCTCTTGCTTGCTGAAAAAAGAGTAGTCTGATCTTGATTGAGTAAACCCATTAAGCAACAAAGTCGATGAGAATTTTGCAAACCATTGCCTTGATGCTTGTTTCAAGCCATACAAGGATTTCTTAAGTTTGCATACAAGTGTTGACTCCCCCTTGCTGTCAAAACCAGATGGCAATGACATGTAAACCTCTTCTTGAAGCTCACCATTCAAGAAGGCATTGTTTACATCTAGCTGGAAAATTGGCCACTATTTGGCAGCAGTGATTGAAAGAAAAATTCTCACAGTAGTGAGTTTGGCTATTGGACTAAAAGTCTCATAGTAGTCATGTCCTTCTAGTTGGGTGTAACCCTTGGCTACTAACCTAGCCTTATATCTTTCTACACTCCCGTCAGACTTCAGCTTCAACTTGTGCATCCATTTACATCCAACTGGGCGTTTACCAAGGGCTAAAGGGACTAAATCCCAAGTGCCATTCTGCTCTAAAGCTGAAATTTCAGCTTGCATAGCTTCCCTCCATTCAGGATATTTGACAGCTTGACAATAAGATTTAGGCACAACAAGAATAGACGTAGAGAGACCAAAGGATTTATGAGATGGAGAGAGTTTATCATATGTCAAATGCCTACTGATTGGGTGAGAAATGTGGGAGGAAGGAAGACCAGCAACCTTGTGATCAGTGGAAGAAGGTGAATGCAAAGCAGCAACCTGTTGACAGTGATAGGAATGAAGGTACGAAGGAGGATGTCGAGTCCTAGATGACCTTCTAAGAGAAATTAATGAAGAATTTGAATTAATATTACTGATCTCAGTTTGTGAAGGAGCAGTAATATTAAAATCAGAATTAGGAGCAGGATTGGATAGAGGACCAAGAGAATAATCTGTAGCACAGGATGGTGTTGATGAAGAAGATTCGAAAGGAAATACTTCTTCATGGAATACTACATCTCTAGAGACATAGCAAGTTTGAGTTTCTAAGTTTAACAACTTGTAACCCTTAACACCAAAAGGATAACCTAGAAAAACAGACTTTATAGCTCTAGGAGAGAATTTAGAACGAGCATGAGAGAGTGTTGAGCCAAAACATAAATAGCCAAACACCCTAAGATGAGTATAAGATGGTGATTTGTGATACAAAAGCTCATAAGGAGTCTTATTCAAAAGAATAGGACTCGGAATTCTGTTAATCAAATAAACAGAAGTAAGGATGTTATCTCCCCAATAACAAAGAGGGAGTTTAGCATGAAAAATAAGGGATCTTGCCACATTAAGAATATGTTGGTGTTTACGCTCCACAACAGAATTTTGTTGTGGAGTTGCAACACAACTCAGTTGGTGAAACACTCCCTTGGAAGCAAAAAAAGATTTTAAAGCAAATTCAAGACCATTATCAAACCTAAGTGCTTTGATTTTGAGATTGAATTGTGTTTCAACATGAAGAAAGAAAGATTGTAGTAAAGATGCAACTTCAGACTTAGATTTCATTAGATATACCCACATAGCCCGAGAGTAATCATCTACTATGGTGAGAAAATATCTAAAACCATCATAAGTAGAAGAGGCCATTGGTCCCCAAATATCACAATGTATCAAATCAAATGATGCATTACATTTATGATGACCAATAGGAAAAGATAAACGTTTCTGTTTTGCAATTGGACAAGTGGTACAAATATCAAATTTAGAATGCAAAACAGGAATAAACTGCCGTAAAGATTGCAATCTAGAAGAAGATGGATGACCTAATCTAAAGTGCCACAAGGCTACATTAGATTGAATGGAAAAACAAGATGTAGGAGTAGAAGATTCCCTGGAAATGATAGATGACTGAGGAAAAGTCAATCTGTAGAGGCCATCTTGCATTTCACCCATCCCAATCATCTTCGAGGTTACTAGGTCCTGTTAGAAACAACGATGAGATTTAAGGATCAAACAACATTGTGATGTTTGAGTAATTTTACTAACTGACAGAAGATTGAACGTAAAACTAGGTACACATAAAACATTGGTGAGAATAAGAGAGGAACTTAAGGCAACATCACCAATATGTGTGACCTGAGCAAATGTACCATTAGGTAACTTGATAGAATGAGAGACAATAACAGGCTTGCTGGTATAGAAACAAGGAGAATGAATCATGTGGTCTGATGCACCACTGTCAATTATCCAAGAATTCAAGTGAAATGAATCAACAGAGGCACAAACAGAATTAGATTTACCTGAAAAATTGGGAATTAAAGCCATGTTTACTGAAGAAGGTGGAGAGGAAGCAGCTGGTTTGAGTAAGGCTAGTAATTGTTGACACTGATCCGCAATAAGCGACAAGGAAGTCAAATCAGTGTTATGAACAGCATTGGCAGTGGCATTAACACCTTTAGTCTTATCTCGAAATTTATAGTTAGGAGGATATCCATGGATTTTGTAGCACCGGTCAACTGTATGGCCAGAAATGCCACAGTGACTACAGGTGACCTTGCTACGTGTAGGAAGTTTAAAATTCCTAACTACAGTGTCTGGCTTAGCAGCTAAAGCAACAGACTCAACAGATACAGAAGGAGTATGCCTCTGACTAAGAAGCCTTTGGCGTTCTTCTTGTATAACAAGACTAAAAACTTTGTTAATAGATGGCAGATGTTCCATCATTAAAATCTGACCTCTCACAGCATCAAATACATCAGTAAGCCCCATGAGAAATGTCATCACATAACTCTGGTTTTGATATGCAGCAAAGGTCTTGGATGAATTACATGTACAGCCTCGACAGATGCACATTGGTAGAGGTTGATAATTCAACAGTTCATCCCAAAGCACTTTCAATTCAGTGAAGTAAGTACTTACATCGCTTTGATTCTGTCGTAGGGCAGAGATGGCAGTCTGCAACTCAAATACACGAGGTCCGTTCCCTTGAGAAAAATGCTTCTTCAATTCCAGCCACATCGCACGAGAAGTATCAATATAAATGACACTTTGAGCAATTTTAGGGGACAACGAATTTAGGAGCCAGGAGAGGACAATAGTGTCACATTTGCTCCACGAAGAAAACAATGAATCATTTTGAGCAGGAGGATGAAGAGATCCATCAATAAAACCTAACTTGTTTCTCGCTTTCAAGGAAAGAAACGTAGATCGGCTCCAGGAATGGTAATTGCTTGTGTGGAGTTTCTCACTGACGAGAAGCACACTAGGATGATCTGCAGTCATTAGATAGAAAGGATTGCGAGGATCGGCTTCTACATTGAGAACGGGAGGGGAAAAAGAGGATGAATCTGTCTCAGGCATGATTCTAGGGTTTATGATTGAGGAAAAAAAAAATCAAAATCAAGGAAATGAAATTGAAATCAAATTCACACAGCAACAAGATCAGGAGCCAAACAAAAAAAAAATCGAACGAAATCAAGAGATGAAATCGCATAGGAAGGACGTGAGAAACAGAGAAAATCGCAGAAGAAAAGAAAGACTGCAAACACGCTGGAAACACGAAAGGGAAACAAGCTGGAAACACGAAAGGGAAAGTAAGGGTAATTGCGGAAAAAAATTCTACTGATACCATATTAAAGTCTCTTCTTTCCACTGAATGTCATTCATTGCATTAGAAAAATAATATCCGTATCTGTACAAGACTTGAAGTCTCCTATTTATACATTTTATATTTCACTAAGGTACTGTATACAAAAGAATAAAATAAACATACACTACACATGTAAAGAATGTAAATAAGTAATATTACAATCTAATAAATACAAAACTCATTAGCTTACAAACCGATGGGGGATGTGAATTTAAACATCTCACCCCTTTATGCAATCAACTCGGCATCACTCACAGATTTTCATGTCCTCACACGCACCAACAAAACGGCCTCGTTGAACGAAAGTATCGTCATATTGTAGAAACGGGCCTTGCACTCCTAGCCCACTCCTCACTTCCATTCTCTTATTAGGTCGAAGCCTTTGAAACTGTGGTATTCCTAATTAATCTCTTATCCACTTCGGTTTTACATAACAAATCTTTCTATTCTTTGGTCTATCATGAAGAACCCGACTACAAATTCCTTAAAGTTTTGGGTGTGAATATTGGCCCAATCTCCGACCATATTCTTCTCACAAATTAAATTTCCGGTCTACATCATGCCTTTTCGTAGGTTATAGCCCAGTCCATAAAGGCTACAAGTGTCTTGATTTAAAAAATAATCGCATGTACATTTCCCATGATGTAATATTCAATGAAAATTCTTTTCCCCTATCCAAAACACGACCCAAATCACCATCTGCACTATCCCCCTCCCAGCCAATCGCCTTACCCATTCTTTCTCCCTCCATTTTAGGCCCACATCTGAGCACGCAAAGCCCACTTGCTGTCTTCAACAATGATCCAGCTCATTCCCCTTCTATCTCTAGCCCATTAAACCCACAATCTTCATCTCCTTCCTCTAACCCTTCTCCCAAACCCTCCCCTATTTCACACAATCCCAATCAGTGCCTTATCCCACCATGCTCACCTATCATCACTCAATCCCATACAAATTCCTCACGTCCTCTAAGTTTTAATGATGGAACCATGCTATATCCTACTCGAAATTGTTTCATTGTCTCTGCAGGTGTACCGGGTGATCCATCAAGTTTCTCTGAAGCTGTTAAACACAAAGAATGGATGGAAGCCATGGTCAAGGAACATGATGCTCTCATTCGAAATCACACATGGACCTTGGCACCTCCTGTACCTCACACCAACGTACTGGGCTGCCGTTGGGTTTTTCGCACCAAGACCCTTGCTGATGGTTCTTTTGAGAGATGGAAAATACGTCTCGTTGCTAAAGGTTTTCACCAACAACCAGGTGTTAATTTTCATGACACCTTCAGCCCAGTAGTGAAGCCTTCAACCATTCGGTTAATTCTATCCATAACTGTCTCTCGTGGCTGGTCCTTACATCAAATAAACATTGAAAATGCTTTTTTACATGGTGTGCTTAATGATGATGTCTATATGCAGCAACCACAAGGATTTGTGGATCCCTCTCAGCCTACCCACGTTTGCAAGCTTCAGAAAGCTATCTATGGGCTTAAGCAAGCACCACGAGCGTGATTTGCTCAGTTAAGTTCCTGGCTCCTTAACTATAGTTTTATTGCCTCTAAAGCAGACCTCTCACTACTTATTCTCAATTATAATGATATTCATATGTATTTGCTCATATATGTGGATGATATAGTCATAACATCCTCAAAACAGTCAGCCATCACTAATCTCATTTCTGATTTAGGACTTGCCTTTCCAGTAAAAGATCTAGGCTCTTTGTCTTTCTTCTTGGGTATTGAAGTTGATTACACTGCTGGTGGACTTGTTTTATCTCAAAGAAAATACATCAAACACCTTCTCAGCAGAAGCAATATGCTTCATGCTAAACCCATGACCTCACCAATGGCTGTCTCTCTCAAACTGTCAAAATTTGATACCCCAGACTTTGAGGATGTTACACTATATTGTAGCATTGTGGGAGGTTTGCAATACTTCTCGATAACAAGACCAAACATCTCTTACTCTATCAACAAGGTTTGCCAATTTATGCACTCCCCCAAAGCCTCTCATTGGAGTGCTGTGAAGCGCATTCTCAGATACTTAAAAGCCACCATCAATAATGGTCTGTTTTTTGCTTCAAACTCAAGTCTTACACTTCAAGCCTACTCGGATGCTGATTGGGAGGGCTGTCCAGATGATCGCCGCTCTATAGGAGGGTTTTGCATCTACCTTGGCAAACATCTCATCTCTTAGTGCTCAAAAAAACAAGAAACTGTTGCTAGGTCGTCAACGGAAGTTGAATACAAGTCGATAGCTTCCTCAGCAGCTGAACTCATTTGGTTATAGACTGTGTTGTGTGAACTTGGCATCAAGCTTCCTCAAGCCCCCACTTTATGGTGTGACAACCTAGGGGCGACTTACCTTTCAGCTAACCCTATCTATCACTCAAGAACAAAACACATGGATATTGATTTTCATTTTGTTTGAGATAGGGTGGCTGCCAAAAACTCAATGTTTCTTTCATTAGCTCCAATGATCAAATTGAGGATGTCTTAGCAAAACCATTGGTGGCTAACAAGTTTCTTCGGTTCAAGTCGAGTCTCAATGTTTTAGATACACCTTTGGATTCGAAGGGGCGTATTACAATATATACCACCTCTGTTTCAGACTCTGCTACACATGAGGAGACCTTATCACAAACACATACCGTGCAGGAGCAAATTCGAAAGGAACCATAGAGTAGGAAACTTCATTCCTTTTTTATTCTCTTTCTCTTGTATATATACCCGTACATCAATACAGTAAAATCATGGAGGTAAATTCCATTCATTCATGTTGCGTCTAACACATAGTTGTCATTAGATCACTATCATGTGGATGCGGATTGTTTAAATAACATCCAGCCCGTACGTCAAGTTTATGTTTTTATTTTATTTTTTAATTGAAATAATAGATCGGCTATTTTTAATATATTATTTTAGAAAACTTTTACATATTAGACCAATTGACCATAACGGAAAGTTATCTAAAAAAGTACACAAACAAGAGTGTTTGATATATAAATTTTTTATATAAATTTAAAAATTGACATAATTTAATATAACTTGTTAGATTATAAATTTTTTATTATTGTAAAATATATCTGACATATTATATAAAGTACATCCGACCCATACATCAAGTTTATGTGTTTATTTTATGTTTGTAAATGAAGGGTCTAAAGTTCTTTTTAATTGAAGTAATAGATCGAGAATAGAAATAAATTGTGGTGGATTCATTAATCCACACCTCAACAAATTAATAGAAAATTTTATGGTTGGAATGGTCTAATAATTGGCCAAACCTTGTGAATTTTTGAATATTTAACTCATGAAACTTCTTTCCCCACTGCTCACGTACAAGACCAGACTTCACCCATTTTAAGGGCAAGATTACTTCTACGTAATGGCGACTGGGTCTCCCCCAACGACATGCAAGACGTGACAAGCATACGCGGGTCAAAATCAAACGTGTAGTCTTCACGCATTGTACATCCAAAAATTGTATCTCAATTTCTTGATAATATTTATTTAAAATAAAGGGATGTTACTCATCATCTCACATAATATATTTTATATATTAATTTTTTTTTATTTTATTCTTGTTGAACTAATTGAGTTGTTCTACTTATCATCCATACACTACATACTTGTTATAGAAAAAATAAAAAATAAATTAAAATAAACGTGATGTGTGAAGATGATAAGTAGAATTATTCTTTAAAATATTGGGAGGCCAAGATTACTGCTAGAAACTCCAGAGTTCAACATAGGGTGAGCCGGTCGTTTGGTTACTGAGAGTACCTCTCACTGCTATTCATTACTTTATTATTACTTTTCACCTACTTTTTTTACTATTCAAAACTTTTTACCTACTTTTTATTACTATTCATTACTTTATTATTACTTTTTACCTATTTTTTACTACTATTCATAACTCTTCTCAATACTTCTCACTACTCAAGCACACAGAAAACAATGGCCCAAAGGACCAGAAAACCTAAGATTTCTAAAAAAATGGACAAAAGACAACAAAAGAAGAAGGCATCAATATGTGCTGGAAGTCAAAAAGATGGAGAATCTGCATCATTTGTGTTGAAATGTCACACAAATGAGCAACATAGGATCATATCAATAGATATTGAAATCATGCATGTCAGATATTCTACCAAGAAGAATTTGCATCACATGAGATATGAGCATTGAAGCATCCATTGTTCTTCTGCACTTTGAATGATTTATAAGATCAAGAACTTTGTGAAAAATCCCCTAGGTTTCATAAAAGAGTTATCCCATGCCGCAATGAGAAAACCCAGCTGACTTTCTACAGCTAAACTCTTGAAGATACGTCCATCTTAAGAGGAATATACTACTCAGAGAACATATACATCAAAGCAAAAAGGAGAGGGCACTCATGTATTCAATTAATGCTCATTCCCATGCAGGGAAAAGTTCAGCGGTAGTCACATGATTTGGTTTAATCTCCAAACCAACATATCCCAAATCAGGAACTAAAACAGGATCCAACCCTTTTCTAGTTATTCTAGAAAAAGGGTAAACACTCCTTTGGTATCTCCACTCTTCTTTGATCACTCAGTGTTTTACGATGAACATATTAGTGTGCTAATATTATTAACTGAGAAAAATTTTACATAGTACATCTTTTTTCCTATTGCATACAACTATCATACAGAGTACACCGTTTCTTAATATTATTCAACTTGCCACACTGATAGTACTGACAACTAAATATGCATAGAGAATTGAACAACTGGGTAAGTAATTTATGTTCGAATAAATCTAGATTGAACTAATAAATGAGGATGGATCTGGAGGAACTGGCACTTCAACAGCTCCTTCCATCATCTGTATGACTTTCTTCATTGCTGGCCTTAGCGATGGATCCTCCTGAATGCACCATATTGCAATCATCACATATCTCTCCACTCTCTTCATGTCAGACATCGCTTCCTCATCTTTCCCCAATGAGAGATCCAGTTTCCTCTCTTTATAGCAGTCATACACCCAATCAGTAAGTATCATCTGATCCTCATTCTGTATATCTGCTTCAAAACTCTTTCGGCAGTAGATGATCTCTAGCAGCAATATTCCAAAGCTGTAAACATCCACCTTGACTGTAACGGGCATGTTTCTGAACCATTCAGGGGCTACATACCCTTTGGTTCCTCTGATTCCGGTCGTAGTCCGAGTCTGGTCTGTCTTCAAAAGCTTGGCCAATCCAAAGTCAGAAATTTTTGCTGTCAAAGAGTCATCCAAAAGGATGTTCTGTGGCTTGATATCGCAATGTATGATTTGGGTGCTGCACTCTTCATGCAAGTACAAGAGCCCTCTTGCAGTTCCTAATGCAATTTGTATTCTTTGGTACCAGTTAGGCCGTGATCCTCCAAAGAGGAAGTTTGCTAGAGAACCACGGCTCATGAATTCATATACAATAAGCCTGTGCTGCCCCTCATTACTGAAACCAAGCAATTGTACCAAATTTTTGTGATTCGTTCTGCCAATAGCACTCACTTCTGCTTTGAACTCCAAATCGCCTTGTGTCACAATATTGTTCAACTTTTTAACTGCAACAAGCTTACCACGATTAGATTCTAGGGCCCCTTTATAAACTGTTGCGAAAGCCCCATGCCCCAGCTCTTCTGTGAATCCATCTGTGGCGTTTTTCAGTTCTTCATAGGTGAAACTTCGCAAGTTCATGCCTGGCATCACTGGATATCTTTGAACGACCTTTGGCTTAAAATAATCGAAGCGAAAGACAGCCAGAAAGGCCACCAACAACAATAGTAGGTTGAAAAATACCGAGCTGCTTAATAGCACAGATCCAATAAGGATCAGAGTTGAACGATCTTTCTTCTTACAATCTGCATATGAAGGCGTAAAAGTTGAATCATCTTTCCGTATTTTGATCAGGGCCTTTCCTCCAATTGTGGAGTCCACCATTCCATTCGAGAGTGGAGATTTCTTCTTCCAGCACTGTCCGAATCCATAAATGGCAGCAGCGCAAAAACAATCACCCAAGCAACTATTCCTGCACCAATCCTCAGTTTTGCCATTAGTATGTTCATAATCAGATTGGGGCCAATTTGTATTTAGCATAGGATGAAGGTAAAAAAGATCCTTTTCCGACGATGATTCATTACAACTTTGTTGGATAAAGTTTGCTTTACATCCTTTCCATACATCATTTGGATCAATGTAATCATATCCTTTTGGGCATTTGCACTGAGGTCTTTGATCTTCTCCTAATTCGCAGTAGCTGTTGAAACCACACGCTCCACTGCCTATAAGTTCCATTACGGCTGTGCAGATATTAGAAGGTATGATGGGCAACAAAAGGGTCCAAGCCGAAGGCCAACTCTTGGAATTCGAAATATTAGGGCGTTTTGGGTATATATAATGCCTAAAAACTCCATCATATTCAAGAATTGCTCTCTGATAAAATTCTTGCGTAGATTCGCTATTGCTCTCTGATATCATCTTAAGTATGCTTCCGTTTAATGCTTTAACGTATATAGAACCAGACTCGTTGAAGAAAACCTCCGAAGCTGTGCCCACAGTTCCGCTTGACCAATAAACAGGATAAGAAGAGTCCGCTGCTAAATCTCTAGCTTGAAGCACAAGATTTCCATCCGCTTGCACTGAGAACTGGAATCTTCCGACTGAGTAATTCGTTTCCGAGTAACGTGCAACAAGTTTTCCGTTTGGACCAATAGTGTTTGTGGGTAATATTGTATCAGTTGGAAGATTAAAACTCTCCCACAAATTCACAGAATTCTGGGTTGCCAGCACCAAGTTTCCGCTGTCAAGCATGGCTGCATAGGCAACACCTGAAAGCGCTCCATCAGCTCCCCATATCTTTTTTCCTTCTGGGTCCTTGAGCTCAAATTGGCCGTCTGTAGTAAGCTCAACTTTGGATCCTCTTGGCGCTAGATCATCTCCATTGGCTGACCAGACAATGGTTAGTTCTGGTATTTTGCTGAACCAGATGGCTAGTAGATAACCTCCATTTTCAATCCGTCGGAAGCCAAAAGAAAAGAGACCGTTAGGCGATGCCCAGGAAGAATCGTCGTCCTGAGCTGTCAAGGATGAGCCTAAGGAGTGGTTTCTGTAAGTTTGAGCTGAGGTAGAACATGCCATCATCAACAGAAGAAGCAGCAACGAGCTGGGGAGAGGATTTGGCAATGCAAAAGCCATGGTATGATCAAGTGTGTATTTTTCAAGAGATGATTAGTTAGACGGATTAATAACAATTGAAAGATATACTGGACAATTCGTTAGTTCCCTTCCAAGTTCCAACCATAGAAAGAACTCAAACTCAAACACGATACCATGTCGGGAAATTTCGTTTGAATGTTTCAATGTTTTTAGGAGTCTATTCAAAGATTTGACTAGCGACCTGGCAAGACATGTTGTTTCCAACGCCCACTTGTTGACAATTTGTTCTGTATTTTAACAAAAGTTCCTGAGAAATGCATGACAAGAAAGGTATATATGCTCGAAAATGAATTATTATAAATTGATAGTAATTTGTTATAATATTATATCAACTTATAAAATAAAATTAAGGTATCGCATATATTTACATTAATTTTTTAGATTTATTTTTTTTAAATCCTTTTATTTTATTTTTTCAAAATTGTGGTGTGAAGAGATAGATATCATTAAATTGCAATATTAGTAAGAACATAACCATAAGAATGGGATATGAAAACCATTTCCTTAAAAGTAGTATATTGATGCGATTATTAGAAACGTTGGGTCGAATAGGTAGATTTTAGTGGTCTCTCGGTAATTAAAATATTACACATGCCCACTATCATTTTTGTTTTTTAGAAAAATATTGAGACTCTGATAGGAATTCTCAGTGACTGTAGTGCTACTTTTAAAAAATAAAAAAATTAACATACATAACGTGAACAATGTTATAATTAAGATGAAAAAAAAAATTGAAAATGTTAAATATCTCAATTCTAATAGTTTAGACACCACATGGCAAATTTTATATCAATGCTCGCTTTTGCATCTTCTTTAAAAATAAATTAAAAATTAAAAAAAAAAAAAAGAAAAATAGAAAAAGAAAAAACATTTGTCCATGTAAGCATGCGTGCATTTTGGGGCATTCAAGATTCAAGAATTTTCGCAAGAAGTGGACCACAGGCACTGCATATATGGTACTCCAAAGGTCTATTAACTCAATTACGTGCATTTTCAAAACTCAAAGAATTGTTTGGAAGAAGTCTAGCAAGTAATGTGTGAACATAAATGTGCCGATTGAATAAAATAATAATTGGGTGTATGGATATGAATGGTCCAGGTAGTTGCGATGATAATATACTTGCATTTAGGCCTTGTTAATTTGAATATATAGATTAAATGAGATGAGATAATATATTTTAAATAGTAATAAAATTTTTTAATTAAGATAAGATGAAATAGTTCGTAAAACAAGTGTCTGTTTAGATAATAAGATGAGATGAGATGATATAGTGTTTAATTTTTGAGATTTGAAAATAGTGTGAATCCTACTATTTTAATTTTTAGCCAAATTGTATACTGTTTATGCACTTTTATGCTATTCACACATTGTTTGTTTACTGTTCATGTCAGTTTTGCACTGTTTATACACGGTTTACTGTCAGTTTTTTCTGTTCATTACTATTTATTTAAGTAAATATTTTTAAAATTTTGAGATAAAATATAATATGTTTGGATAGAAAAAACTTATACACATCACAGATGAGATGAAAAGGAAAATAAACAAAAAAGGGTTGTCCATTTTCTTACCGTGCATGTAGCGTGAAAAAGATGAAATATAAAGTACCATGCATTGAAACCGGGCATTAATTTTACATGTGCACTGTTTTTGAACAAAGGGTTCTTCATTTTATCCTAAAAGAAAGAAAGAAAGAAAAAATAAAGAAAGATGGATAAAAGGAAAGTGATACTCTCATAAAAGGAAAATGATAAAGAGGCAATTTGCCTTGTCGGGAGCATCTCTCGGTAGAAATTCTCAGTAACTGTAATGCCACCATTTTTTTAAATAACATAATGTAGACAATGTTATAACTAGGATGAGAAAAAATTAAAAATGTGGAATATCTCATTTCTAATAGTTTAGACACCACACGGCAAATTTTATATCAATGTTGGCCTTCATAGTGCATATTTCCTTTAAAAACAAAAATGAGAGAGAGAAAAACATTTATCCATGTAAGCATGCGTGCATTTTGGGGCATTCAAGATTGAAGAATTTTCTCAAGAAGTGGACCACATGCACTACATGGTACTCCAAAGGTCTATTAACTCATTAACGTGCATTATCAAAACAACTCAGTCGTAATATTTCTCTCTCACTCGTCTTTGATTAGGAAAAGTTGCAGAAACTTCTCTCATTTGCTTTTCATCTTGAAAATTCAAAAAATTGTAAAAATTCTTTGAAGATTCCACTTAGAAGAGGTATTCCCTTTCAAAATAGTTGGGATGATCTACAGAGATAAGCGTAAGATTTAGGTAAAGTTTGAATAGTGATTTGAGATAAAAATTGAACGTTGAATAATATATTATTTTTTTAATATTCTTATTTTTTTAAAATTTGAAAAAAATTGAATTGTTTATTATATTTTATATAGAAATTTTAAAAAAAATTGTAATGATGAGATAAAATAAGATTAGATGAAATACTTTCGCTATACAGAATGGCCTTAGCTTCCATGCATATAGTTTCCATGGACATCCAAAGTCAGGAGGTCTTTAACGGCTTGGTATTGTCCTTTCTTGTTTTTTTACAACAATATGCTACGGGGCATGGATATGTGTTGCCTAGTTATGTCTGATATAAGGGCTACTGTTTATGAGTAACAAGAGATAAATCTAATGGGAAATGATAACTTACAATTCTTGATCTTTTATAACTCTATATTAAATGAGAGTAGTTTTGTGAAATTGAAATTTAGGGTTAATGAAGTGTCATGCTTATATTGATTAAATGTGAAATGAGTTGTAAGAAATTTGACAAACCCATCAAAAGTGCCTTCTACTCCTAATATTGAGTTGTAGATCTTGCGTTATCATCCAAATGTGATTGGTGACAACATGACCTCACAATCCCATCAAAAGTACCTCATACTCCTAATATCCAATTTGACTGGGTCTTAATACCGACAAGAATTCTATTTGTAGTTATTTTTACATATTCTTTTACGTATTTAACTAATGTGGTTGGATGTGTATTAAAAAAAATTTGACACAACTAATCACATCAATAGAGCATATAAAGAGTATGTAAAAGTAACTGTATGTAGCACTACTATAAAATCAATGCATCTAGTTCTTTATTATAGTCTCCACTGAAATTTAAGTTGTAATTTGATCTGCATTACATCAATTGATGTCATTAGAGATGAAAATCAAAGATAAAGTCAAAGTCATGTAAACCAAAAAACTAAAAGTGGAATAAGTCAAAGTCTCTTAAGCATAGCAGGATCCCACAACTTGAATGGTCCATGAATGTAATGAACTTTCGCTTTTGAATTATTATTACGAGTCCATATCAGCATTTATGGATGTGAAAATATGAACAAGCTATATATATATATATATATATATATATATATATATGTTGTAAACCATGTTGAATTGTATGACCACATTTATCTAGTCGTCAAATGCATAGTGCTATCATAGTGAGCTAGCATAGTCCCCCTTTGTACGCCTATATATATCGTTAAATTCTTTAAGAAAGATATAAGTTTGATATAACAGATCAATAAGAGAATCTTTCCTCTCTCGCTCTCTCTCAATCTCTTGAAATTCTCTTTTTATTTTCATTGATTTACAACACGTTATCAGCACGAGCTCGAGCCACTAGCACGCTGCCTGCCATTCCGTCTTCTTCAGAAATCAAATACCCACTACCCTTTGCAAGATTGCAAGTCCTTCAGATCATGAGGATTTGAAAAGCGAGCTTATGCGAGAGCCTCCACCAATGGAGTCGTAGTAGTTATTAGCTTAATTTGGTCTAAAAACTTTCGTTTATTTTATATTGGGTCTCTGGGAAAAACCTATTCCGTGGCCGAGCTCTGACCATGCTCTAATGGCGAAGGGTCGGAAATTGACGACGAGCCGAAGCGAAAGGTTACTGGGGACCTTCAGCTACGGCAACGGCCACGGTCATGGGTCGAACGGAACGGACTCGTCGGAGCTCGGAGAAGAAGATGTCTGGTCAATGGTTGAAGGCATGACTGACCGGGAGGACTACGTCCTTTACGGCAGCAACAATTCGCAGGGGAAGTGGACTGCACCCGCCTCTGTGGAGAGCAACGGGAGCGTGGGCTTCAGGAGCCGTCGCCGGATCCCCCTGGATGATCGACAGGTGGGTGGGCTGTCGTTGCTTTTCGAAGAACCGGACCTCAAGCACAGATCTGAGCGGGACCACGTACCAGCTGTTGTCCTCGTCAAAAACCACTAGAAGCATCTTTTAATTAGAGCTTTATCGAATATATCAATCAAATAGACGAGAGTGCTGTCGGCGAAGATAAACTGATCTCGGAACACCATCCCGCAGTATATTCGCTAGTTGCAGATCATAGACGTCAAACCTCAGGTGATTAGCCATGGCTGCAATCAAGCTGGATTTTCCGGTACCTGGAGGTCCATACTTGTGATTGAAGATATTGATTGCAACATCGACCTTCAAGATCGTCGGCGTGCAGATGGGCGTAAGCAATCTGATGCAAAGCTGGTCGCCAAGCGTCCGATTTCAGTGATAGGGGTTGCGCGACCATGAGCTGTGGTGATGTGGAGGTTACGTCGTCCACAGGAGCTACTGTGAAGGAGATGATGTCGTGTGAGGTGGTGTCGGCTTGAAGAAGAAAAAGTCTCCTTCTGTATTCTGTGAATTCCGAGCATCATACTCCAAAGCAAGCCTGTCGCAGCTTTACCACTGTACACCGACTCACTTGGCCATTTGACACGCGTTGATCTCTCATAGAATGGACTCTGGAATTTTGTGGCTAAAGCCGACATCGGTTGAAGTATTACTCTAATACGGAATCGACATGGAAATTATACAATGATCTATTTTAGTTTTCTTTACAAAAGTCAAAAGGTGTGGGCTTGTCAGCAGCCTTTGAAAAAAAAAAAAAAAAGTGGGAAACGTCTCTTTAGAAAAGTTTGAAAATGGTGCCTTCTTCTGTACACCAAATAAGACCTTGGATCCACTTTGTCCTCGAGGAGATGAAGAAACCAAAGGAGTATGAAGGTACACCTCAGTTTGATATGATAATTGTAATTTCAGTTATTTTTTTTAGAACTAACATTTCAGGAGATTATAAGCAAGGAAAATTGCTTAAGTGGCAACAATGGTTCCACCACTACAAATTCAAGGTAGAATTTATTGAAGGTACAGACAAATGTTTAGACGTGATGATAATATTAAATTTACATATCAGTTATATCTATAGTAGATAATTTACATTTCAGTTATATATGTGGTAAATTTTTATTCACATAATTTATATACAAGTTTTATTTATTTATTTATACTTGTTATAAATTATTGATGATATGATTTATCTGAGAATGGAAATGGAGCATCCCTGAAGGATCGCCCTAAATCAATAACTCAAAAGCTCATTATGATTTATGCACCTGAAGTTGCATAATTGAAATTATGGAAAGAATATATATTTGAATGAACGTCTCGAATGTACTCTTGAAGTAGCAATATCGAGTATGCTCCTGAAGTAGCAATATGAAATGCAAACGTTCACAATATATTCTAAATTTGTATCAGGTCTTTCAGTGACTGAGCAAAATAATGAGTTTTTGATAAGAATCCTTAGTCACGTCTTACTAGATCTATATCATTCCCTGAAGTGAATGATAATGAATTTATATCATTCTATTCCCTGAAGTGAAAAGAATGATGCGGTTTATTCAAAGAAACTAAGAGATTGGACGTGATAATGAATATCTTTTCGAGCCAGAAGCTCGTATTGGAAAAGCTGTAAGCTTTCTCTTTGAGATGATATTATACAAATTATTAAATCAAATATTATGATGCATCAAAAGGTGATATGATTCAAAATATTTGTATCTTTTAATCGTTATCTTGATTATCCAAAATCAATTACGATAAGTCGAATGATTTTCATATGGACGTCCATAAAAGAACCAGAAGATTCTTTTACTATAAAGTCTTACCACCATAAGTGGAAAGAAAAATTTGCCAGAAGCAAATAAGATGAAATAATTCGACGTTATCTTGATTATCATATGTGAACCAGAAGTTCAGATGATAATTAAATTTTAGATGATAAAAATGTCTCATATTCTAGCTGCTAAAATCCCAGCGAGGATTGAAGTCCCTGTAGGACAATTAAGAAATTCAGCAGTCTAAAGACATGTTTAAAGGCATGTGAGACGTATTGATACAAAAGATAGAGCATCTCAAAAGAGAAAAGCACAAATAATTTGGTGCTCCTGAAGAGACCATACCCACAGAACAAACAATAAAGTCCATCTAAATTTTCTGTATAAAATTCTCCTATATAAACTCTTGAAGAGTATAAATCTCCTGAAGAGTGCCTCCTGAAGAGGTTTTTCATGAAAATGTCTTCCCTTGAAGAGGGACAGGTACTTGAAAATAACGAAATCTCGTTACATTTCATGAGTAATGGAGAAATTATGGATATAAATAAAATCGTTGTCGACAACGTATTTCCATATGAGATGGCAATTGACATTACCAGAAGTAATGATGAAAGTAAATCAAGAATCGTCGAAGAATACGACGTAAAATATTGGCGAAATTTGAAAGAAACAATTCCTGCAGAATTGATTCACTAGTAAAATATGATGCATCGGGACTTATAGTCCAAACACCTAAAAGAGGTGATGCTTGTTGAATATCAGTGGGTATTTATATAAAAGAAATAAAAATGTGATATATAAATCACGAGTCAGTTTCTCAATTCCTGCAGAATTGATATCACTAAGTGAAATGTGATAAATATGGACTTGAAGTCCAAACACCTAAAGAGGTGATTTTTGTTAAATATCAGTGGATATTTATATACATGATATAAAAAGCCTGAAGCTTTTAATATGAAAATGTGATATAGAAATCACAAGTTAGTTTCTCGAAGAAACAATATTGATATGATTTTAAAGTGGTTGAAATCATATTAAGATTTTTATTAACTTGAAAGTTATCGAGAGTTTGGATATGCATGATTAACTGCATATTTATATGGATCATTGGATCATGATATATATATATATATATGAAAATCCCTGAAGGATAGAAAATGCCTGAAACCTCTAATCTGAATGCATCAAGAAATATGTATTCTATCAAGTTTCAAAGATCCTTATATGATCTAAAGCAATCCAAACGCAAATGGAAACAAGCTATTATTGCAGTTTATGTTTTAAATGTCATTAAGGCTCCAGAAGAGCTCATGAAAACTGCACATATTTGAAATATAAATCTGAAACCCTTGCGGCTTCAAGGGGAAGATGGATGATGTTATTAGTCATGAAATACCATCTTTTAATACAATTAGTATTTCAGATTCATATTATGGGTTTAATATGAAGTGTGCATTATTAAAGAAGAAATAAAAAATGAGCACACAGAAATCTACCAGAAGATAGAAACACAAATATGAATATTTGTGAAATATTATTTTATTATCTTGAAGCAAGAATTACAGAAATTTAAGACACTTTGCCTCATTCTTCAAATGCTCTTGTTCTTCAAGAATCTGCATGTCATCCCTATCTAAAGCGGTGGGCAATCGAAAAGAAGATTTAAGCAAAGATTTTAAATTCCTATTCTCTTTCTTTATTGATTCTATCTTCATGTTGGACTCCAGAAGAAGTCGCTGAAGTATAGCAATATTCTCGTGGAGATAGTCAACTCCACAAGTTCTGGATTGCAGTCGCTGAGAAAATGCGACAATGGATGATGAGTATCGGGTACCGAGACTCACAAGCTCATACATAGCTTCATTATCTGCCCTACGAGTCAGATCATTACATTGCATGATAGCACCTGTGGTAGTAGCAGGTACAGCTGATGAACTAGGTGTAGAGTACCTCATATATTAGCCACGAGAAGATCGCTGAGCCATTGCAGAGTAAAAATGCAGAAAGAGATTGCAGAGTAAAATGCAGTATGATTACAGAAAAGTGAAGAAGATGAGATGCGAATGAAGATGAGCTGAATATCTCTTTTATAGAGAAAATTATCTCTCGTGAAACAAGAGAAAAGAGACGAAATATAGCTTCATAGCTCTGCGGCGCCTGACAGCACGCCTGACAGCTGAGGCACCTGACAGCACGCCTGATAGCACGCCTGACAGCTGCGGCCCCTGACAACACGCCTGACACCTACAGAAGAGTTGAAAAAGCCTGCGATGCTTGTCTGATCTAAAAAGGCTGGCCACCGTTTTTATGAGGTTAGCGGTTTAATGTTGATGAATTCTCCATTAACTGTATTATTTACAAGAACTCCAGAAGAGTACAACTCCAGAAGAGTAGTGATGAGCAGAAAGATCCAGTTGTGATTAATTTATCAACATGGATCAAGTCCACAGTTAGTTGGATGTACAGATGCGAGTTATCTTTCAGATACACACAAGAAGATCATTGCAATTCATGAGAAGAAAGTTGAAATTGATATCAAGAAGGTACGGTCAAGTAAAAATCTGGTAGATTTATTCACTAAAGCATTACCAACTGCAACATTTAAGAAGATTATGCAGAACATTGGAATGCGGAGGTTTGAAGACCTGTTATCATGCACTTTTCAGGGGAAGTAATGTCTTGAAGACTTGTGCTGATTGTACTCTTTTTCCTTCGCTAAGGTTTTATCCCACTGGGTTTTCCTTTGCAAGGTTTTAATGAGACAATCCTAAAGCACTCGGCGATACACATGAATACTGTACTCTTTTTCCTTCGCCATTGATTTTTTTCCCACAGGGTTTTTCCTTGGCAAGGTTTTAACGAGGCATATTCTTTAAATATAGTCATCCAAAGGGGAAGTGTTGTAAACCATGTTGAATTGTATGACCACATTTATCTAGTCGTCAAATGCATAGTGCTAGCATAGTGAGCTAGCATAGTCCCCCTTTGTACGCCTATATATATCGTTAAATTCTTTAAGAAAGATATAAGTTTGATATAACAGATCAATAAGAGAATCTCTCCTCTCTCGCTCTCTCTCAATCTCTTGAAATTCTCTTTTTATTTTCATTGATTTACAACAATATATATATATATATATCCTTTTCGAGAGGGCTGATTTTCTATATATATATATATATATATCCTTTTCGAGAGGGCTGATTTTCTTCATGCATTAATTAGTTTGGTCACCGGTACCGTTGCGTGATTAAGGATGACCAAGACGTCATCTTAATAATGTAAACACTTTTAAGAGATTTTTGGACGAAAATTACCAAGCAAGACCTCCTAGTTTTTACTAGCTATAGCAGCCAAGAGTTCACGAATCTCCATCTGGCGCTCCATCTGCTTTGAAGATGATCATCTTAAACAAGCACCCAATTTTTTTCTTTTTTTTTTTTTAATTTCATTCTTCTTCTTCTTAGCAAACAAATAGGATATTTTATAGATAAACTAACAGATACCAGATACAAGTTTAATGGGGTGGGAGTCTCCTACAGTTTTTCCAAAACCAACACACATTACAACACAAAAGGAAACATAAAAAAAAAAAAAAAAATGGATAATCAAAATCAAAATATTAGCTTCCACATAAATCCCACAAAGGGAGACTGCTTGGTGACGGTTTTGAAATAGTCTGATGAATAGACTATAAGACTACATCTAAAAGCTACAATAAAGAAGGGTGTGCTGCAATGTGTTGGTCTGAACTGGCTAGAAAGAACTGCGACTACCACTTTCACTTGATCTTTGGTTAGGAAAAGCAAAAATATAGAAAAACAACGGGGAATTGAGACAAATCACTGGCGAGGGACCACCATTGTCGGTGATGGCGAGTGAAGCACACGCGCCGCAACTGGAGAGGACGGGATGGTCAAACCATGAAGAAATAACGACGCTAATCAGCGTCGTTATATCTGACTGTGCCGCGCTTGGCGATAGAAAACGTCTCCAGATGCGATGGCACATGAAACTCGCAGCATAAGCCACGCGTGAGACGAATGCGCGGCTTGAAATGACAAACTTCTTTTGTCGACTTGAAGATCGGTGCCCGGGGAGGCTAATGGCGGGGTGCATGACAGACGAAAAACGTTGTAAGACAGTAGATCACCCAGTTTCGTAGCTAACGGAAATAGACTAAGGGAAGACCTAAAAAATAAAACGGAAGAAAAATGCCCTAAGTGGAGATTGAGGCTGGCGGAGTAGGGAGGTTGGTGGAGCCGAAGCTCTAGCCCTCCTCCCCCCGGCGGTGAATGAAGCAGAGCTCTAGCGATGGGTATCAAGGAGGGTGAGAGCATTTAAGCATAGAGAGAGAGAACGGAGACGTTAAAATTATAACTTGCTTAGATGTTACCACTTTAGGTTAATTTATTACAAAAAAACAAAAGGAACTCACTGGTGGTTCATCAAGAGTACTGTACTTGTAGTTACAAAAATCAGACCTTTGTTAGTGAGGATTCCTCTTAGAAGAGGTATTCCCTCAGGAGATAAATGGGATTTCCAGAGAGAAGCTGTGTAAGATATTTCAGCTTCCATGGTCTTCCAAAGGAGGTTTTTCTCACCTTGATATTGTCTTTTTGGTTTTTTTTTTTTTTTTTTTTTTTTTTTTTTTTTTTTTTTTTACAACCATATGCTACGGGGCATGGATATGCATGGCCCTAGTATATGTGATCTAGGGCTACTGTTTATGAGTAATAAGAGATAATTAAGTTTCAATTCTTTTGACTTTTTTACAACTCTATATTAAATGAATGGTAGTTTTGTAAAATTAAAGTTAAGGATTAATGACGTGTAGTGCTTATATTGATTAAATGTGAAATGAGTTGTAAGCGAGTTGCAGATGCATGTATCATTATCCAAATGTGATTGGCAACAACATTACCTCACAAACCCATCAAAAGTACCTCCTACTCCTAATATCGAGCTGTAGATGTACTATTATCTAAATGTGATTCGTAACAAGATTACCTCACAAACCCATCAAAAGTATGATCTCCTACTTCTAATAGGATTGTGCAACTGAATCCGGATCCGGATTTTCTAGATATCCGGAAATGAACATCCGGATCTAGATTCGGCTTTATAAAACTGAGCGGATATCCACCCGGATAAGCCCGATTATCATTCCGGGCAAATATTGGATTTGGATCCAGATACCCAAATTGTAACCGAATATCTAGATTTAATATTTTTTTTTTACATTTTTAAAAAATTATATTTTTAACACTTTTTAAATTTTTTTAATAAATTGAAAAGAAAAAAACCTTTTTAACACTTTTTAAAACGCCTTTTAGTTGTTAAGAAAAAAATAGATATCACTGAAGAACTTTTAAAAGGTTTTTCCAAAGAAAAAATTAACACTTTTTATTTAATTAATATCTTTATAAGCATTTTAAACTTTTTATTGCCCGTTGAAATTGTTTTAAAACAAACTAAATAATAATAGACATCAATATACACACATAATACACCGCATTTATTTATTTATTTTTTTATGAAAATGGAAGGTCATATGTCCACGAGTGACCCCACTCCAATTTTATTAAAATAACCCTCACTTATAATGGAGGAATGCCGTAGAAACAACTCGATATCTGGGGTTAACAAATACTCAAAAAAAGAACCAACCTAGGTATTAAAACAACCAGGAAAACACCTAAAAAAACAATGTATACATGTATCCATTTTTTAACACCTAATATAGGGAAGACCCCATTTATCTTTTCGAACAAGGCCACAAAACTGTCTCTCCCTAAACTCCTCACCCATAAAATCTAAATTCCAACCATTTGCACCTTTCTTGGAGAGGAAGTTTGCAACCATATTAGCTTCATAGAAGATATGACAAACTCTCGCATTCATCAGCCGAAACAAACGATGAGCTTCTTCCAAATAATCCTATAAATATTAAAACTTACACACTCTCGACCTAAACCAACCAACAATAACCGTTGAATCCGATTCAATAAAAAAGTCTTTAAAACTAAGTTGGTGACACAATTTTAAACCATCAAGAAACGCCCGACACTCCGCAGTGGTATTAGTGGCATAACCACACGAATGAGCAAATCCTGCAATAAATTTGCCTTGATCATCATGAATTACCCCTCTCCCTCCCGACAAACCTAGATTACCTGCAGATCCACCGTCAACATTTAATTTTACAGCCCCACAACAGGCCTAGACCAAGCTATTTCCTTCATCGGCTTTACTCTCACTGGCATCACTAGGCAATTTAGTTCCTGCAAAATAAGAGTATCTCTTCTAGAAAACGGCATCAATTTAGTTAAAGAAACCGAAAGTTCCCCAAATAAACTCTTCACTGCTCTAACAGTCAGCTTCCAATCATAACGGGTCCCCTCCATTCGCATAGCACATCTCGCCCTCCAAATAGCCCACGTAATAATAGTAGGTGCAACCCCGCACAATCACCCCACTTGAGATGAGGTAGAACCCTAAAGCGACCATACATTTACCACCCCTTGTCAAGTTCTATGTTGTGGAAGAACAACCCCAAACACCCCTACAATAAAATTCCAAACACATCTAGCTCATGCACCAGCACACAACATATGATCTAGAGTTTCCACTTGTGCAACATCACAACAATTACACTTTGACACTATAGGAATACCAAGTTTGTAAATGTTCTCATCCACCGAAAGAGCATGAAGCCTTGCACGCCAACACACAAACGACATCTTCTTAGGAACAGCCTTTTGCCAAAGCCATTTCTTCCATAAATAAATAGATCCCCTATTACGAGCCAATTCCCAAGGAGATTTAGTGGTGAATTCCCCATCATCCGATGACTTCCAAACATATACATTTAGACCATCACAAAGAAGCAACGGAAAACTAGCAATTTTCTCAACCATCTCGTCCCCAACTAAATTCCTAAGAATAGGAAGATCCCAGCCATCACCAACAACATCCCGTATTCTCAAATCTTGGCTACCGTCTACCATTTCTGAATTAGCAACCACACCATCCCCCAACCAATTTTATCAAACCAAAAACTTGAACCCCCTCCATGAATTAAACATCTCGAGTTATTAATGACCATGGGTAGCACTCGTAAAATACCTCTCCAAAATCTCGAACCTTTTAAGGATGAAGTCAATGAAAACAAATGATCATTCCCAAGGTATTTCACCTTAAAAAAATCAGCCCACAATGAATCTCCCTTTAACAATTTCCAAGCAAACTTCATAAGCAAAGAAACTTGAATATCAGATAGATCCTGAATGCCCAATCCCCCTTCCTCCATCGGCAAACATATTTTACTCCAAGACATCCATTTTCGTTTTTTCACATCCCCCCTCGACCCCTATAAAAAATTTGCAAAAGTCACCTTAAGGCCCTTTATCACTCCTTTCGGCAAATTAAGCACAGAAGGCATATGAATCGGTAAGCTACTTAAAACATGTTTCGAGAACTATCTTTCCACCAAAAGATAATAACTTGCCTTTCCATCCTACAAGTTTTTTTTCCACCTTTACAAATAATGGCTCAAAGATTCGAAGAGTCAGGCACCCCACATACAACGGCACTCCCAAATAGGTGCAAGGCCAAGAACCTTCCTTAAACCCAGTTATGTTCAACACATCATGTTTACAGGCCAAAGGAAATCTTGAAGAAAAAAATATAGAAGATTTATTCGGGCTAACCTCTTGTCCAGACATTTGCTCATATACATGCAAAAGGCACATAATGCTTCTAGCTGAAGCTCTTCCTCCATTCAAAAAAACTAGTAGATCATCAGCATATAGCAGATGGCCAATCACTCTGCCTCCAACTATCTCAAACGGTTTAATCCTCCCCAATAAAATATCACGGTGCAACAATCACTGCCTCTAACTATCTCAAATGGTTTAACCCTCCCCAATAAAAAAATCACGGTGCGACATACGAGACAAAATCTCTTCCGACAAAATAAATAAGTAGGGAGATAATGGATCACCTTGCCAAAGCCCCCAGGAAGTTCGGAAAAAACCCTTCAAACATCCATTCAGCGTTATGGAAAAAACAGGATAAGATATACAATTATATATAATGGACCTGAATTTTTCAGAAAACCCCAACCTTTTCAAAACTTCCATAAAAATCTCCAACTCACCCAGTCAAATGCTTTAACCATATCTATTTTAATCATCACTTAACCCCCTCTAGATTTTCGATTCAAACTATGAACCATTTCTTGTGCAAGTGACATATTATCAAAGATGCTTCTTCCACGAACAAAAGCAGCTTGCTCAGGTAAGATAATCCCCACTAAAATCAGGGCCAAATGATTCACCAACACTTTTGATAAAAATTTTATACACGACTGAGCATAAACTAATAGAACGAAACTGTGCAAAAGACCCAGGTACTTCCATCTTTGGGATCAAAACAATATTAGTAGCCCCAAAATATGAAGATAAAGGCATGCCTTCAAAAACATCCTGTGCCAATGCTAGCAAGTCCTCCTGAATAATATCCCAAGCCAGGATAAAAAAAAAATTGGCCGAGAAACTGTCTGGACCTGGATTACTATCCTATGGAATGGACCAAAGAGCAGCCTTTAACTCCTCCATTGTCGGCGCCTCCACCAACCTGTCATTTACAAGCTCAGAAATTATTGGAGTAATCAACTCCATATCAATATCAACCCATTCAATAGGAATTACTGTTAACAACTCAGAAAAAAATCGACAGCCCCTTGATGAACTTCATCCACTGAATCCAACACCAACCCATTAGCCATCAACATTCGATCAATAAGTTTATTATTATTTTTTCTTAACATGCAAAGCAACATGAAAAAATGTTAAATTTGAGTCCCCTTCCGTGAGCTATTTAATACAATATTTCTGACATCCCATAATTTTCTCCCTAAGAAGATATTGGACATGACGTTGCTTACAGCGAAGCAACTCCTCTTCTTTTTTCAGCAACTTCAAATTTTTACTCACTTGCAAGTTCCAAGCTTGCCGAACCACCTCCAAAAAACCATCATGTGTTCCCCACATATGTTGAAACCTGAACAGTCTAAAACCACTTCTCCTCTCACGCATCAGAGAAATTAACATTGGCTCATGGTCGGAAAAAGTTTGAGGTAAATATTCAAACCGAGCATCTACAAAAAGACTTAAAAAATCTGTATTCACTAAAACTCTATCCAATCTTGCCCAAATACGTCGACCACCCAACCTTCCATTACACCATGACATTTTCTAGTCAACAAAAGGTAGCTCTACCAAACTAAACCATGAATGCAACTATTAAAATCAACCTTGGCACGAGGAGCACAAACCCTTCCTCCAATTTTTTCATCATCACTTCTTATCATGTTAAAATCTCCAGGCACCAACCATGACCTTAAACCAGGATCTAGACCTCTCAAAGAGTTCCATAAGTCCTATCTAGTGATCTAAAAACAGCTCGCATAAACCACTATCACCAGAACCCGCATATCACCACTAACAAACCAACCTGAAAGAGACTGAGCCGAACACGACACTACCTCAAAATCCAACCCATCCTCCCAAAACAACCAAAATTTACCACCAAACTCAGCATTATTAGAAAAATTCGGGAGATGCAACCTTTTAGCCCATCTACCACACTTATTAGCCAAAAGAAAAGGTTTTAAAATAGCCACCACTGAAGGGCGATGTCTATTTAAAATATGCTGAAGCCTACTTTTTGACGAAAGAACTCCCCTAATATTCCACACCAAAAAATTCAAAGTCATCAATAAAATTTACTAAACCATGTCACCCTGTCAAAGGTAATAATAGGCTTATTTTTTTTCCTTAACCTTCTAAGTTTCCTCAAAGGGGCATTCAATTCTAGATCAGACTCATAGCACTTTCGAATCAAAACCTCACAGTCCTACCCCATTTCCTCCTCAGAAAAGGAATGCTCCAAAACTTCAGTATAACCCATCTCCCCACCTTGATCAAAAACCCCCCTTTCGGCCAAGTGACACAACTCAAATTCCATAGCCTCATCTATAATTTTAAGCGAGCTACAAGGAGACAAAGAGGCAACGTCGTGAGCCTCCCGATCCTCATTCTCAGAACCCAATTCAGACCAACTAGCCCTTGTATCAACATTAAGCTGCTCAGGCCCATCAACTTCAGCATTCGGCACACCCACTTTCATAACAGGGTCATTCGGCACACCATCTTCAACATTTTGTTTCAATCCATCCGCAATTAAATTCTCACTCGAAGTGAAGACAACATGAGGTTGAACATGCTCACAAACCCTTCCAGATCTATCCACAAATATTATGTTGAACCCAATGTTTCAAGTTTCGTGTAATTATATATCTACACATGAATTTTGATGATAACAAATGAATTCAAAGAATAAAGGAGTCTCAACCTCAAGTTGTCTACACAATGGAGTCAAGCACATCAAGGAACCAAGCATGAGCAAGAAGGGAACAAATTCACATTAAAGTCATAGAGTAATGTTGTAAATCTCTTAAAAATTCAAAATTAGAATTAAGGCTCAAAATTAATATTTTATCATAGATCATTAAAATACATTTTCAACATGTGCATGAATATTTTGAAAATTAAATTTGAAAATTTTGAAAGATGATTTATTTCATCTTTCACATGTGCATGACATGATTAAAGGTTTGAACTTTGAAAATATTAAAGATGATTGATTGTCATCTTTTATATGTGCATGATTTATTTGAATATTTTCAAAAGTGATTGATGTTTTTTTTTTACTTATGCAAAATGTAGATGATTTGTTTGAAAAATTTGAAAAGTAAAATGTGATCCTTTTGTCATATGCAAAAAGTAAAAATATTAGGTTTGAAATTTTTGAAAAGTAAAGTGTGCGCCTTTTGTCATATGCAAAAAGTAAAAAGATTAGGTTTGAAACTTTTGAAAAATGAATGATGTTGTCTTTGACATGTAAATCTTTTTAAATTTGAATATGAAGTCTCATATGCCTATAAATAGATCATTTGAGAGCTTCACATTCACAACACCAAGAGCATACAACATTCATTCAAAGTTTTCATTTTCTCTTCTCTAAGTATTGAGCCTTAAACCTTGTTCATTTTGAGAGAGATATAGTTTGCGCTGTATTGTTCTTATTTCACTCATTGAGGAGTATTTTCTGATAACTTACCCACTATTAGCTCTTGTATCAGTAAAAGGATGTGTATAACTCTTGTGTGTGTAAAAGGTGTTCTACATAGGAAATAGTTGAATCACTACGTGTAAGGTGATTGCAAGTGTAGAGGGTGTTCTACACGGATCTTTTGTAGCGGTGTTGTTCAAAGGTGTAATACGTTTCTATCTCCAACTGAAGGAGGTTGAATAGTGAATTTGGAGATTCTTAACGGGTAGCTTGAGGCGAGGACGTAGGCAGTGGGGTCGAACCTCGTTAACATACTAAGTTTGCTTCTCTCTTACACTTACTCTTTATATTTATTGTTATTTCGTATTTTGTTTATATTTTTTATTGTATATTTGATTTATAATTGTTATTTTTTTAAATACAACTCAATTCACTCCCCTCTTGTGTTAGTCATTTGGGCAACACATTACCACCTCTTAAGGTAGAAAAGCCCCATGACTACGTTGCTTAAATGCCTCCAACAAAACCTCTCTCATAGATGGCACCACAGGCGGCACTTTGACACCACTGCATATTACATTGTTGTTTACATCACAATACAAAACATCAATTTTTCAAAGAACAAATGTGAAAAATCCAAAAACTACATAGGAATTACCCAAGGCTGGATCTGCAATCTCTAAGCATTTTCCTTTTGTCTACATTTCCCATGCCTGGAAAAAAATGAGGAATAAGAAATGTCGAAGTTACATTTTGAACATATTTGAAGTGTTCATCTTAGACAAAAGCTAAGAACAAAGATCCAATGTAGAATAGAAACTTACATATCCTACGAGGCTTGATGCTTTTCCATGATGAAAAAAACTGATATAATAGATAGTTAATAGGACGATGAATAGATGCATATATTACTACCAATAGTACTATACTTAATGATCTTTTCAAATGTTTGAATATAGGGTACTCTTGGGTAGTGTGACTAGTCATGTTGTGGAGAATGCAAATTGCTTTGTTTTTGTCGTCAAGGATCCCTCTGCTCATGGCTTTTGATTTGATTAAGCAAATGTGGACTTTACAAGTGATTGTTTGGTTTGAAAAAATGGTGCCCTATTTCTGTATTCTTATCTCAATAAAGGATGGTTAAATGTAGAGGTGTGTGAGCAATTTCAAAAGTTTCTGAATGTTGAATGTTTTTATATGCTTGCTTTTCATACCTTTGTATCAGTTATTTGTACAAGGATTCATGTCTTTCACTTTTGCTTGTGTTTTGGTTAGTTTCAATACTTGTAAATCATTACGTAAGAAATACCGAAAGGAGAATTTATGCATATGTTGTGCCTAAATTTTAGGATCAAATCCAAAGATGATTGTCATTCTTCTAAATTTCAAGAGCATAAGATGCATATAAACTCCATCATGGACTTATGGTATCCCTTAATGCATTTGAAATTACATGTTTGGTGGATTAATCTTTGTGTAGCATAGTATTTGTTATAATTTCATGTAACATGAGCCTCATTTGAATAAACACTCACTGCCTTATAAACTATCATTTCTACATAACTAGTCATCCACCTGAGTGAGGAATGGGAAGCTATTAGGTTTTTAATTCTAGATTAATGCTACATACAGTCGTAGAGTATGCAAACGCCGCACAATCACTTTGAAAAAGAGTGAGATCCATGATTAAAAAGTTAGCTTTTTTTCATGTAGGTCCCGTATTAATTCACTTTTTTCAAAAAGACTGCGCGACGCTTATACAACCACGACTGCAAATATCAATTCTCTTAATTCTATTATATTCTTCTACCTCTCTCATAATCATGAAAAGCTCAACATATTTGTTAATTTGTACACAAAGCGAGAAAAGAGAGAGATGAGCCATCATCTTACCTAGATTAAAAGAACTGAGAGTCAAAACTACAAGAGATGCAAAGAAAGTGGACACAAAAACAGCAGATTCAGATTTTGGGTTTGGCAGTGGTGTCTTACTTGCCACAACTTTTTGCATGAAAGAGATGACCTCTGGCCCCACCAATGTTGCAGGAAGAGAAATTTTGAAAAAAGAAAATAAATAGAAAAATTAAAACCCATCAAAAGTATGATCTCCTACCGATCCTAGCTAACATCCAAATCGACCGGGTTTTAAAACCAATGCATCAAGTTCTTGTTTATAGTCTCCTATGAAATCTTTCTCTAGAATTAGTTTGGCTTATATCTAGTGAAAAAACTAACTGGATGTAGCATGTTATGTAGATGAATGAACATGAAGATCATCAATCGAGATGAATCACTTATGTAAGCCCAACTCCTTACGGACCAAGGCAACTTTTCCTAATTGGTTGAAATATCTTCCACACTAACTTTGGGCAATCTCCCATGATAGTCGCTAGGGACAAAACTTGGCATGATTTTTATTTAGTAAAGACATGAATAGAAGCTTTGTAAAAGCATTAATGGGACAAGACCATCAAAAAAAAAAAAAAAAGGAAAGGCAAACAAAAAGAAAAAACTAACAGAAAATAGGAGAAGAAATGATTTGAGCAGCTGACATCTTCTTCCTCAACTTCTTTTTGTCTTTTCTCACCATAACTGATATTGGGAGCTTGTACTAAACATTGAAAAAATCTTATTATTTTATCTAATGGAAATACTTTAATCGTAAAAAATTTACAAAAATGTAATTCGACAAACTGAGTTAGCTTGATATAATTTGTTAGATTGTAAAGTTATTTTTATTGTAAAATAGATCTAACAGATAACATAAAATTATGTGATCAGTTTGTAAGATTACTTTTGTGTAATCTCTTTATGGTTAAGACTGTTATTTATTATCTGCAATTTCAATGTTTTAGCAAGCAGATCACATATCACCCTCTACATGGGCGATTGAAACTAAGAAAACAACCCAGCAATACACATGGTAATTTAATTATCATCAACTCACTATAAGGATATTAATGGTGATTAATATAACTTCTTAAATAACAAAAAATGATAGACCTCTAATTATTTTTTATAATTCTTTTACATCTAACCAATGTGACTGTGCGGCCACCTCATTATTAATCGTTTTCTTAATTTAAATGTTTTAATATTATAAAATTATTCTCTATATCATTATTCTTAAAGTAGCGTGTCAAATAGGGTCATGCTAAATAAAGGGTCAAAGAAAAAATAAATAAAATTTGAGTAGAAATTAATCAAATGGTCAACATTTTAAATTTTGAGATCGGTTAACATTTAAAATTATTAAATAAATTCCGTTTAAGATATAAAAAAAAAAGTACTAGATGTAAAATTTATCAATCTCATAAATTGATGTAGTTTCATCTGATCTGTTAGATCTGTTTTATAATAAAAATAACTTTATAATATAATGAACCACTTTAAACCATATCAATTTGTGATATTAATTTTATATAATTTCTTTATAATTAGAATATTTCCCATCAGTTTTTTCAAAATAAGTATTCAAAACTTGTATTTGTTAATACGGTAAATATTATTAACTATTGTGTATTGTTCAAAGTTTTCATGCTCGTCTTAACAATTTATAGTTTATGTTGGAAACCAGGAGTTATTGCCACTTGTCACCTTCGTCAATCTCGACGTGATAAAGTTGGAACCTCCCGTATTATGGCAGCGATGCGTTGCTTTTCAGCGCGATAACTTTGGGCGATCCCTCGTTCAACTTATCGTGGCGATTATACAGCGTGGCCCCGACAACCATCTTTTAGCGTTTAAAAAATTTCGATTACATTTTCGTCTGTTTCGATTTCGCCTTAATAGCTACAAATCCCCAATCCTGTGAGCTCCCAAAAGAACCCTAAAACCCCAATTCCGATCTCACTGACTCCGATTGAAGGTAAATTTCTATACCTTTGACCATTTTCCCTAAAACCCAATTCCTAATTTATTCAATTTTCCATTTTTTCAGATTTTCTTTCTTTTAAATTTCTTGGATGTGTGAATGTTTAGGTAACGGAAAAGATTGAAAATGTTCGAGGAGGGAGAAGGAGTAGGGACGAAGAAGAGGAGGAGTGCCCGGATATTGGAATTGGAGGGAGAGAAGGAGAAGAAGAAGAAGCACAACGACGGCAAGGACCAACAGGAGGACAAACCCCAGCCCAAACCAAAATCCAAATCCAAATCCATGGTTGAGGCTTCTCAGGATTCTCAGCAAGAGGACCAGGAGGACGACGAGCAGCACGAGGACCATGGAGAGCATGAGGAGGAGGAGGAGCAAAGGCCAAGTTCGACGGAAGCAGCGGCAGACGCACCCGCTGTTGAAGAAGAAATACTTGAAGACGTGGCCGTTACTTTCGTTGCTTCCCCATTTCAACAGGTCTCTCTTTTATTCTTCCAAATTGCTTTATTTTTATGTTGTGACAAAATAAATTAATAAAATGAAATAGGAGTTTCTCTTTACATTTTTTTGCTTTGCTGGCTTTAATTTGAAACAATATATCATTTGCACATCGTTTACATTTTTGTTTTTTGTTGTTGTGTTTTTTTTTTTTTTTTGTTTGGGGGACGGGGGCTTTCATTTAAATATGCTTTGTTGTATAGTATGTATAAAAGCGGTGGATTGTTATGAAAGGTATCACCTGGATGAATGAGCTCTTGTTCAAATGTAACGTTTCTTCTGAAAACAGAATGGAGAGTCAGATCATGATTTTAAAATCTATCACGTATTCGTGTAATCAACCAAAACAGGGAGATACGTTATATCAGCTGGATGCGTTAGGGGTTTCTTGGTTTGTAAGTAAAGGATGACTGTTATTGCAGTTGGTCACTTTGGTTACTATAATATAGATTTGGCGTCTATTATAATTTGTACAGTTTGGATGTTCTAACCTATATTATCTTTTCTTTTGTCTGGCTAAATTGATTGAAAGACAAATCAGCAGATGATTTAAATACTTGCTGCTGTAACTGTGTGATTATTTGTTCATCATTGTGTATCTGCAAAGGGAAGTATTTGTGGTATTGGCAACTCAAAACACTAAGGTCATGTTGGGATGCTTAAAGTATCTCAAGTATTTTGTAAATAGTAGTGAAATGATTTGAGTGAAAATGTTTTATTGGATTTTGGAAAATGAGAGAAAAAAAGTTGACAAAAAATATTTCTTAAAATATGTATTGTATTGTAGTTTGTGAAAGTGAATAGATAAAGTTACAAAGTTGTTTGAATATAATTTTTGTTTTAAAGTTTGTAAAAGTTGTATGATTTTTGTGTTTGAGTAATGATTAGATAATGATTAAATGAAAAGTTTAAAATTTGAAATAGAGAAGTATTTTGTATTCGAGTGATATTTGGGAATGAAGTTGTGAAATACTTGGGAATTTTGGCATTACCCAAACATGCCCCGTAATTTCTTTCTGCCAGTCCATTGATAAGGTTATTTGGGCCTTCCCTTGGTAATACTTAGGAAGTGTCAGAACGTGTTTTTCCATTCTTTATTTTATTTTATTTTGACTTTAAACTCTACAGAAGCAGTGTGTTTCACTTGTCCTTGCCAGCCTTGGCCTTTCCCTACCTTCACTCTGGTTTTGAAGTTATCCTAGTCTTGGTCTACCTTTTAGAAATATGCATTTTTTTTTTCTTTTCTAAAAGCTGAATGAAAGTGTATCTATCAAATGGATATATACATCCCATAATTTAATAATGGGATGTTGATGTCAACGTTGATGATGATGTGAGTTGGTGGCCATCACAGTAGTAGGTGTAGAGAATGGTATAGGGATGTGATAATGCAGTTCCTTAACTTGTTTGCATCATTTAACTCACGGATACAAACATGCATACTTGTCCATAATCATACCCATCAATGGTTGTCTTTGCACAATGATAATAAAAAAATAGATCTTATTTATACACTACAAATGGTTCCTGAATTGTCCAACAAGGGCTGTAGTTATTTAGTTGCATTGTTTTGTTGAGGAGATGTTTCTTAAGATATTTTCTTTGTTCTCTGCCGATATCTGACTGTAAATGATCGGAGCTGTTAATGAACAGCTCAAGTTCTACTCACATAAATTCAATTTCGAGTTTGGTTCATTTAATAAATGGACCAAACTTAACAAATACTAGACTCATTTATAATATTATCCAAGCTCGTATAAACTTCACTTAATTTGCATACGATTGTGAAAACTCATTGAATTTCATATTTATTATTTTTACATAATTTATTTACAAGAGGGAATCATATTGCTAATGTGAGGATGTTTACATCCTTACGAATCTAAGTCTGGATATAGATATTGTAGGAATGTATATAACTTTTATAAAGATGTTAATATAAATACAAAATTTGTTTGTCAAAATTTTTAGGTGAAGTCATGATATATAATATTGAATATCTATTTTTGTGACAAACAGTTATTTATATTGATTACAAATTCAAGTTTTGTCAATTTAAATTTCATAAGTTCATATATATAGTTTACATTATAACTTAGATTATGTAAATAATCTTAACATAATTAAGTAACTAATATCTTATCAAAAATAATTAAGTAACTAATATTGAATGCAAAATTATGAAAAATGTATAAGTTTCAGTGATAATTGTTTTTTAATTTAAGAAAATAATGAATTGTAACTCAAGAATAATCTCGAACTAAAAAAGAAAAAGAGTAACCATGAACTTGTATGAAAAATAAATGAATGGATCGTGAAAGTAAAATGTAGCTTGGTGATAGCCCTTTCTATTTAGGTTTGTTTAGAGCAGATGGAAGATTCTGGAATTTTATCTGCTCAAACAAAAGGGAGAATAACTACTGATTGCATTGTGGCATGTGAAGCATTACACATGTTTTGTTTAGTTACATTGTGCATGTGCACAGGCCACACAAACAGGCAATTGATGTTGCCATTTGTTACTCTTTTATATAGAACATTGTGGATGCAGCACAGCCAGGCAATATGGACACTCCATCTGATCAGCTACTCAGTGACTCGTCCATGCATATGCCCCTTCTTGGGAAGTCATCAGAGCCATCAGAGCTTTCAGTGGACACGCTAACACCATCAGATGGTATATGTTACTGATTATTGTTTGCTTGCTTTTGTTAGTGCTTTTATATTTGCTGGGTCATGTGTTTTGCATATATATTCAGCTTGCACTTCGATCAGAAAGAAAGGGCGAGGACCTGCAAAAGGCTTGAAGTTGGCTAAGAGAGCACACGAAAGCAGGGATGGAAAGTTGGATATTGAGTTCTCTGACATGTCTGATTCAGCAGTGGGGCCAAATCAGCGAATGTTTGTGGATGAAGTGGTCCAACAGATGAGGATTCATGCACCGCTTAACGTTAAGAAGTGGGCGGATGTACCGCAGGAGGCAAAGGATAATATTGTGTCAGCTGTGTTGGTAAATAGGATAAATATATTATTTTTATCTTATTTATTTTTTATTTTTCATATTTTTACTTGATATCAGTGTCTAATATGTTTCCTTATATGGTTTCAGTGCAGGTGGAGAATCCAGGACACACCCATGCGAAGAGCCAGTATATTAAAGTTAGCAAATCGGAGATACCGGGGTTGGCGAGCAAAACTCTCCAAGGACTTTAGTAAGTATGATAATGATGAAGATCGCAGACAGAATCGGCCTAAGGAGGTCACAGAGCAGCAATGGGAGTCTCTTATTACATACTTTGGTACTGATGAATTTAAGGTAAAATGTTATTTTGTTACATACTCAAGTAAATTTAAATTTCAGGTATAATTTACTGCATCTCTTATATGCTAATTACTTTATTTTCCTCCTGTAGCTTTTAATATGTACCTCGCATTAACTACTTGTATGTTCATCCTACGTAGGCTATTAGTGATAGAAACAAAGAAAACCGAGCAAAGCAAAAGACAGGTAAAATCACAGGCAGTAAGTCTTTTGCTGCCGTGAGTTATGATGCGGTGAGTAGAAAGATTAATGAAAAAAGTAAAAAGTAATTGGTTGTGTTTTACATTGGCGTTCAAGATTTTACGTAATTTGTAATTTTTAACTTCCTTACAGCGTGACCCCGTGACTGGTCAGCAGCCTAGTGAATTCAGGACATGGGTTCTGTGCCATCGTCATCCTGATGGCACATGGAGTGACGAAACTGCACGACAGATTTATGTATTACCAGTTTTATGCTTTGCTCATTTCTCTCATATATGTATGTGCTTTGCTTGATGTCTGTTCAATACTCTTAATGCAGGAACAAGTTTCCGACTTAATTTGCCAGCGGTCACAGCAAGAGGGGGTGCCACTCTCGCCACTAACTGAGGATGAATTGTTTCTGTCGGTGATTGGTTCCAGACCAGGCTACCTACGAGGCCAGAAACGTGGGTCTAATCAGGCACCAAAACAGGTGACTGTTGATGTTCAAAAGGAGCGTGATGCACTTGAAGAGGAGCTTGGTGAGATGAAGCAGAAGTTGCAGGAGGAAAGTGCTGCACGGACCGTGATACAGGCACAACTACAGGCAGAAAGTGCAGCACGTGCTGAGATGGAGGCACGACTGCAGGCAGAGAGTGCTGCACGGACTGCAATGGAGGCACGACTGCGGGCTGAGTTTATGGTTGCCCTTGATGGCCTACGATCTCAAACCTCTTCTAGCAGTGTAAGTTCTAAGTTGATATTTTATTTTGATGGTTAGTTAACATGATATATTATAGCATAGTACTAGTAAATTTAGCATAATTCAATAGAAATACATGTTTTCAAGTCGGTGGAGGCCTAAAATGGGCTGCCTAAACCTTGGGTAGGCCATGGGCCTCAGATGGATTTGTGAGAGACAGAAGCTGACTGCACCATGTCTTATTGAAGGTAAAACATGTTCATGAAACTAGAGTGTGTTAGAGTTTAACGATTTCTTCTTCCATTTTAAATCACCAATGAGGTCATTCTGATTCATAATTATTAGCTTGATCATGCTTCATATGGTTTTTTTATCAGATTCTGTTACATACTAGATGGATCATTCAGCAGCAATTTGCTTTCCTCAAATACTTTTAGGTAGATGGTTGATTCAATCAGCAAGCATGCTGCATCGGCTTCCAGTCCATTTCATTTAATGTTTGATTGGTTTCTCATATAATTTAATTTTCGATTGAGTGAAATTGTGTGATTTATTGAATTTTAGAACATTATAATAGGAAAAGACCATCTTTATCTTCATTGTCTCTAAGGTTTCCTCTTAAGTGTATTCTGAAGCAACTATAGTGATTTGCTTGGTCAGGGAGGTTCACATCGTGAAGCTTCATTGTAGTTCTGTTGGGGGCTTTGGAAGCTAAATTTTAATCGATATAAATTAATCAATTTGTCTTTTTCGTCTCCTCAGAAGCAGCATCAGCAGTGAAGAAAGAGAGCTCCTGTGTCAATTTCTACTCCCAGAGGGATTTCTCTTTGCTTCATCTGAATTTGGGCTCTGTGGAAGTGAAACCCTTGCCCTTCCCCCCTCTCTCAGCGCAAGGCAGATAGTGATTTCCCTACTGATGCTATTTCCTGGTAGTCCAATCATTGATGTGAGCCTCCCTGACATAACATTCAGCCACTTCATGTGTAGGCTTCTGGCTAAAGTTCAATTAATGCAGCATAAATCGAGTGAACTTTGAGCAGATCCGAAGTTTATTATTGCAATCCTCTGGTATTGGATGAAATCCACGCTTGGTTGGTTGCAGGCTGGCTGAGCATTTAGGATGGATTGAAAAGTTTTCAGTTGAAGAAGGCACGTTAATCTTGAGGTAGGTCGTACCTTGAAATAGTATGATGAACAGGATACAGCGAGCCGACTGTATAGTCACAAATGCATTAAAATAAAGAAAAGAAAAGAAAGAAATTGATCTCTTAAATGGACTCTATCTAGTATCTGGGATTGTTGCATTAACAATTGAGCTAAGAATGTATATGTGCTTGAGGCAGTTCTGGATTTGCTAGGGTGGAAATTTGCAAAAAAGGCAGTATTGATAGATGTGATGAACTAAATTGTTTGAACAAGTTAACACAACCGTGGCAATGTTCCGATGCCTCAATTAACTCTTACTGAAGCATTGTCCTCTCGGTTCCACAGGGGATTGTTGATACGATATATCTTTTACTTCTTTAGTTGATTATACTCTTACTTTTCGCAAGGTCTATCAGTTTATTTATTTATTTAGTTTTTAAGCTATGAAGTTTGAGAGGTATTAGAACCTCCCGGCCTAGAGCCCCATGGTTCTAAGGAGCAGGGGGCACAATATCAATGCCAGAGCAACCGGCAGTTACATTGGCTCCTTTTACGTGCTGATGTGGCGCATTCACATGATGCCACGACATGGCTTCAGTATTTTTGTATTTTGTCAAAAAAGAATAAATTTCCGGCGATCTAAAATGTAGAGGAAAGATGGAACTAATGGAAGCGTTTAGCTTTGATATTTCTTTCATCTTTATTTCTTCTCTTCTTTGTTTTGTCGACTTATTTTTCCAAAGTCTCACAGAATATATTTCATCTTTCCCATTTCGTTGAAAAAGTACGTAGAATTCATAACTCCATGGCTGTATTTGAAATGAAGGGTAAAAGGTGAAGGTGTGGTCCAATCCTCTCACGGGCAGTCATGCAGTAATCATGGCTGAATTTTTATTTCATGGCTATATTTGCGGTCGTGTACCTTTCAATATGGGATGATCAGTTCCTAGCAGGTGAAGACAATTTTTATAGTTGTGGGAAAATGAATGGGAGGAGGAGGGGATAGTGGAAATAGTCTCAGCATTCAGACCCACCCTTCTAATTGATTCTTTAGCAGGTTAGAGTTTCTCTCTCGTCTTCCTCATGTTGTCCATGGTAGCTGAGGAAGAGAAGTTTGGGGAATTTGGAGGACATGTATGCTACTGTGAAAAAAATGGGAGAAATGATTCAGACAGAACGGCCATGTCAAAATGAGTTTTACTGTAGTAATGTGTCAACGCGTAAAATGATTTCAGTCTTTTACAATAATGGATTCTTTGAACCCAAGGGGTTGGCCTAAGTGGTGAAGGCCTTGGTCTTGGGGTCTCATTCCCCTTAAGGTCCAAGGTTCAACACCTCATGGGTGCAAACAATCCTTTGGGGCCACACCCTCTAGTGAAAAGTCAGCGATTTAACCAGTTCCGTGTAGGGAAACTTCCGAGGGTGCGGTGCACGGGACCGGGGTTTATTCTGCAAGTGTGAGTCCAAAGGGCCCTGCCTTGGAGAGGTTCCCCGACATTAAAAAAAAATAATAATAATAATGGATTCTTTGGATGAGTGGAAAATATATGCGCCATGTACTGATTTGTCATCATTGCTAGAAAATAACCTTTTCACTTAAGTCCAAGTATTGGATGTTAAACATTTTTGTTGTTTGAATGGTTGTTGAAATTATGGTACTCAGTCATCAAAACGTAATTAGAAAGGTAACGCAAGCAAGACTTTGACGAGCATATGCTCTGAAAATTAATTGGAAAAGTGGCAATTGATCAGAGGTTGACGATGCCATGCAGGCAAACATGCAGGAATGTTCAATGCAAGCAAGACTACGCTTCCATGGACGCATTGTGGAAATTAGCAAATATATCAACATGCATCTTGAGGAAATAAGTTTGGGTTGCACCAGATAAAAGCTGTTGAATGTAAACTATTCATGAAATTATAGTATGCTTAGGGCATTTTTCATGTAATTGGAGGCTCATTTTCTTTTGTGAGATAGTTGATTAGCTTGAGAATTGGGTGGTAATATATTCGAAAAGATGTTGAAAAGACCTCTGCTTTGTTGCTCAAACATTAATTCTCAAAACATTCAACAGCTTTTATTTGGTGCAACCAGTATGCTTAGGGCATTTTTCATGTAATTGGAGGCTCATTTTCTTTTGTGAGATAGTTGATTAGCTTGAGAATTGATATATTCGAAAAGATGTTGAAAAGCCCTCTGCTTTGTTGCTCAAACATTAATTCTCAAAACATTCACAAAATTCAATAAAAACATTGCCAAATTCATTGGTACTAGACCAATGAAAAAGCTTATTTGCATATACAAATGCGTCTCAATTGATTTTCCTTAGCTTCTATGCTTTCCCTGCGCATAGCATGGCTCTATAACTAGTACTAAATACAATGTGTCTAAAAATCTCTCCTCTGAAATGATAAATTCTAGCTTCAACTTCTTGTAGTTATAGTAAATGGAGATGGACAAGGTACATGAACAACTCCTTCAACCATCTGCACGACCTTCCCCACAGAGGGTCTAAGAGATGGGTCTTCTTGTATGCACCAAATGGCAACCTTGACAAACCTTTCTAGCTTCCTTATGTCATGCATGGCCTCCCTGTCATTTTCCACAAGAGCATCTAATTCTCCTCCTTGAAAACAGTCGTAACCCCAATCAGTTAAAATTCTTTTGTCTTCTTCTCGTCACAATGATCTAACTTTACGTTTCTCCGGCAACAAATGATCTCTAGCAGCACCACTCCAAAGCTGTACACATCTATTTTAGCAGTGATAATTGGCATGTTCATAAACCATTCTGGTGCAGCATAACCTCTTGTTCCTCTTATGGCGGTCTGAGTTTGGCTTTGATCCATCTTCAAAAGCTTTGCTAGTCCGAAGTCAGATATACGTGCATTGAAATATTCATCAAGAAGTATGTTCTGAGGCTTTATATCACAATGGATAATCTGAGTGCTGCACTCTTCATGTAAATACAACAGTCCTCTTGCAATTCCGAAAGCAACTTGGATTCTTCTTTCCCAGTTTGGTTTTGAGTCTCTGAAAAGGAAACCTGCTAAGGTGCCACCGCTCAAGAACTCGTACACGAGTAATCGTTGCTGACTCTCGTCACAGAATCCAATGAGTCTCGCCAAATTCTTGTGGTGTGTCTTGCCAATTATGTTAACTTCAGCTTTGAATTCCTTCTCACTCTCTTGTGCCTAACTGTTTAACTTCTTGACGGCCACAAGGACATGATCAGAACTTTCCTTTATTGCTCCTTTGTAAACAATACCGAAAGATCCCCTCCCCAACTCTTCCTCGAACCCATTCGTAGCATCCACAAGCTCTTAATTGGTATGTGAAAAAACGCAAATTCATTTCCAAGACATTACCATTTCGCTTAGTTTTGTCAACTTTCTTCCGGTAGAAAGCAAGGAAAATGGCGCCAACCAATGTAAAGTTGACCAACAGAGAGCAACCCAGAAGCACTGATCCAGAAAGTATCAAACTGTGATCTTGGTTCTTTGCGACCGTCTCATTCCCTGGAATGGGGAAAGAACGATCAGGTATGGTCAAATTATCTTTTCTAACTTAGAGTCTTAATTTCGTTTACTGTACTGTCAGATGTCCCTCTTACAAGTGGCAGCATCATCTTGCGACAGGTATCGTCACCTTCAAACAGGGCAACAACACACATACAATATTGCAAGCAAGAATTTTTGCAATTGCCTTCCGTAAAAGGCGACAGCCTGGTGTATGCTGCAGACGACCAAGAAGTATTCATCAGTTCTTCCATGTTATATAGATCGATCGTTCTTGGAACTAAGATCATCTTCTTCGCATCGGGGTACGTAGTCTTGTTTGCAGCCTCCATACGGATCATTTGGATCGATTAAAGAGAATCCTTTTAGGCATTCACACCTTGGCCTCGTAGCTTGGTTGAGTTTGCAGACACCATTTAACCCACAAACACCGATACCTGTTGAAGTCCTAAGAAAAGCGATGCAAATATTATCTGGTATAGACCAAACGGGTATCCAGCTTTCATTGCCTATGGAAATCCTTGGGTGATAGTACTGAGTGAAAACTCCAACAAAGTTGAGAGTCACTCTAGAAATTCCCAGGTGGGAGTGTTCCTTTTGTGAGAGAGGTATTTTCTTCATTCTCTTCTAGGATATACAAGTAGCCAGACTCATTGAACACCAATAGTCTACCAACAGTATCGCCTTTGATATAATATGCCTCATTTGCTTGTGTTGAGGGCAGGTTTGCAGTGTTGAGCGCAAGTTTACCTTGTTCATTCCCTTCTCGAGGAAAACGCAGCCTGAACCTTCCTTCGGAAAAGTTGGTCTCTGATTTTCGAGAAGAAATCACTCCTCCCCTTTCCATAGTTTGTGTAGGCAAGATCGTATCAGTAGGGTTATTGAGGCTTTCCCATACCTTATTAAAGCTGCCATCTTCGAGAATAAAGTTGCCTGTGTCCTCCATTACTCCATAGGCAACAACAAGAGTCATGATCGGAGATTTCCATAACACTTCGCCTTGAGGGTCAGTAAGCAAAAGCCCACGATCAGAAGTTAGCTCCACTTTTGACCCCAAAGGAGCAAGCTTTTCTCCTTTAGCATGCCAAACTACGGTTCTGTCCGGTATTTTGTCATACCAAATAGAAAGTATGAAATCTGTACTGTTGGTGAGCTGTCAAAATCCATAGGCAAAATCACCAGAAGGAGAGATCCATGAAGAGTTATCCATTGCATAGAGAGAACCGCCCACAGCTATTCTAGTACTAGTTTTAGTCTGAGCAAAGACATCATGAGAAGTTGGCAGCAGAATTAGTACTAGTAAGGTCATGCAAAAGAAACCATGAGCTTGAGGAATAGCCATAGCGGAAAGAAAACTTGCATGCATGGATTCAAATATTAATTGCTACTAAAAATAAGTTGAGATCGGCCTGATTAAACTTGAGAAGGTCCAAGACTCTACATAACAGAATTACAAATTACTTACTTAATTACATGTGGCAGGCTGTACTTACTAATAGAATTATTAATGTGCATGCGGAGCTGGTTGGCCAAGACCTTTAATTTGACCAATTGATCGAGTCACTATAAGCTATCTACAACCTATCTATGACGGATATATATATATATATATATTGATCTATATATTGACGATATGATTTCTTGCAACATGATTTCTATCATGCATTAAATAAGGAAAGCAAACATATATAGATGCATTAATCACCTTTCGAAGGAGGCCTTTATTATCTAATTTGGAGGGTCTTACAATGCAAAAAATTTTAATGGCCTATTGATCTTAATTGTGCCGGCCTGCACGCATGCAGGCCGCTCTCAAGCCGAATGGAGGTCGGGAGAATATAATTAAATACTATATTGTGACAATTGGAAAGGACAAAAAGTACTGATCATCAATCATAACCGGCCAAGAGTGAGGTTCCATAATTCAAACTCATGGATATATATATATATGTCATGATCATCAAGTTTAGAATACTAGATCTAGGGCTACTTAATCATATATATATATATAAAGTTTTGAGAGTCATGATATTAATGAGAAGCATGCATCTTAGGAAAATGGGACTCAAGAGTACTACTGTGTGTATATATATAGGATATATTAATTGAAGTATGATCTGCATATATGTTAGTGTAAACACCCAGAAATTTCAGTATCATTTTAGGTCGATATGATGTGTTCAAACAATATATTTTTATTAGAAAAAAGTCTTTGATTGCCCATTAATTCATTCTTCTGTCTAGCTAATTTGTCGCAAGCACCGGGCCGGATGACATGCATGATATTGCTACTCAGTCCTCGTACTTTTTTATATAATTTATTTGGAAAATGCTTTGGCCACTGCTGGCCTTTTATTTTTTTTTCCTTAATGATTAAGAATTTTTTTTTTAATATTATTAAGAATTTTTTATACTTTTTAAAATATTTAAAAATATTAAAAATGTTTTGGAAAAAAAAAAAAATTAAGCCTAGCGGAGCCACCAGTGGTACTGGCTGTAGCATCATCCTATTTATTTTACTGTAATTTGTTTACATAATCAAATGGTGAAATAACATTAACTTATTCGTAATAAACAGTGTCCTGTAATTACGTACCCACCATGGACTACAGCCAAAAGGTTAATTTGCATGAAGGTAGATCACACTCGATCGAACTAATTAGTTGATAATTTCCTTTTATTTTCCATTACATTCTTTCCGTCCAAACATTCAATTTTCGGGTATATAACACTTATGCGCATATAAACCTTACATATATATATATATATATTTATCCACCAATTATATATATATTTTTTAAATGAACGGTTCAATCACAGTAAGCCGGACATGAGTTAGACCGACCAGTGCATTTTATGCTCTAAAAATCTGGAAACTCTCGAGTATCTCATCAAAGATTAATGTCCTGATTATGCAAAGAAAAAGCAAAACAAGGAAATAAAACTTTGTTGTAATACAAGACAATTCGAGTAATTAATGCATCGTTTTAGCAATATTCAATCCCTATTTCCGAACAAGGACTGGCACTTTTTACTTTTTAAGAAAATGAGAGGGGAAAAAAAAAGTTTCCAATCTATTTTGATGATTGATAATTGAGCAACATGGCTCTTACATACTGAGGTTCCCAAACTGGGCCTAACTAAAGTCTGAATTAAAAGAAGAGCTAAAATAAATATCAGGCCATGGCCCAATACTCATTACAGACGTAAAGACTAAAGAAAACACTACATGCAAAAGAAACTAAAAAGGTTGAGCCCATCAGGAGGTCGTTGGTGATCAAAGCCCTCAACTAGCAGAACTCCCTTTAGTAAAACACCTTCCCAATAGCAAGTACAACCTTCCCATAATGCCTTTCTTCCTTCTCCATGCACAAACCCTTCTCAGATCTGTTCTTGGTCTTCACTGATCAACTGTTTACATGTCCCCCCCCCCCCCCTCTTTTAGAGCACCTTGTCCACAAGGTGAGGATAGGCTTCTCTTAACTTAGAAAATTCCTCCCAAGAGGCTTCTTCTTCACTATGTCCTTGCCAATGAACTAAAACCTCAACCTTTGGGCGATTATGGAGCTTCAGCAGTTGTCGTTTAAGCACTTGTTGAGGTTCAGGCTTCAAGATACCTAATGGATCTACTGGCGATAGTGTTGGAACTATGGTAACCTTGGATCCCAATTTCTTTTTTCATTGACACAGGAAACGTAGGGTGGATCCGTGAGGTTGATGGCAGGTCTAACCTGTAGCCCACTGAACTGAGTTTTTGTAGGATCTGGCATATATGGCCCAAAATATCTTGAAGCCAACTTAAGGTTTCGTCTGTGTCCAATTGAGGACTACCGATACGGCTAGAGTTTGAGGTACACCCAGTCTCCAACCTCGTAACTCTATTTGTAACAGCCCGCTAGAAATTCAATTAAGAAATTTCTATTGATTTTAGGAACCTCGTGAAAACTCCGTAAGTTTACACGAATCGACTAATCGCATAGATTTTAGCATGTCAACATAGTTAGTGTTATCACTCACTATGGTGCCAGAAATGCGATTTTAATTATTTAAGGTAGTTAGAAGTGTCAGAATACATTATAGTCTACACCACTAGGCTTAATTGAATATTTAGAATTTTTCAGTACTAAGTTTATTACGTTTATTTTTGGAGTGAATAGTAACCTCGGTAAACGTACTAAGCGTAGTGTTTTCAAAATCACAGTGTGAAATGTCTAAATTAGGTTAGCGATATTTTATTTGGACACTTGGCAAGATCTTAACCACACATAATAAATAGTATTAGATACTTGGCACAAAGAGAAACCATTAGATGGAATTGTGAAGGAAATCAAGGTGTGAGATCATGACACCTAAGCAAAATACACATTTGGAAAATATCTTAAGAATAGAGATTTAAAATACACATGGAAATATTTTAGCCACCTTACTCTTCCAAGTCTACTCCACATTTGGAAAATATATTGAGCTGAGTTTTATAGATATTATTGGATAGAATATTTTGAGATAATCTTTTATAGATATTTTGGGTAGGAGAAAATCACACTCAACTCTCAACTCCAGCCTTATCATCTCCCTTATCTCATCCATAAGCATCTCTCCAGCCACCCCTCCCCACGAAATTATCTTCATTTACACGTTTCTTTAAAAGAATATCAAACACTTTCTCTCGGACAGCTTTTAGGAGTTCTTTTGCACGCCCCTTTCGAAGCTGTTGTAAGTGTTTTATCATAAAGTCTCCTTCATATAAGTTGTTCCTTTTTGAGTCTAGTTTATATGGATATCTTATTTGCCCCATTTGAAAATCATTTGGTCAGTCAAATATTGTGTAAACTATAGAAAGGTCATTCTGGGAGATAAACTGGAGAATATGTTATAGTTTGAAATTTTTGACCAAGCTAATGGATAGATATTGGTCCGAAATTTTTATGGAGTATTGTTAACATGTATATATGACTATTGGTTGAGTATTTTTGCATGATTAAAGGTTTTGATGAAAGATTTTCTTAGATTTAGAAACTTAGAAACTGGAAGAGGAAAAACCAGTTTCTGTTTTGAGAAAGTTTAACTCTTTGGTGGTCTAAACCTATTCTAATGACTTTGATAATTTTATTGGAGGATCCTAAGCATCTTATATACATGTTATATTATTATTTTGAAGATATTTGATGTTAGTTTTAAAGATATGAAATTTTATGTAAAGAGATATTCAAATAAGCCAAAGTGTGGATGTTCTTGGCTAAATTTATGTTTTGGTTAATTTTTAATCATGTGATCTTGAATTAGAAGCTTATATATGTTTTAGGACATCTTTTTAAACCATGTGATGGTTTGGTTTGAAGATCACATACTTATAAGTCATAGATCAAAAGGTTAATCAAAACAAGTTAGAAACAGAAATCAATGGAAATAGCATATGGGAATTTCGGCCCTATGGAGTTTTAATAGTTGTGATTAATTTTAAATTTCTCTAAAGTGATATTTGAGTTGAGGATAAAATTTACATGAGGCATGTAAATTTTGGTGACTTTTGGAGTTAGTATGCAAAATCCTTAAGTTATGGGTAAAACGGTCATTTTCCTACATGTAGAGAGTAAAATGGAAATTTTACTCTTCAAGTTAGTATTTTCCATATTTCAAGTTATTAATGATTTAGTGCTAACTTTTAGAATCACTAATTACAGTTCCTCGTGATCACGCTTGAGGTTTTATAAGAAACGCGGAGATCGAGGTAAGTTAGCTTTTAACTTACTAGCAGTCTACTGTGTATGTGTGCTAAGTAAATGAACTACAGTGTATGTATATGTGTTATTATATATGTCATGCCATGCTAAGTTATCACGTAATTGTCTGTTATACAGAATTTATTCTGTCATCAGTTTTTATCTGTTACATAATATATTCTGTCATATATTATTGTACGTTACAAGTACATCATGCTAAGTATGTCATCTATTACATGTATGTCAAGTCATGTAATATTCACTGTTGCAAGTATGTCATGTTAAATATGTTGTTTATTATATGTTATGTCATGTTACGAAATGTTTCTATCTCAAGTTGGTCATGTCTTTCAAGTCATGCTAAGTCAACTTTATGTGGAATACATGGGGTCACAACAACTGTGGAGTATGTATTTAACTGCATTGAGTTTGTGTAGAATACATGGGGCCACAACAACTGTGGAGTATGTATTTACACGTAAAATACATGGGGCCACAACAACTGTGGAGTATGTATTTTTCATGTTAAGTCAAGTTTATGTAGAATACATGGGGCCACAACAACTGTGGAGTATGTATTTACACATAGAATACATGGGGCCACAACAACTGTGGAGTATGTATTTTTCATGTTAAGTCAAGTTTATGTAGAATACATGGGGCCACAACAACTGTGGAGTATGTATTTAACTGCATTGTGATGTGTAGAATGCATGGGGCCACAACAACTGTGGAGTATGTATTTACACATAGAATACATGGGGCCACAACAACTGTGGAGTATGTATTTTTCATGTTAAGTTAAGTTTGTGTAGAATACATGGGGCCACAACAACTGTGGAGTATGTATTTTTCATGTTAATTCAAGTTTCAGAGCAAGTTCATGCTAAGTCAAGTTTCAGATCAAGTTCATGTCAAGTCAAGTTCAGTTCATATTTCAATTTAAGTTATGTCAATTATGCTATGTTGTACGCTAAGTTATGTTTTAACTACTTATGAATTTGATTATGCATTTATGCTTTTACTGTCATCCATGCATCATTAGCCTGTGTGGAAGTTTTTTGTTAACTTGCTGAGATTTGTAATCAAATCTCACTGTGGTAGTCCCAACTACCATTCCCCCCGAATGGTAGATCTTGATACAGGACCTGAAGGAGGATCAGGAGCTGACCAACTAGACACAGTCGACTGAACGACGGTGCGTCGTTAATGTTAATATAGTAGTTAAATTACTACTTGTACGATAGAGTTGCATCTCCAGTACTTTTGGATCATAACTATTTTGGACTAATGCTGTGATCTTAGTTATTCAATGGATCTTTATGTATGAAGTATGTTTTAAGCATTTGGGATATTTTCAATTTGGTGCATAGTATTGCTAAAGAAAAAAATTATCCGCTGCGAATATTGCATAATGTTAGATGCATGTTAGGAACATTGCATCTTATATGTCATGAACGGGGGCAGGTAACCTTGTGTTGCATGTCTCGACGCTTCAAATGTCCGTCCAATCCCAAACGGAATTTGGGGGCGTCACACTATTCCTTCATCCTTAGATCATAATACTTCTTCATTCTTTCATGTGCACGTTGTAAGTTGTGCCTCAGTAACATTGATATCTGGTCTCGTGTCTTCAAGGAGGTTTCTACTGCCTCTAACTGGGCGGTTCCCAGTACATAGTTAATGATCCTCGGTGGTGGGTACCCATACAATGCTTCAAATGGGGTAAGTTTGGTAGATAGGTGTTGAGTGGTGTTATACCACCACTCCAAGGAGAATCCACTGGGACTAGTCTTTGGGGCAATCATTGGTGAAACACCTCAAATAATGCTCAAGAGTCTTGTTAACAAACTCAGTTTGTCCATCTGTTTGGGGATGGTAAGCCGTGCTAATGTTCATCTAGACTCCTTGTAAGGTGAACAATTCTTGCCGAAATTTGCTGGTGGATGTGCTGTCACGATCTGAGATAATTGATAGGGGTAACCTATGGTGTTTAAAGATGTGCTTCAAAAATAACTCTGCCACTATTTTTGTTGTGTAAGGGTGTCGTAAGGGGGTGAAGTGGCTATACTTGGTGAGCCTATCTACCACAACCCATAAACTGTTGAAGCCATGAGAATTAGGAAGCCTCTCCATGAAGTTCGTAGTGATGTGTGTCTAGGGTTGGTTGGGTATAGGCAGGGGTTGTAGGAGTCCACTAGGTAGGGTGTTGTCCATCTTCACCCTCTAGCAAACATCACAGTTCCTGATGAATTGTTTGACATCATGCTTTAAACCTAGCCAAAAAAATTCCCTCCTAAGTTTATGAATAGTCTTCTCAAACCCCACATGGCCTCCCCAGGGGCTGTTGTGCATGAGTCCTAGTAGCTTGTTTTTAAGGTTTTCTTGGCTAGGAATGTACAACCTGTTCTTGTAGATGAGCAACTCTCCTTTCGTAGAGAAATCAGAAGCTAATTGTTGGGTCTGTCTTGCACTGTGAAATTAGTGTCTGAACCCTTCAACTCTTCTAGCCAATCTATGGAGGGAAATGGTATTAAGTCCAATGAGACTTCTTCTTCACTATCTTTCCTTGACACGGTATCGGCTACCTTGTTTTCAATACCCTTTTTATATCCTACAACAAAGTCATAGCCCAATAGCTTAGTAAGCCACTTTAACTTACTAGGGGTGCCCACCTTCTAGTCCAACAAGTATTTTAAACTCTGTTAGTTAGTTTTGATCACAGAATGCTGCCCTACTAAATAAGGCCTCCATTTTTGCACCACTGAAACTAATGCAAAAAAATTCATTTTTATAAGTTGACATATCCCAAGCTCTCCCCTTCAGAACTTGACTAAGAAAGGCTAAGGGTCTCTACATTTGCATTAGGATTGCACCAATAGATGTACCCGAGACATCACATTCTATTGTAAAAGGCTAAGGAAAAATCAGGTAGTGCCAAGACTAGAGGTTGCATTACTGCTTCCTTCAACTTCTGGAAAGCTTCCCTGGACTCATCATTCCACTTAAATTTATCTTTCTTCAACATTTATGTAAGTGGGGTAGCAATGCCCCCATAGCCCTTGATGAATCTCCTATAATAACCAGTGAGTCACAAAAACCCTTTTTAAAGCCTTAAGGGAGTTGGGAAATGGCCAATCCTTCATGGCCTGTAATTTTTCTAGGTCAGCGTGTACTCCATTGGCAAAAATTATGTGACCTAAGTAGGCCACTTCAGGACTCCCAAACTTACATTTAGTTTTCTTAGCAAAAAGTTGGTGCTGCCTTAAGACTTCTAGGGTTACTTTTAAGTGATCCAAGTGCTCATTCTCATTTTTTTTTGTACACTAGGATGTCGTAAAAAAACACCAATATAAATCTCCTTAAATAAGGCCTGAAAATGTCTTTCATCAGTCTTTGGAAGGTGTAAGGGGCATTAGTGAACCCAAAGGGCATCACTAGGAACTCATAATGGCTCTCATGAGTTCTAAGTGCTGTTTTTTCCACATCTTTGGGTTTAACCCGAATTTGATGATACCTAGACCTTAAATCCTGCTTAGAGAATATTGTCAACTCATGTATTCCATCCATTAACTCTTCTACTATGGGAATAGGACACTTATCTCTAATTGTGACCTTGTTGAATCTCCTATAATCCATACAAAACCTCCAAGTGCCATCGACTTTCTTTAACAATAAGATAGGGGATGAAAAGGTACTTTGGTTGGGTTGTATGACTCATGAAGCTAAGAGTTCCTTCACAATCTTTTCTATCTCATCCTTTTAAAAATAAGGATATCTATAGGGTCGAATAAAGATAGGTGTAGCCCCTGAGACTAAATTAATTGCATGATCTTATGCCCTTGAAAGGGGTAAGCCCCTTGGTTCACCAAACACATAAGCAAAGGCCTCAAGTACAAGTTGTATTTAAAGTGCTAGTTCCTCTTTGCCATCCATTTCATTTAGTTCTATCCCTGGTAAAATTTGTAGTAGTATGCCCATTTTTTAAAACTTATATCTTGGTGCAATGAGCCTTCTTCAATGAGATGAGTAGCAGCTAGTCCTTTTAGATCCACAGGCCTTCCTTCAAAGATAAGTTTCATTGATAGCACCTTGAAGTTCCACAGTATTAGTCCTAGGTCCCTTAGCCATTGAACCCCCATAACCATATCACAACCTGTAAGGGTTAGAATATGCACATCCAACGAGAACTTCACAATCTGTATCCATACCTCCAATCCTTCAATTTTGCCCTCACTGGACAAGAATGCTCCATTGGCCACCTTCACTTTGACAGTTTCTTCTATGTTTATAGGTAACTGATTTCTTTTGGCTATTGCTGGATCTAAAAAGTTATGGGTCAGCCCTGTGTGAATCAAGATGGTAATCCATGTATTTCTTATTTTTACTTTAACTCTCATGGTTTTAGGGCTTTGTGAACCTATGAGAGCATTTAGTGAAATTTTTGGATTGTCTATCTTCAGCACCTCCATGTCCCCCTCATTCTTGGGTTTTAGAGCTTGTGTGATGTCTATCTTTAGCACCTCCATGTCCCCCTCATTCTCGGGTGGACCCATGTTCTAACTATTATCAATCTCAAACTCTTGCAAAGCTTCTTCAAGGATGTACAGCTTAGGGTTGAGGCACCTATGGCCTGGGCTTCACTTAACGTAACATAGTCCATTTTCTTTCACTTGGATCTGGTTTATTTTGTGGATGAATATTGATGACTTATGTTGGGTTGGGGTCTTTTGTGGTGGTGGATGGCTGGAACCTGGTATGTGGGATAGGATTGGCATATTGGATTTTTTGGACAAATTGAGGTTTTCTTCTTGTAGTTTGGATAAGCTATAGGTAGTAGTTAGATTTGAGGGACTAAACATTCTCACTCGAAGCCTAATTTTATCCTTTAATCCACTTAAAAAACAACTGAGCGTATAGGTGGCAGATAGCCCCCTTAATCTATTGGATAAAGTTTCAAAGTGACACCTCACTTGTCTCATCTTAGTTAAAGCTTCCAATGGGTCGTTATACGTATTAGGGCCAAATCTGACTAACAATGCCCTTAGAAAAACATCCCAATCTGTTAATTGACTTTGAAACCAGACCAAGGCTTGGCCCTCCATATGAAAATAGATCGATCTGATATGATGGTGGGGTAGTGTGTTGTGGAAAGCAAAAAATTGATTTGCCTTACATAACCATCCAGCTGGATTCTTGCCCTCAAAGGTTGGGAAATCCAAGTGGACAGATCTAGTTTGCACTTCACCTAGTGAATTGTTGCTGTCGTCTCAATGGTGGAGCCCCGATGAGGACTCTCCTTGATATGGGCTATGATTTTTTCTGCATTTCTAGGATTTAAGCTGCTAACTGTTGCATGATAGTGTCTCCTTGTCTTTTCAGGGTTATCATTTTACTTTCTAAATGGTGATACTGAGTCTCCAACCCATGATACTGGTTTTCCACCTTGATGTACTGCACATCTATAGATTTCTTTAAAACTACCAAGCCTTCTTGCAGCTCTTTTAGAATGAAACATCATAACATAATGTCATATACAACAAAAGGTCATAAACTTGCACGAAATAGAATGTCAGAAATTTACACAAAAGAGTTTATATATATATATATATATATATATATAAGGAGAGCAAATAAAAAGCAAGAGGCATGATTGCATTGCTTTTAGGCTAATAGGCTTTTTCTTTTTCTTTTTAAAGAGAGAGAGAGAGAGAGAGAGAGAGAGCTAATAGGCTTTTAGCCTTTTGGGGGTTTCTGGAAGGACCAAGAGATTTCGCATGGCAGTGGAGTAGTTGGGCCATAAAAATATCATTTTGTCTTTATTTTTCAGTTGATTTACAAAAAGACCATTAATTTAACATTATTCATCCGTTTGCATTAATTTTAGACTGAAATCATCATTCTGGCTAGAATATCGAAATCCATCCACAATGGACCGAAATCAACCAGAATTTGATTTGGTATGGAACAGTGACCTACCCCATGTCGGTTACTGTTCTGGTTTGAAAAATTCCTGCTATTAAGGTTGGAAAGGAACGGATTTTAAAACTTTGATTTGCACAGAAATCGTATCTCTCTAATACTAAAATTATAATAGATCTGATAAATAAAGTAGTAGAAATTACAAATCTCACTTTGAGGGTGAGTACCTCCAAAAGAAAATGCGAGACAAAAACAGAAGTTTTTAATCTTTTTCGATGATCTGATAACTGAGCAACATGGCTCTTTCTTATTGAGGTTCTCAAACTGGGCCTAACTAAAGTTTAAATTAAAAGAAGGGCTAAAATAAATATCAGACTGTGGCCCTAAACTCATTACAGACGTCAATACTAAAGAAAACATTACATGCAAAAGAAACTAAAAATGTTGAGCCAATCAAGAGACCGTTGGTCAAAACCCTCAACTAGCAGAACTCTTTTTCGTAAAACACCTTTCCAACAGCAAGTACAACCTCTCACGATCGAAGTACTTCCCTCCCAGAATCTCTTTATTCCTTCTCCATGCACGAAACCTTCTCACGTCTGATTTTGGTTTCTGCTAGTCAACCGGTTACATATCATGAACAGTAAGTTTTTAATGATGATATTTACTTACTATTTATTTTATTTTCCTTATCTTTTAGTCCTCATGTCGGACACACCTCATATCCGGACACACCGTATCTATAGGTATGCTTCCAAGCATGCATTTTATTTTATCTTTTTAATGATTTTTTTTTTCAATTATTTTCTCTCATGCAATTTCTTTTGTTATCCTTTTGATTTCTCTGGGTAACTTCGCAACGGAATTTTAGAAAAAATAAAATTTTTTAAAAAATAAGCTTTAAAAAAATCCATACTATAGAATTATCCTAACAAATCTAAAAGATTCTGATCCATTTGCGAAATATATTTTTTCACAAATGAAAGTGATGAATTTAATTGTTAAAATTAAAACGCAACATTCTGATGGAATTATTACTACAAAGAAAACAAATAAAGAATCTCTCTCCCGTAAGAAAAGTGTTATACCTGCCTGCGCAAAGAAACCATGAAGGGCATACAACTTCCTAAATCTACCGTGGGATAACTGATTTTTTACTATTATATACACCAATCAGTCTAGAGCAAAAACGAAGTTGAAAACATGAAAAATCTCCTTTTGGTAGCTGTATAATATTATGAGCAAACAGGCAACTCATGAGGAACACGAAAGCATGCAAACACCAGGCCTATAAGCCCAAGCAGGAGGTAAGCGAGCATATTTTTCCATTCCCGGTTGCTCATCATATGGCCGCTCCATTATTTTAAGCAGCCTCCTGACTTCTCCAAAATCACCAAGTTCGGCAGCATCAATGGCGCTCTGGCATAGATAGTTCCTGAGTACATATTTCGGGTTCACTGCATTCATCGACACCTTCCTTTCCTCATCTGAGATGCCACCACTGGCCAGCTGTAAAAGTTTGAGAGCTCTGTGAGAACAATGGAATTAACCCTACAGTACAGACACACACTCTTCCCTGTCTGCTGTTCAACAGGAATTGTTTCCAAGACAGAAATTGATTATCCGTAAACTACATCCTATGGTTAGTAAACCATAATACCATTTAAACGGTTCCAAAGATATCTAGGTAATGATCGAAATTGAAATGGTAGTCATATAGCTTCGCATTTTCTACTATGTTCTTCCACCTTCATGGAAAACTCACACGGTTAAGAAGATCATGATGTGCTTGGTATATTATCGATATTGCGGTTAACAAAACACTTTTTAAGTTTGTTATACAATGATATATATTTTCCCAAAAGATCTGAATATACGTGGTTCATTCATGACAAACTTTGAAGTGAATCAAAAAACAAGATTGGATCATGTCCAAAAATAATTTTGGAAGAAAAGAACATCTAATGGAGCCCAAAAAAAAAAAAGCATAAGCGAGAGAGAGAGAGAGAGAGAGAGAGAGAGAGAGAGAGAGAGAGAGAGAGAGAGAGAGAGAGAGAGTTGAAGTCAAGAATGAATCATATATACTTAAATGCTTTGTGATATATACTTAAATCCTACGTGAAACACTAAAAAAAGCTAACAAAAGAATTATAAAAGTAACAAGGGTTGAAGCCACAGGACTGAATCTCCTAACTTCAATTAAATGAAGTTCTAAAAAATGGTTGTAACATAACAACCAAAGATTGGGCATTTCTCATTTAAGACCTTGTCCACTATCTTCTAGAAATTATTTCTACTCCAGAAGGTTCTAAACTTAATTCTGATGGTTCAGAGTGATTCATTAGTCAAGAAGCCCAGGGTTCTATTAAAGGAGCCACTGTGTGGTGCAACTCACCAGGAATAAGCAGCAGATCAGACATTGAGACAATTGACCACTTCACAAGGAACTACCAGGAGTTTGATTGCAGGACAAACACAATGGTCCTTATCTACTTGGTTGAAGAAACTCTCTGATGAGGGGAAGCTATCTGCATTCTTGGGGGAGATACAACCTAGTTTAAATGGCTCACCTAGGAGTTTTTTGATAACTGATCTCTCCTAAAGCAAGAATTGCCAAGATGGCTGACCAACTATTATAATGGCCTCTTAGGAGGTTTTGGAGAATTTTTCTGTAACGAATCTTCAGAAAAATAACCAATGGCTGCATCCTTGCCCCAACTCAAAAAGTAGATAACTAAAGCAAAGGACTCATAAACCTGCTAGACACTCACCCAGGGTGCCTTCTCTCAGTATCAAATAATTCTAGGGAAATAAAGGTGTAACTTAAGTTTATATGTTGTTGAATCAAATTCAAAGATATTTAACACTCATGAAGCTTAAGTGTTTCAGAATTTGCAACAGATAGGATACACAAGGCATTGTAGTCTATTAAACTTTTTTGTAGACCATATAAGTAGTGCCATTCTCTATTCTAAGAAGTACTTCTCTTGAAATTACATTCACTATAACTGTAAAGTCATCTCAAGGTAATGCTGGAAGATTTACTTTGATTGGTTCCTGGAGAAGGATCAAAAGCTTTCTAGATGATCCAACTTCCAAGTGTATATATTTTATCAATGTATTCACATAAATATGCACATACACAAGTAAATTGCATCTATCCATGTCATGAAAATTATAGGATGCATATTTCAAAATCTCTAACTGACTTGTGTCAGAATGCCAACATGCCCCAACAGAAAATAATATATAGAAAGCCATGGAAGTGAAATGGAGAATTGGAGAGAGGGGATCTGTCTATGGCTGTACCATGCAGGGGTAATGAAATAATTGCAATTTTCATGAGAAACAAATATATTCAGAGCCAAAAATCCAAAAATAGAAAAAAATCATAGTCATCATCTACCTCCTCAATGTAAGATTTTGCCCAGCTGATCCATGCCTCCTTCCGCTCCTTGCCAATATCTAACAAAACAGCCTTAAGTGGCACCAACAACTCCTCTTCAGGAATGCTGGGATCGGCTTTAATATTTGAAAGCAACCGAAAGAAATTTGTGTAATCTACTTTGTCAACCGCCATATTATTTAGAAGTTTACTGATCAACTGTTTATTGTACTTTGGGAGGCCAAGTTTCTTAGTCATTATTGCTTGATACTCATCCATAAATTTGGTTCCATATCTGTAAAAGTCAAAATACAAAATCATCCATTAGCCATCAAGTACACTTACTTTTATTTAGAAGAGAGGTTTAAAAGATACACACACCTTTCCATGGCATAGTTTGCCTCTCTGTCATTTATCAACTGGGCAGCTGACAGAGTTGATGCGAACTGTGCAATATTCCAGAGTCCAATATCAGGTTGATTTGCAAAACAGTATCTTCTACCAGGAAGATCCGTTGTATTCGGTGTGTAACTTGGATCAAAAGCATCCAGAAATCCAAATGGACCATAATCAATAGTGAGACCCAAAATGCTCATATTGTCAGTATTCAGCACACCATGAGTAAAACCAACCCCCTGCCAGTTTGCAATCAAGGTAGCGGTACGCTCAGCCACCTCCACCACCCAAGCTGATTAAATCCAACATTGAAAAACAAAGAGACAGAGTCAAGATTATTGCCTACAGTAATTTAGCTCTTCTTCAACCATGATGGCATTGACTATACAATGAACAACAAATTAGCGATAGATGAAAATAAAACTATTTGTCAACACGTAGTAAAATTCATCTTCCTTCATTATTAGAAGCCACAACTACACCAAAACTATCCATCTATCACTAAAAAATGTGTATAACATATAGGAGTGTCAATGAATTGAATCCTACTCTCCATGTACAGCAACATTAACTACATTATCTGGAGCAGATGAATTATTTGACTGAAGAAATCAGACATATGTGGACTTCACAAACAGATCGAAAGGTCAGAATCATAAGTACATAATAGATAGATTCTTGAACACTGAACAACCAAAGCTAGATTTCATGCAGCAAGAAAATTCCATTACTGAAATCCATTGAAAAATAAAAAATATGCACGTTGAAGAGGTCAGTTCAGTTGGACATCATCTAGGATGATGTTAGCCCTGCCTAATCACTTTCTAGGCATGATTTAAGCTACAACGCCATTGACAGGATCAGGCAAGCTAGTCGCCAAGCTGGGTATCCCCTACTCCAACACCCACAACTGTCCCAAAAAGGTACTAAATGAAAAACCAATCGACAGGGATCTACAAGCAAAAAGTCAAAGTGAACTCTTCTTATTACAGCTGTTAGATAAGGTGACAATGGTTTAGGAGACCATTAAGGTGTAGTTTGGATAGTGAGATGAGATGAGATGGTTTTAAATGAAAGTTAACAATTAAATAAAATATTGTTAGAATATTATTTGTTAATATTATTATTGTTTTGGGATTTGAAAAAATTGAATTGTTAATTATATTTTGTGTGGGAATTTAGGAAAGTTGTAATGATGAGATGAGATAAGATTGATATGAAACCGTTTCTGTATCCAATCGGGGCCTAAGTAATCACTTGAAAATGTTCTAGACATGGAGTTAACTAATCATCAAACCATGATATGAAAATTTTGTCATGGGATTTTCATGTGCACTAGCTTTATCATCTATGCCACTTGCACCCTTGCCAGCACTCTAAAATGAAAGTTGATTACCTGCATACTTGTTTGAAGTTAGATCCACAACCGAATGATCCTCGTCGCCTGTAGTAAAAGATAAACTCTCACTTCTACTCATGTTATCTATATGTGGAAAATGATTCCTAATGGCATAGTCTGCCAGAGCACGAACAATGCCAAGGTCCTCTTTCCCTCTAGAGGCATGTATCTGGTAAGATCCAAACCGCAGAAAAGATTGGGAAACTCTGCAGACAATTGCCCCAGGCTCTTCCTTTGGATTTCCACTGCAAATCAAGACATAAATTAGGATCCATATGCTTAGCATGCAGTTTATATGAATACAAAACCAAGAGCCCTAGAATCTGCCTATCTAATGGCAAAATTATAAAGATTGAAAGAAATTCCAAAAAACCAAAAGAATTAGAAGAAACAGGGAACAAAGAATTTAAAATTTTCATATTCAACATTTTTTTGACAAGTAAAAAAAATTACATTCATATAATAATCAAATCTTGAAGTTAAATCATTTTTTCATATAATAGTTACATTCATATATGGATTCTGGATCCATAGATTTTCCATAGCAAAAGAAATCTCTGCCCCATTCTCAAAAAATTAATAACCTTCAAACAGGGTTACACATTAAAATACAAGAAACTAGAATATGGTAAGGTGTAAAACCAACGTATACATAAACATATGCATCATAACTCATATAATGTTTGAACTTACTCATAAAACATGTCTCGAGTCACATATTTTCCTGTTGTGACAAGGCAGAGTGCACGAGTTGTTGGAATTCCTAGACTATGCATAGCTTCACTGCAAAGGAACTCCCTGATGCTACTGCGGAGCACGGCAAGGCCATCTGCAAAGCGACTGTAAGGAGTCTTCCCAGCACCTTTAAGCTGAAGTTCCCACCTTTCAGACTTAGAATTGATTATCTCTCCTAGCGTTATTGCCCGACCATCACCCAACTGTCCAGCCCACATGCCAAACTGATGTCCTCCATAGCACTGAGCATAGGGCAAGCTACACAATCAAAGATTAAATTGGATCTTGATGAAAAGTTCCAAGGCTCTGATTGTAATACTTGTGATAAAAACTTAATGAAAAAAATACTTACGCTCCCACCAATGTTGATGCCCCAGAAAATAAAAGGGAAAAATCTGGCCTTTCAAATCTGAAACTCCAGAACAAATTTCACAGTTAGGCCAATGGAGTGGATCTGACTACCACATTTGCAATATGTAGCACACCTAAAAGTAGAACTAACAAGGGTCTGTTTACCACAAGACTTCAGAGAATGATATTTGACCATGATAAGTAATAAATCAACCAAGTTCCCCAGATGCGGGTTTCCAACCATTGTGTCACATTATTACCTCATGCAAGTCATTTTTAATGTATACAAGTACCATGTTCTTCTTGTGCAGAGAAGAACCGGGCATTGAAAGTTAGCAAGAGTAACTCATCAATTTGGAAATGGCCATCAAAGCCTTTCTTCCTAAAAGATGCTTCCAAAGATATTCTGAGTTTCAGATAGATCTACATATGGTGTCACAAAACACAGCACCACACAATCTGACGTGCAAAGGTGCCAAACAGAAAGAAGAAGAAGAAAACTCACTCTTGAGGATCCAAACCAAGCAACTCTGCAACCGACTCTGACCACGCAACGAGCTGAGGATTCTCCACTTCTGCCGACGGCAACACTTTGGTATAACAAGCATGCAAAACCTAAAATCGCAAAGCATACGTCCCATTGAATTGAAAAGGTCTATCAAAATCACATCCATCAAATTAATCTTCTCCACAATAACATACCACTAAATTTCAATTAAATATAACAACTTTCTGACACCTGTTCTTTACAGGATCATTCTTAATTTAGAAATCATTCGAAATCATCTCAAAAGGTCCTATTTTCACTTACTTTTTATTTTCCTAGGTAAACATATACAAACGGGGAAAAAACCACCAGTCTAAAGAGTATAATACAAGTATCTGGGGATTTTCTTTTCCTTTCTCTATTCAGTGACCAAACAGAACATAACAAAAGCAAATCCAAAAAATAAACAAAAAGAATAAAGAAAGTAGACCTCTCGTGGGATGGTATCGGTTCTAGGATCACCAGGCAACTCTCTGACAAAGGAGTGGTCCCAATTGATATCCTCAAGCTTCAACCCAAGCCTCTTACTATAATCCCCAGCATCGCTCCCGAGGCTCTGGTTCTTCAAATCGCGCGCCACGGAGTCGACGGACACGGCAAGGTCCAGTGAAGGGGAGTCCATGGAAACAACACCACCAGCACCACCACCTGTTCGGGAGCTAACGTGGCAGGAAAGTGAGGGCGATACGGAGATATATGGAGGAGGAGGAGGAGGAGGAGAAGTAACCGGGAATCCGGTAGAACGGCGGAGGCGGAAGCTGAGAGCGGAGAAAAATGGAGCTGAGAGCGGAGAAAGAGAAGAATTCTTGGGAGAAAAATGGGAAAGCAACTTCATTTTCTTTTCTTTTGGTTTTAGAATTGTGTACTAAAAATAATAATAATAATTGCGTTAAAAATCCAAAATGAGAGAGAGAGAGAGAGAGAGAGAGAGAGAGAGAGCTCGGAGTTAGGACCTAAAGAGTCAAACAATCTACGATAAGATAGTTGCTACATACGTGACCGACCAACTCACCACGTTCACCTCCTCGCTATCTCTATTCTCTTCTCCTACGTTGCCCCTTGTAAATTTTATAATAAAATAATTATAAAATTATTTTATTATAAAATAAATTTAATGTATAATATATTAATTTATAAGAAAATAATACTATATCGTCTGAATTTATCTTCTCAATTTAACTGTTTATATATTTTATTTATTTTTAAAAATTTTTTGTTTAATAATTAAAGAAGTAATTATTATTATATTAATATTTTTTTAACTATTTAAAAATGGTTAAAAATGTTGGAAAGAAAAAATAAAAAAATAAAAAAAATATGAAATTTGGACTAAGGGCATCCAGTGGTCAAACCTGAACAGCATATAGCACTATTATTAATTTATAAATTTATTCATCTGAAAATTTGTTGTGACTATGACACGTGTCATTTAAATGCTCAAATTCCATATATTTAAGACCCTACTATTTTTAATCATTTGTATAAGACAAGCAGATTCAAATAGTTTATGAAAAACTAACCTATATAATTAATTTTTTTAAATTTTTTTACATCTAATTTATGTAATTAGTTATAGTAATTATTTTATATTAAAAAAATAATATGACTAATTTATGTAATTAGTTATAGTAATTATTTTATATTAATAGAATATATAAAAAATACATGACTATAAATAAAATTTTTGAAATCGAAATAAAATAGGGAATAAAGTTATTTCAACCCAATTTAGCCCCAAAATATCACGAAATTTTAGTTTAGCCTCAAAACTCAAAGAGAATTACCCAGCCGAACCCTACTTCCTGTTAAACGATTCGATTACGTTTTACCACTCTCTGCACAGCAAATTCAACTTCTTTGCACCTTCCGGGACTGAATTCTGCTTCAAAATTGAGCCAAGTTTCCACCAATTTGACTCAGTTCCCTCCATACGATATCTATCAGCTAGGAACGATTGGCGGCACTCGAGCTCTCGATGCTGGTTTTGACTAAGGATTCGTTTGGGTATTTGTATTGAAATTGGATTCGGTGAAGTCATGGAATTCGGAATTTCTGACAGTAGTGGTGAGCTTAATTCAATGACTATGTTTATCACTGTGTTTTGTGGGGTTTTGGATAGCTTAAAATTTGGTGAACCAGAGTTGGGTGTTTATAAATTTTAGTACTTTTTGTGTTCTCTGAGAAATTAATGGTTTTTATGGGTGTTTTAGCTGTAGTCGTAAGCATAGAAAAAGAATTGACTGTTTTTTTAAAACTTCCGTTACCGTTTTGTGGTTGAAGTTCGATGCAATTTGAAGTTAATGAAGGAATCAATGATTATTAAGTTTCCATGTCTCTTTGAGGTGGATGTTGGGGAAATGTGATGGATAATAAACTCTCCAATTGGACGTGGGGCTTCTTAAGTAAGAGTTTTTAGTGGTTCAAGGATTTTTACGAGTTTAATTCAAGGTTTGTGTTGGGCTTTTGATGAGTTTAACTTTAATTTACTGGTTTAGATTGGGTGATGGCCTTTTTTTTTTTTTCTTGTTTCCTATTTGGCTTTTCAGAGGATGATGTGAAACAGATTTTTTTTTTTTTTTTTTGGTAATGACCTTATGTACAGAAACAAGAAGTGGCCTTATTATTGTTGTTATTGTTTTCTGTTGGTGCATCAGATGCCAAATTATGCGCCAGTCTTCTGAAATTTTTTCATACGTAACCCAATGGAAGGATATCTTCTCTTTCCTATTGTAAATTTTGATAATATTTAGTGGCCATGTCCCAGAAACTTGCTCATCTAATGAACGGTCTTTATCTGAAACAACTGCAGGAACAGATGATGACCTTCCTCCTCCACGTCAAAATAGATTTCAAAGAGCAGGCCACGCTGCTGGAAATGGAAGATCTGCAGTTGGTGGTTCTGCTCCTTTACCTAGGATGCATGCTGATATGGAAACCCTGATCCACCACATTGAACAAGAAGCATATTCTTCAGTCCTTCGGGCCTTCAAAGCTCAATCTGATGCAATCACTTGGGTATATATTTATTTATTTAGTCAACATTGTAATGGTGGGCGTCTGAAAGTTTTTGTATTATCTATCATTTAGGACAAGGAAAGTTTGATTACGGAACTTAGAAAGGAGCTCAGAGTATCAGATGAGGAACACAGAGAGCTTCTATCCCAAGTTAATGCTGATGACATAATCCGGAAGATAAGGTCTGAATATGCTGGTCATATGCTACTCATTAGCTTGTACTGAGGTCTGCTTTTTAACGGAAGTGTAATGAATTGTTCTGTAGGGAATGGAGGAAGGCAAGAGGGCTCCAACCTGGCATGCTCAATGCTACTCAGCCTGTTCACGATCCCACACCTAGTCCTACGGTTTCAGCATCACGCAAGAAACCAAAAACATCACAATCTGCAGCTCCCTTGTCCCTCGGTGGGCCATCTCCTGCAATGCATCAATCTGTGCAACCATCTTTATCGGCCTTGAGACGAGGTCCTCCTCCAGGAGCAAGGAATAAGAAGCCAAAATCAGTAAGATAGTTTTCAGTGTTCTCTATTTTTTTCTTTTTTGCTCTTTTTTCACTGTCCTCTAGTTTGTTTTGATGGGGAACATTGCATGCTGCATCTTCAATGAAGTCCATGCAGTATCCTTCTACTGGTCTTACAGGAAGAGCCCAGGTTGGTAATCGTGGTTCTTCAGGTGCCCTTGAGAGAAATGGACCTACTGAGACTGCAACCTATGATCCATTGATTGGTAGAAAAGTATGGACAAGGTGGCCCGAAGACAACCACTTTTATGAGGCAGTTATAACTGATTGCAATCGTGTTGAGGTGTGTTGTACTGTTGACCACATTTAAACAATTAATGGGTCTTTGTTACACTTACTACTTTCCAATTGTTTTATAGGGCCGACATGCTCTGGTGTATGATATGAATACTGCAGATGAAACTTGGGAGTGGGTCAATCTCAAAGAGGTAAATGCATTGCCATGTTCATAGAGTTTCCATCAATTTTCAACACAGTATATATTTATTCATTGATTTTTTACCGTGCAATATGCATCATAGATGTGTTGAATTTTGAAAATTGTTGAATACTGATGATTATCTTTATTTATTATCTTGTGTCAATTACGTAGTGCATCTTGTTCTTATTCTGTTCACAAACATTACGAAGCTAAGCTGTAGTGTTTGTAGGTTCAGTTACTTTATTTATTACTATCAAAGTATGAGGCCTTTAGTGTCAACTAAGGTACAATCTATGATGAGTATGGGGTATTTTTCACTTAACATATGAAAGACTTGAGAATGACGACTCTGAAAATCTTCTAATGCAATTTATGGGAGGCATTCATCACTTAACATCCCGCCTGGTTGCAACACAATTAATCATCTATTTATGATGCATTTTGAAAGATTATTGCTTCAAGTTTTGGACAATTGATGTGTGTGGAAGGGTCTTAAAAGGGCCAGAAGACAATTGGGTTTGAACGTTATCATGTTTGGAATGTATTCTAGTCCTTATCGGTTGATTCTCCTATCTTTTTAAAGGGCCACTCTCATTGTTTCAATTCACTCCCTAAAGGGATCTTTGACCTGTTCTAGGCTGCTCTATAGGTAATTTATTGGTTAGAGCACTCTGGTTGAAAGAAGGGGATAGGTGCACGAAATTTTTTCATAAAGTGGCAAACTCTCATCGACGGAGTAATGCCATTGAGGCTCTTCATTCAGGTACCGAGGTAATATCTTCGAAGACTGAGATAGAGAATCATATTGTGCATTTTTATGAGTCCCTACTTACCGAATCAGTAGTATGGAGGCCGAAGCTGGATGGACTGCGGTTTGAGTCTATTGACACCCAGAGTGTGTATGTGATGGAGAGACCTTTTGATGAAGAGGAGGTGTACAAGGTCATTTCTGGGATGGCGAAGGATAAAGCACCTGGTCCAGATGGCTTCTCTATGGGTTTCTTTCAATCTTGCTGGGACATAGTGAAAGGTGATGTTATGCAGGTCTTCAGTGAATTTCATTCTTTTCAAAAGTTTGAAAGATCTCTTAATGCAACTTTTATTGCGCTCATTCCTAAGAAGCAAGGGGCATCGATCATTGAGGATTTTCGTCCTATAAGTCTGGTTAGTGGAATATACAAAATAATTTCGAAAGTGCTGGCCAACAGGTTAAGCCCTGTGATGGAACAGATTATCTCCAAGCCACAAAATGCTTTTATTCGTGGGAGACAAATTCTGGACTCAGTGCTCATTGCTAATGAGTGCTTAGATCACAGGTTGAGGGAGGGAGTTCCAGGTATTCTTTGTAAATTAGACATGGAAAAGGCGTATGATCATGTGAACTGGGATTTCTTATTATATTTGCTACGGAGGTGTGGATTTGGTGAGAGGTGGATTTCGTGGATGAGTCATTGTATTTCTTCTGCAAGGTTCTCAGTGCTTGTTAATGGATCACCTGTTGGGTTCTTCAATAGTTCTCGGGGTTTGCGACAAGGAGATCCATTATCTCCGCTGCTGTTTGCTATAGTCATGGAGGCCCTTAGTCAGATGGTAAAGGCGGCTGTGGAGGGTAGTCTCTTATCGGGTTATCAGGTGGGCAATAGCACGGGTGACTCTATTGTCATTTCACATCTTTTATTCGCAGATGATACTCTTCTTTTCTGTGATGCGGATATTGGTCAGATTCAAACCATACGAGCATTGCTACGTTGTTTTGAAGCAGTATCGGGTCTCAAGGTGAATCTTGGGAAGTCTGAGATGGTTCCAGTGGGGGCGGTTTCTAATACCCCCAGCTTAGCAAGCTTTTTGGATTGTAAGGTGTCTGCTTTGCCGATGACATATCTGGGCCTACCATTGGGCGCAACATTCAAGGCTAGAGCTATTTGGGATGGGGTAGTGGAGAAGATCGAGAAAAGGTTGGCTGGGTGGAAACGGATGTATTTATCGAAAGGTGGTCGTCTCACTCTCATTAAGAGTACCCTTTCTAATCTGCCCACTTATTATCTTTCCCTGTTTCCTATGCCTGTAGGGGTGGTGAATAGGATTGAGAAACTTTTTAAGGCGTTCCTTTGGGGGGGTTTAGGGGAGGAGAAGAAATTCCATTTGGTTAAATGGAAGACAGTATGTGCCCCAGTCGAGCAGGGGGGGTTGGGAGTGTGTGACTTGAGAACTTTTAATAAAGCTTTATTGGGGAAATGGTTGTGGAGATATCAATCGGAAGGGGGTGCTTTGTGGAAGACAATTATCGATGTTAAATATGGAGCGGCTTGGGGTGGATGGTGTTCGAATGAGGTGAGAGGGGGGTATGGTGTGGGTTTATGGAAGTATATAAGGAAAGGGTGGCCATGTTTTGAACAAAATATTTGTTTTGTAGCAGGTGATTGCAACCGTATCAGTTTTTGGCGAGATGTATGGTGCGGAGACCAGGCGTTGAAAAGGGCGTTTCTGGCCCTTTATAGTATTGCAGCTAATAGGGAGGCTTCAGTGGCGGATATGCGTTTCTTTTCGCATGGCTCACATCAATGGAATATTCTTTATTCTTTTTAATAGGAACTTTCATGATTGGGAACTACCTTATGTATCAGATCTTCTCAGCCTGCTATATTCTAAGGGTTTGCCAACGACACAGGGGGACAGAGTGAAGTGGAGGGTTAATAATAAGAAATGCACGGTTAAGGCGTATTACAATATCTTGACAACACAGGACCATATTCCGTTTCCCTGGAAAAATATATGGAGGTCCCGGGTGCCTTCCAAAGTTGCCTTTTTCATATGGAGTGCTGCTCTTGGGAAGATCTTGACTACGGATAATTTGAGGAAGAGGGATTGTGTCATGGTAGATTGGTGCTATATGTGCAAAGAGAATGGTGAATCTGTGGATCACCTGCTATTGCATTGTGAGGTAGCTAGGGGGTTGTGGGATGAGATCTTTCGAAGGATTGATGTTCCTTGGGTGATGCCCCTGAGGATTGTGGACCTGTTGGGTTGCTGGAGGAAGTTGCAAGGTTGTCATCAGGTGGCTGCGGCGTGGAAGATGATTCCGTTATGTATCATGTGGTGTCTTTGGTTAGAAAGGAATGCCCGGTGTTTTGAGGATAAGGAACGAACAAGAGTGGAGCTGAAGAATTTTTTTTCTGCATACTCTATTGTCTTGGTTTTCGGCTATTGTACTAAATGGGGATAATGCTCATGATTTTTTGTCTTTGATTCAGCATAACTAGAATGTATTTAGGTGTTTTTCTGTACACTTCCGGTGTACATGGCTCATGCCTTTTTCATTCATATCAATAATATTTTCTCTTACCTATCAAAAAAAAAAAAATTATTGGTTAATAAATTTTGACAGGAATAAAATTACCTGACGCCCTTTGGCTAATCCTGCAGTTGTTTATGATTTGTCTTTTTGTTTGTCCTTTATTCTGTTCTGCATCTCTTGTGATAATCTATCATTTGAACCTGTCAGTTTTTTCGGCACCTCTGTAACTTTTATTAATCTCTTACTTACGGTGAAATAATACTGCGGTTACATTGAAACTGATATCATCCTTGCTTATAACTATTAACTCTCAATTGCTAGATATCCCCTGGAGATATCAGGTGGGAAGGTGATAATCCTGGAGTTTCAAGTAAGAGTGGCCATCCTGGACCAGGCCGGGGCCTAAAGAAATCAATTCCACGTGGTAGTGCAGTTTCCGGTGCAGGCAGAGGTAGAGGATCAAAGGGCCGGTCCCAAAACCACTTTCCCTTATCACAGAATGGAATTGGGAAGAAGGCAATGGGTGAAATTGAAATAGTTCACACGGATACACTTATCAAGGAGGTATGATAATTAAGGCATTTGATTATTAGAAGAAACTAGGGGTGTAACTCTGGATCCAGATCCAGATATCTGGCCATAACTGGATCCGGGTTTTAAAAACCGGGCGGTAATCTGCCCGAATAAACCCTGAAAAATTCCTAGCAATAACCGGATGTAAACCTAGATATCCTGGTTGTAATCGGATATCCGAGTTTATTACTTTTTTATGTTTTTTTTTAAAAGACTATATAAAACTTTTAAAAATGTTTTTATATTATTATTTTAATTCGGATATCATGTTTAATACCTCGATTCTTTTAAAAAATTATTTTAAACACTTTTTAAAAGGTTTTATAATATATTAAAAAATCTTTTTAACAATTGAAAATGCTTTTTTTTATAGGCCTTTATGTTTTTGTTTTTTTTATACAAAATGAATAATAATGCATCAACACACACAATGCATGCATACTACATAACTTAACTTGTTAAAATGAGATGAGATAATTTGTAAATGGTAATAAATGATTTGAGGTAATATGTTTTATAGAGTTTTCAGAGAGGAGAGATAAAAAAATAAATGATTTGAGGTAATATGTTTTATAGAGTTTTCAGAGAGGAGAGATAAAAAAAAAAATGAATAAAAATATTGTAAATTTAAAATGTTATTAGAATATTATTTTTGTTTTGAGATTTGAAAAGGTTAAATTATTTTTTGTATATTTTTTAGATAAGACCTGTTACAAATAACAGGTTACTTAATTGGATCTAGTTTTATATTACCCGCCTAGGTCCAATCTGGACAAATAACCACCCGGATTCACCTGGATATCCGGATTCCGGATTGGAAAGAGATCCGGTTTGGTTGCACACCCCTAGAAGAAACTGTCAGTATGGTGACTTGCGTTTCCCTAATTTGTGACATTTGGGTGAAAATTAACAGGTAGAAAAAGTTTTTGGTGTTAATCAACCCGATCCCTTGGAGATAGAGAAAGCTAAAGCAGTGCTGAAAGTAAGAACCATGCATCTTCTGCAGCTTATCTTGCATGTTCTTTCATTACAACAATTGTGATATGTCCTTTGAATCGCAGGAGCACGAGCAAGCCCTTGTGGATGCAATTGAAAGGCTTGAAGATGCATCTGACGGTGAAAGCGGTAATCACTAATTGACAAATAACCCTGTTAGATGGTGTTAAATAAAGTAGTTTTGGCTTCTTTTGTATCAATTTGTTTTAGTTTTTGTATATTCAGATTCAACGGTTCTGCTTGTGTGATTTGTTAATTAATTTTCAGCCCTTTAATTCACCAGCACTTGTCTAAGAAAATGGGACCAAGTTTGAGTCCATTGCTATCCTATGTCTGAATTTGTCATTGATTCCATAGGTTAGGGAGCTCCTTGTTTCAATCACTTAAATAGAAAACCATTTAAAATTCGTCACAATCCAAACATTTGGAGTTCATGTTGGTTTTCTAATGTTTTGAATTTTGAGGTGGTAAAAGATCCTGTTGCTATTTTTAGCTTATAGGCGCATACATCTCTAGGCCGATAAACCCGTAGAATTGGCATTCATCAATTATAGTGTTATTCCCTCCTGCTGGGAAGGAAGAAAAGCTTTTAATAGTTGTATTAATGATGGAAACAATAGCTTTTACGTTCTCCTTTGGCTTCCAAGCAGATGGAGAACATCGTTTCTTGCAGGGGCAGTCGACAGAAAAAGGATGAGGAAAACCGCAACATGATGCAACTGGTGAGAGTAGTGTAGTTGAAAGTCCTAATGGGGATAAAATTGGATAGAGTGGGTAGAGTCGCATCTACGATGCACAAGAATAAGGCCATGACATACAGTTTACTTCAACACCTATGTATGTATATACATGTAGCATGCCGTGTAATGTAAAAATCACCAAGTTTTATGCTTGGCTTGTGGTCTGTTGGTTAGAAAATTAGGCTTGGTTATTTTGTTAGTTTAACTTAGCTGGGAAAATGCTTGTGTAAGATGACTTGACCATGTAAATATTATTTTGATAATGCATGCTCTCTCTCTCTCTCTCTCTCTCACATTATTGGGCTGTAATACTTGGTTAACAAGCCAAGTTCTTTGGACAGCTGGCCAGTTTTTTTTACCGTGATGGCACAGAGAATCCAAAAGAACAATCTGATCCTGCAAATGAACAAAGGTGAAAGATCAGGATGCATATGCACACAATGCAGGGACAAAACCCCAATCAGAACCCCGTGAACTGGTAATATAGCTACAACGAAGAAGCAAATTCAAGGATAAGATGATCCATTTGTGCATCATAAGCAGTGGCTTAGCCCTTCCATCAAATGTGTTTCAAGTTTCAACCCGTCTGGCAGCATAACTCAGCTTGTTCATCTGCTTCACACCAATAAAAGCCATTCAGAGTTCCCATAAGAAAGACAGCTTTTGGGGAACATAGGCTGGAGTTGTGTCGATAAGGATTGAGGCGATCATGCTAAAAGGATACCGTAGAGTCACAGCCCAGAACTTGTTCAATCTGATCAAATCCTGCAATTAGAGGTGATTCCTGCCCTATTCGAGCAGATCCCACCTCACGTCCCTCACCCCATCCCAAACAGGGATATGGTTTCAATAGTGCCCTCGCACCCAATGGATTCACAATCACCTGCCCTATGGGGAAGGCATGCAGGGGCAGTTCTTGCCCGTGAACGCAAAAGACATTACACCACACAGAAAACACAGATTTTGACCCAAATTTTCACACTACACAATCCCAAAATCCAAATACGATACCAAAAATTGCAAAGATAAAACACGAGAGGAAAGAGACATTACCTCATGAAAGATGCTGTGAATCTGTGTAACAAAGCTATCCCATCGTCTATAGACAATATTGATGTCCAACGTCATTGAGCCAAACAATAGTACTGAGTCCACCCGAACGCGCCCAGGTTGAAGGGCAGATTTTCTCGCCTAGACCCTTGCAGCACGGACAGGCCAAGTAGTAGAGACCCGCTACCCCCCGCCTTACCGGCAATTGGAGTACCTGTGACAGAAAAAAGAAGAATGAGAGTTGCGCATTGTCAAACTGGAGCATCTAACATTAACCAACAAATAAATTCAGGTTAATGTGCTATTACCCCTAAGCTACCACTTGTTTTAGACTCTGCATCCCAAGATACCAAATTGAACATATTACACCTTCAAACTATTGGGGACTGACTAATATCACTATACATCCAAATTTGATCATTACGATAATGAAAAATAAGTTCTGAAGGACAATATTGACATTTGGATCTTAATAGAGGATGCCATTTGATAGTCAGCAATAGTCGGTAGGTCCAACAAGTTGGTTTTCGTAGTTTGGAATGTGAAGTGTAAAACACCTAGAAATTTCAGGGTGAAAAGTGTATTTAGGCCATAAATTTATTAAAGAGAAATACAACACTCCAGATTAGGTGCAAAGAAACATGATAATGAAGTAGCAAGTAAGAACTACCAAGGCCAGCAAGAGCAAGACTTCTTCTTTTTTTATTTTATTTTACTTTTTTTTATGAGTAATAAAAAATTTTCTTGAAACTAGTAAATAGGCATAGCCCAAATACTAAGAAAGTATACAACAGTGAACACCTAATTACAAGAGCAAGACTTCTGTTTGACAGATGAAATCATGCCTATTAAAATCTTATGGTAATTTAATGCTTTCTGAACTTTAATACAAGTACCAAAAGTAGTGAAATCTGTTCAATCAATAAAATTGCCTTCCACCCAATAATATAACACAAACCAATTCAACTCATCTCATTCATTTTATCTAATCATTACAACTTTACCAAATTCTCACACAAAATACGATAAACAATTCAACTTTTTCAAATCACAAAACAAAAACAATATTAAAAAATTATATTCTAACAATATTTTATTCAACTTTCAATTTTTATCTTATCTCATCTCATCTGTGTAACCAAACAAATCCAGAAAGACATGTATTCATCCACCTACTTCAACTTATCCCCAACACCTTTTTAGATATCCCATGTGAAATAACCTATGTGATTCACATATACATTAGACAGACTCCAGGAATTGCTGGAAGATAAATACCAGTAAAAGGTTGGAGCTTTCATATCAAAAGCGAAACGGTAAAGGTCCAAAAAGAACTCAGGACTCCCATGCTTAATCACACAAATTTATAATCAATTATTAAGCACGTGCCAGCCCGTAATCTGAAAAGTGTCTTACCAGAACATAAACCAGTCCCTAAACAAAATATAATGTCGCCCATTAATAATTTGAGAAATGCTTTAGTCATAAAAAAAATAAATAAAAGTAACCATATAGACAAGCCGACGTTTAGAAAAAACTAGCACCCAAGATTATCACTCATCAGATGGACTTACAATCTTACTCACATACACGGTCTCTTTGGGCAGGTTTGAGGCTTCAAATGAGACATAAAATTCTCATCTGATCTCATTTTCATGTCATCATATATTATTTTAAAAAATAATTCAAATATAAAATTTTTAAATTAATCACTACAACTTTTTCAAACTTTTAAATAAAAGATTTTAAAAAAATCAACTTTTTCAAATTCCCAAACAAAAATGATATTATAAAACTATATTTTTACAATATTTTAACTTTATAATATTTTTTATTCAATTTTTTCTCTATCTTTTCTCAAAACCTAAAAAATACTAAACTCTAAACTTTTTCAATACCATTCACAAACTATCTTACTACTATTTACAAAATTCTCCTCTCATCTCGCTTCCCGAACCAGTCCTTTGTTGGGTTCTAGTTACACACTGGTATAACTATTAATAATCAAAACATTTTCATTAGATTAATAGTTTGCCATCTACATTTTGGATTAAAAACTTCCATACGCTTATCAACCGAATTTCCCGTCAACGAGATACCATCTACTACTAAATCTGCACGTTCAGTATTGTACTAAACAATAAGAAAACTATAATTCTTATAAATGACCGAACAAAGTATAAAAGACCCATTAAAAACAATCATTTTTCACGAAGGGTGCATTTTTCTGGATAAGTAAATTAAACGTGGTTTTATTAAATTACAATATAAAGCAAGAAAGCTTTTAAAATCGAATGTTCATTCCATAGATCTGTAAAGTAATCCATCAAACAAACAAAAGGAACAATCTATTTACTGCAAAACAAGAAGGGAAAAGAAAAAAGTCGATCTCTGAAATTTGTTGCAAAACAAGCAAAAGAAAAATCATACCTGCAGAAGAGCCCACTCGTTAAATCCTGTCGACAGACAGATTCTCACAGACCCACTTGAAGACATGTACAACAATCTCGATTTTGTATAACCCAGTGAGAGAAGGCCTCCCACTTTAACATCCCAGCGGCTCTCATGTCAAGGGTCACGGCCTTGTAACCTTTCTCTCCCAGCCCAGCAGATACTTTTTTCAAGAGGCCCTGACAACCACCCAAGATTGAGCATGGGTGAACGAGAACCACCAATATTTTCTCTCCTGGTGTGCACACTGCAGAGCCTCAAGGCTCGTGTGGAGCTCGATTCATCGCGGGTTTAACTTTGGTGGACTCTAGAGCCCAGATTACGTTTTGACTTCCCGTGTGAAATTGGATGGAATCAGCAATTTTGGTTATGGATTCAGAATACACGTGGAGGGGGATCGGGGAATATCTAAAGCTTTCAATAAGTAAGGGACGTTTAAAATCTAGTTGTAAGTATAGTTATGTGTTAATTTATATATTAATTTAATATGATTGGTTAAAAAGTAATTTTTATTAAAAATAATATTAATTTAAATTTTACATATGAAAAAATCAGTATTAGTACGCAGATTAATATATGATTTTGTTTGTATGTAGCAAAACTCCATCAAGATATGTCGTGAGAGAGGAAGAGCTAATGGAATGGCACCGTTTGGAAGATATTTTCTTTTATTGTTGTTTGATGAGGAAGTTCTTTTATTATCAATTAGAATGTGCAGATAAAATGACGTGATTATCCTTATATGATCTTCTTGAAAGAAGGACACACTCTGTATATATATTAAGAATAATATTATATGCATTCTCAATTTGTCCCTTCATTTTAACTATTCATATATTTATTTATTTTTAAGTGAGTACTATGAATATATTGGTATTTTTTATTTTTAAAAAATATTTGAAATAAAAATAAAAAATAAAAAATAAAAAGAAAAAGAGAAAAGTAGAATTTACACTAGAGTGAACAAATTAAGGAAGTATAACAACACTCATATATTAATATTCTGTAAGATTGATAAACGTGTATGATAATAATTATTTAAGAATATTAAAAAATACTTAGAAAAAAAAAACTCAAATGACTTCGTGTTAACTTTAAGGCTCGGTTGGATAATTTGTCTAAACTCCCATATAAAATATCATAAACAATGTAATATTTTTAAATTGATATTAAATTAATAATAATTTTAAAAAATAATATTTTATTTAACTCATATAAAATTATCTCATCACATTTTATCTCATCTCACTGTCCAAACGAGTTAAGTCAGAGTTTAGTCATTTGATTGTCCAACACGCTCGTCGAGTCTAACAGTGTACATGATTATTTGTGTTTTAGTTAAAAGGGAAATGATAGGGGATCATGCGGGGGGATCCCATTCATTTGTCTCACTCCATTTTTTTTTTAGTTTTTTTTATGTAATGATTAAGAAAATATTGTTTAATAATATTATAATTTTTTTTTTCAATTTTTAAAAATATTTAATAGTACATATTAAAAAATGATTTGAAAAAAATATTTAAAAGAATTTTTTTTTTCATATAATTTTTTAACACTTTTAAATATTTTAAAAAAATGAATAAAATTCACAATATAATTAAACAATATTTTCTTAATCTTTATGTAAAAAAATTAAAAATAAAAAATGAGCGGGATGCTTGAACGGATCCCCAGCTGAATCCCTAGCATTACCCTATTTAAAATGTTCTAAAGTGGGTGGAAGCCACCCTGAAAATTACGTAAATACGGGCTTGTAAGCAATGCATTCCATACCCGATAGTTGATGCTGCATCTCCTTTGAACTTTACACTCAGGTTAACCAGTACTAGTATTACTTTTATTATTATTATTATTATTATTTATTTAATGGTTAAATAAGTGCTTATTAGTGAAAATGTATATTTTTTAAAATTTCTTTAATGATTAATGATGTTAAAAAAGTACTTAAAAGAAAATAATAAAAAAAATAAAAATTTTAAATACATTATAAAATAGTAAAAAAATGATTTTATAATAAGACTCTCATTATCCTCGAAGGAGAAGCGAAGCTACGTAGAACCTTGGCGTTGGCGTGCAAATTCATTGGCCCTACGTGCACGTTTTAAATCTCTTTCCTTTTGCATTCATTATTAATGTTGATGACTACGAAAGGAGAAAGCTGACCAACGTCGACTTTTGAGTAGACCGCGTGCTATGTCGTTGCATGATGTCTCAATTCCTATCGCCAATTTTAAGCAAGCAATGATAGAAGGGCATAATCTCTTGCTTTACTGAGGCAAAGTTTTTGTATTCTTAATTAAATTTGTGTATATCTAAAAGAGATCACTGTTATAGTCACAAATACATTATATAAAAATAATTTTATAAATTAATGTAGTTTCATCTGATCTGTTATATTTATTTTACAATAAAAATAACTTTACAATCTGATGAACTATACAAAATCATATCAGTTTGTGAGATTATTTTTATGTAATTCATTTATGCTAAAGTATTTCTCTATCTAAAATTTGAGTACTTCATCTTCTTCATTCTCCGCAACACTAAATATTTGTTGGTTAGAAAAATTAGAAATAAAAGAAAAATAAACAAATTGAGTAGCTACTAATTTACAATCACTATATAATCAAATGAATTTCTTCGATCATCCTTTAGAAAATGTAGCCAAGTCAAGTAAACAGTTTTATTAAATTAATTTACATTTTTACCAAAGTAGAGGACGAGAGAAATTGCGCAGAACCTTCGTAGGCCCGCCCTATGTACATACGCGTTTTAATGAATTATAAGCACGACTAAGAAGAGTTAACAAAGTCTTTTGACCGTGTCATTCAAAAAGTATGGATTCGGACTTTGAGGTTTTTTATTAAGTCAAGTATGATTACGGAGAAGCGAAGCTACATAGAACCTTGGTGTGCACTGCAAATTTATTGGCCCCACGCGTTTTAAATTTCTCTATTTTTGCATGCATTATTAATGTTGATGACTGAAAAAGCTGACCAACGTCGACTTTTGAGTAGACCGCGTGCTATGTCGATGCATGATGTTTCAATTCCTATCGCTAATATTTATAAGCAATCAATGATAGAAGGTCATAATAATCTCTTGCTTTGCGGGGCAAAGTTTTTGTATTCTTAATTAAATTTGTGTATATTTAAAAAAAAAACTACTATAATTAGAAATAAATTATATAAAAATAATTTGACAGAGTAGTTTTACCTAATTTTAAAGATATATAGTTATTTGTCTTGTCTTGCTTTTTCATTTATATTTATATGTCTATTCGTTATGTGCGATATATAATATAGAAATAATAAATAAAATTTTTCTTAATTATATAGTTGCAACAAACAATTGGCATAATTATATTTTATCGAAGAATTATATTTTATCGAAGCATACGCCAAGGATGCATGCTTGCCTAGGTAATTGACTCCCATATCCAATATAATGGCATGCTTTTGGAAAAGAGAGATAATATATATAAGAGTAATGTTACGTATATTCTTTAAATGGGAATTGTAATGCATGTTTAAAAAATTTTATCTTTAAAATTTTTAAAAAATTACGAAAATATCTCTCTTATAATAATATTTTTTTATCATTTAATAAAGACATCTATATGCAATCTCTAAATAAGCATTGCAAATATAATTTTTCTACATATAATTCTGCGAGTAGACTTGGAAGTCTTCCAATAGCTAATCACGCCATATTAAAAAAAAAGAATATCGTAGATCATGAATGATTACATAATGAAAAATCTAGTTGCAAGCATAATTGCGCACTAATATATGCACCAATCTAATGTGATTGGTCAAAAAACATATTTTATTAAAAATAATATTAATTTAAATTTTGAATATAAATAAATCAATATTAATATATAGATTAGTATGGACTTATTTTTTTGGCACTGTTATCACGAAGAAGGTTCTGGGAATCTCTGCTTCCTTCCACTTTGGTTACTTTCGGACTAAAACACAAATTATCATTTTCATAGACGTTTATAAAAATTAAATAATATATATGAGAAAGGACAGGGCTATTGTGCTGCCCAGGTCTTACTGTTGGTCGTGCCACCTAGTCTAATTTTTTTTTTCAATTTTTTTCCACATTTTTAAATATATTTAAATATTTAAAAAAAAAAATACACTAATACAAACCCCATCCGTCATTGTTCCTATATCATTGTCCCTAGCCTCTATATAATGAAATCGATGACCAGTCGGGCTCTGTATAGGGACAAAGGGATAATAAGATAAGATGATTTTAAATAAAAGTTGAAAGTTAAATAAAATAATATTATAATATTATTTTTAATATTATTACGATAGAATTTGAAAAAATTGAATTGTTTATTATATTTTGTGTACAAATTTTTTAAAAATTATAATAATAAGATAAGATAAATTGAGATGAAACGTTTTTCAAATTTAAACAAGACAGCTTGGTAACTCAAAATTTTCATATCAAACAAAAAATTCTCATCTTATTATTATAACTTTTTTAAATTTTTATATAAAATATAATAAATAATTCAATTTTTTTAAATCTCCATTTAATATTTTCAAATTTTAAAATAATAATAATGTTATAATATAATATTTTAAACTTTTATTTAAAATAAAAAATTCTTATAATTATCATGGACGTCGTTTCTCGTATATATTATTTAATATTAATAAACGACAATGATAATGATAATTTGTGCTTTAGTCAGAAAAGTAACCAAAGTGGGAGGAAGAGGAGCTTCGCCGAACCTTCCACCTAATAAAATATGTAATCATTCGTGATCTACGATAAGGGAGTCAATTAATAGGCAGGCATGCGTACGCTTTTCATTGTTTCTTAATTACAAATATCTTTTTCCAGCTCGCATCTTGGCGTATCCTTCAATAAAATATAACTTTGCCAATTGTTTGTTGCAACTATATAATTAAAAAAATATATACTCATCATCTCTACTTTACATATCATATATGATTTTTTTATTTTTTATTTTATTTTATTAAAAAAACAGAAAATATACGCAACAACTTTAAACTTTTTTATACTATTAAAAAATGTGAATTTATTATTTTACTCTCTTTTATTTTACACTTTAAAAATAATAATGTGTTAGGTGTGGTGGTGCTGTGTAGCAGTTCTCTTAACAAAGTATATACTCATCATCTCCGACTCCTTTTGGCATCTTTACTCCAACCGCAAATCACGCCAGATTAAAAAGCAAAAAAAAAGGTTCTGCATGTGCACTTCCACTTCTTCCCATTTCAATAACCTTTTGACTACACAAACCGAAGGTTGATGCTGTCTACCTTGAACTTTCCATCTCAGGTTGACCACTACTACTAGTACTCCATACATGGCTATCCTCATTGTTCTTCTCATTGTCTAAGCCCGCAATTACCAATATTTCCTTCCACAATTAAGCTTCTAAATCTCTCGCATTTGCATTCATGGCTACTCAAACACCCTCTTCATCTTCTTCCGAACATACTAAGAAGAGAAAAAGAGACAATTCATCTTGTTCATCTACTTCCGAACATACTAAGAAGAGAAAAAGAGGCAATTCATCTTGTTCGGAAGAGCATGAAAAAATCATAACCTCTTCCCCAACTTCTTCCTCGAAGTCGACGCCTAGATGGAAATATGAAGTTTTCCTTAGTTTCTATGGCAAAGACACTCGCATGAGCTTTACGGATCATCTATATGTTGATTTAAAACGGAAAGGTATTCTCGTCTTTAGGGATGATGAAGTCAAGCGAGGAAAATGCATTTCTCAACAGCTTTCGCAAGCAATTCAAGAATCCCAATATGCCATAGTCATTTTTTCAACAAATTATGCTTCTTCCAAATGGTGCCTTAGGGAACTTGCTGAGATTGTTGAATGGGAGGAAAAGAAGAATCTCACAATTATTCCTATTTTCTACCATGTGGATCCTTCAGATGTAAGAAATCAAAGAGGGACTTTTAATGAAGCTTTTGCCGCACATGAAAAAGATCCCAAGGTAGACATCAAAGAGATTGATACGTGGAGAAATGCTTGCATAAAAGTCGGTAATCTTGCCGGAGAGCACATAAAGGGGGACAGGTAACATTTAGCCCTCTTTCAATCTTCTTCCATCGATAGCTAGCAAGCAATTAACATATGTATATGTACTTAAATTATAACATTTATAATTTTTAAAATGTTTACATTATTATTTGGTCTGACAGCTCGAGTGTCGTTGCAAGAGGCAAAATATTGAAGTATGAATTAAAGTATTTCGCTTTCTCTAATAAACAATGCTAATTATAAGCTAAAGCTAGCCTTTTTTATTTTTTTTTGGTTCGTATCGTTTCAAGTCTCGTCAATATTAATTGTTCTATCAATTTATAGGTACGAATCAACAATTATACAAGAAATCGGTAGACGTATGTCTCATGAGTTGAATTCTAGATTCTCACGTCATGATTACGATAAACTTGTTGCAATAGACTCCCACAGAATGATAGAGTTATTGTATAGGGAATCGGATGATGTTCGCATTATAGGAATTTTTGGGATCGGCGGCATGGGTAAGAGAAACATGTCTAGAATAATTTATGATAGAGTTTCTAATTGTCGATTTGAAAGAAGAAGCTCTATTTCTTGTATTAGAGAAGAATCTAAAGATCGTGGTCTAGCTTCTTTACAAAAACAACTTCTTTCTATGAGCATAGAAGAAGAAATACAAATATGGGATCAAAAGCACGGAGATCGGATGAGAAAGAAGATGTTGCGTAATAAAAAGGTTTTTATTGTCCTCGATGATGTGGATAGTGACGACCAACTAACGGCATTAGCAGGGGATCGGAAATGGTTTGGTCCAGGGAGTCGGGTGATCATAACATGCAGAGATAGTCATCTATTGAGAACATATGAAGTGAATCCTATCTATAAGGTTGAGCAGCTTGAAATAGAAGAAGCTTTGCAACTCTTTAGTTTGTCAGCCTTCAAGGAAACCCATCCAATAGAGGATTACATGGATCTATCTATGGATTTTGTAAATTATGCTCAAGGCCTTCCTTTGGCTCTTAAAGTTTTGGGTTCCTTGTTATTTGGGAGAAAAATAGATGCATGGAAAAGTGAGAAAGATAAACTAAAAGCAATTCCTGATCCAAAAATTATGGATGTACTTCAAATAAGTTTTGATGGGCTGCAGGAATTGCAAAAAGAGTTATTTCTGGATCTGGCGTGTTTGTTCCGAGGACAACATAAGGTGGATAACAAATTTTATGATGACATGGCAGAAAGTTTTGGTCATTATCGCATTGATGTTGACGTTCTCATTGAGAAGTCCCTCTTAAGCAAATCAGAATACGGATTGTTGTCCATGCATGATTTGCTAAAAGAAATGGGCCAGGAAATAGTTCAGCGTGAATGCCCTCAAGAACCAGGAAAACGTAGTAGAATGTTTCTTTTGGAGGATCTCTATCAAGTATTGAAGAATGATGCTGTAAGTTGATTAGTGTAGATATTAATATAAAAAGGTATATTTTCATCCTAATTCTTGCTAACTTGTTGTTCTTGGTTACCAGGGAATTGATGCAATTAAAGGCATAGCTGTGTATTCTTGTCTTGAAATGAAACAGAGACTCAATGCCAAAGCATTGTCAAGAATGAGAAAATTGAGATTTTTTAAATTCCATCAGTCTCCATCTATAAAATGGCATGGAAAACCTTTAAAATACATGCAAACCAATGAGTTGCGATTCATAGAGTGGTTTGGATATCATTTGAAATCATGGCCGAGCAATTTCCAACCAAAAAATCTTACTGTACTAAGGATGTATAATAGCCAGATCAAACAATTATGGAAGGGGTCAATGGTAAGTTTTTCACTTCTATAAATACGTATTCTTCTTAATAATGCCCCTTCATATATTTTCCAAATAACTTAATATATTCATATTTTGATCTAATTTACAACTATTTGTTTGTTTATAACAAGATTTAGACAATTTGAAGGAATTAGATCTGAGTGATTCTGAGAACTTGATTGAAACACCAGATTTGAGTGGAGCCCCAAATCTTGAGATAATATACTTCAAAAATTGTAGAAGTTTGTGTGAGGTCCACCCATCCATCAATGAGCTCAAACGATTAGAAGATTTAAGAATGTCTGGTACCGGAATCAAACAGCTATGGAAGGGGACGTTGGTGGTAAGTTTTTCACTCGTATAAATACGTATTGATCTTCATAATAATCCCCATTCATATATTTTCCAAATAAGTTAATATATTCATATTTTGATGTAATTTATAACTACTTGTTTGTTTAAAACAGGTTTTACAAAATTTGAAGATCTTAGATCTGAGTTATTGTAAGAACTTGATTGAAATACCAGATCTGACAGGAGCTCAAAATCTAGAGGGAATAAACTTTACAGGTTGTACAAGCTTGTGTGAGGTCCACCCATCCATCAAAGTGCTCAAACAAATACAAACAATAATAATGGTTGGCATTGGAATCAAACAACTATGGAAGGGAACGTTGGTGGTAAGTTTTTCACTCATATAAATACGTATTAATCTTCTTAATAATCCCCCTTCACATCTTTTCCAAATAAGTTAATATATGCATATTTGGATCTAATTTATAACTACTTGTCTGTTTATAACAGGTTTTACACAATTTGAAGATCTTAGAACTGAGTTATTGTAAGAACTTGATCGAAACACCAGATTTGACAGGAGCCCAAAATCTTGAGGAAATATACCTTACAGGTTGTACAAACTTGTGTGAGGTCCACCCATCCATCAAAGTGCTCAAACAAATACAAAAAATAATGATGATTGGCACTGGAATCAAGCAAATATGGACGGGGACGTTGGTGGTAAGTTTTTCACTCGTATAAATACGTATTGATCTTATTACTAATCCCCCTTCATATCTTTTCCAAATAAGTTAATATTGTGATATCCCGTTTTTACGTGTATTTTCACTGAAGGAGTTTTTTAATTTAATTAATATATTAGTTCTTTTATTTTAAATTATTATATTTTAAATTGGTTTTATTTTATTTGATGTGGTGTTTAATTTATTTTAGTCGTTTTATGGTTTTAAAATCGTTTTCGTCGGATCAGTTTTTGGTTTCCGGAGGTGAGGATTGGACCTCATTTTCTTTCTCCATCTTTTCTTTTCTCTTTTTTCCTTTTTTCCCTTTTTTCCTTTTTCTTTTTCCTTTTCTTCTTTTCTTCATCTTTCTTTTTTTTCTTCTTCTTCTTCATTCTCTTCCGGCACGCCCGACCCCTCTCTCTTTCTCACCAATGCCGTCCAGCACCCCCCGCCCAGAACCACCGCCGCCGGCCGACGTGGCCGACACAGCCACCACCGTCCGACTCCCCTCCGGCCGGCGCACCACCCCACCAATTTCCAGCCCCATCCGTGCCGCCGATCACCCCCTACAGCCCATCTAAGTCGCACGGATTTTTGCCGTTTCCGGTGCCGTCGCTCCACCTCTGGCCACTACCTCTTCACCACTTCTTTCCCTACCTCTTGCCGTCCTAACCCACCCATTTTTGGCCCCGATCCGTTGTCGGAACAGCTCCCACGAGCTCAACTCCGATCAGCCCCTTTTTGCACTTCCACCGCCGTTTCCACCGTCACCCACGGCCAAAGCTCACTTCCTTTAGCTTCATAAACATCTTTAGGTCATTCTCTATCAATTTCGTGTCTTGGTTTGTCCCCGTACGAAAGTGGGTAATTTACTACCCACGGCCACAGTGTAAAATACACTATTACGTTACTTTTTCTCCGCCGTTTGCAAGGTCGTGATCCTTCAAAAAATACCTTATAGCGCTGTAAGTATTTTCCAAACTCTACTTTTAGATTTAAATATATTTTGCTCTTACAATAATTATTTATTGGATTGGTTGGTTGATTCCGGACTGAGTTCGAGGAGTTCAGGGGTCGGATGGATTGAGGACGGAGTTGCTTGGTTTGTTGATTTGTGATTGGTTGGTTATTTGTGCCTTGAGGCGTGCATTACATGGAGCATACATGTGCATTTTATTTAAATTGAGAAAATCCTGTTTTATTTGCGTAAATGGATTTTCGGGTGCGTGTGTATCACGACCCCAAGCCGGGATGAGGTATTATCTCGGTAGAGCTCATCTGGTCACTTGGGAGCGTAATATACTAAGTGACGTCCCCTGAGTTGTCACTGGGCGACAACGGAAGCGGGCGGGATGGTAATGCTCTCGTACCGACTCCGTGGCCCTTCGCTGGCGAGGGCTAGAGGATGCTTGGCTACGAACGCGCGGGGCGCGGAACTGGACATCGCTCGTTTAGGTGTCACACACGTGGTCGTTACCTGCGGTGTGGCACAAGAGTCAGGGTGTGCGGATGACCTCTAGGGGAGGTCGTGGTGCATTCAGATTAATTGGTTATTGATATGAGTTGGATTTGGGCCAAATGAGACTTTTGGCGTGAGTTGGAAAGTAATATGTTTTTGGAGCCAAATGGGATTTTTGGCGTGCGTGGAAAAATGTGGTTTACGAGTCATGTGCATTTGCATTCCTTTATGCATATTGTTTGAGTTTTAATATGCTTTTATCTAGTGGCTTTTGGATCTTACTTACCTGCGGCACCATTTTTTGTACCGTAGATTTTGATGCAGAGATCGAGAAGGAGGAGGAGGCTGAGCCCGAGGAGGCGGCTCCGCCGGAGTATTGAGTTGGAGTTTATGCCATGTTGTTGGATTTGAAACTATATTTGTGGTTTGTAATATTTTATTATGTACGTTTTGAACGGCTTTGTATTAAACCAAGAAAAATCCTGGTACTTAGTTATATGACTCTGTTTATCCGCTGCGTGTTTTCTTTTGTATACTTGTTGCTTATACACACTTGGCACTTGGCGTTAGGGTGGTGACCCCTGTTGTCATCATCCGGACATCTCCTTGTAGATATTCAGAGCAAGATTTACTACCTTAAGAGTGACATTGAAGTTATCTCTTTAAACGAGACACTCAGGATATAGATTGTGAGGCAAACCGATGGAAAAGTGTAGTCCACACTTGTTGAGATGTATTTAGTCTGAAAACAATGGACACAACAGACTCGGACAAAGTCATGTTGATCCAACAAAGTCATATTTAGCCTACTTTTATATATTTGTGACGACCTTGAAAATAAGTAATGAAATGATCTCCAAAAACTTTTTTATATATATAATTATCTATGTGGTCTAACCTCCCTCAGCTTTCACCCTTGTAGGATTAGCTCATTGTGCAATTTTTTTAAGAATAAATTGTGTTAAAGATTTCATTGGAATGATCCATACGTTATCTTTCCCGTCCACAATCACTACCATAAAATATTTATTCAGATACGTATCTTAGGGGCTCGTTTGAAACAGACTCTGGAACTTGGAATTATTTCTGTGACTCTCTAATATTCAGTGAGTTTATTTAATTGAAACATGCGATTTTAATATTGTTTAATCTTCCTTTGGAAAACTTCCACGTTAAATATATATATATATATATATTAAAAAAAAGGAAAAAAAGAAAAGAAAAGAAAGCAGAGTAGGTGAAATTGCCAGAAAAATATCAGGCTCTTGTGCAATGAATTAGCTCGCCTCAACCGCGTGGGCAAAGTTTCTGGTGAGCACTCAAAACAACATACGGGCGAGCAATATATCTTGCATACGTGCAGCAGACATGCATGGTGAGCAATTGGCTTGCCCGCACATTAACATCGGGCGACCAACGAATCGTGTCACTAACTCATTCCGTGCAATAAGCTCGCCCGATGCAACGAGAAATAAGACCAATCTAAGTGTCAATATTGAATGACCGTTATTTGCCTATACGATCCGACGATTTATATCATCAATACGTTTAGTAACGGACGTATACTGCCTGAAACTGTCCAATGGTCATTAACAATTTTCAAGTCTCCTATCTTGATTGAAATTTGAAATGGTGCTTCGACTGTTTTTCAAAAGTCCCCTATCTTGCTTGAAATGGTGCTTCGATGTCTGATAAGGACATGCCCAATCGGAAATAAATATACATTTTTCTTTCTTTGAAGTGTTGTGCTTCCATTGTTATCATGCATGTTCTGTATTAGTGGTCTTGAGATACTAGAAGTGACAATATGTGACACGACCTGTGAATCCAACGTGATGAACATGATATAAAATTAACAAGTTTAGATTTAATGTTAATGGATCTAGATCAAAACGAGTTGGACTATTTCAAAATTACAATTTTCTTATTGTTGAGTTGTAATAGTATTGGTATTTTTTAGTATGGTTATGTTTTATTCTTGAGATTGTAATTTTAGACTTATACTCATATTTATTAGTGTAAAGTTTGTAATATTATTTTTATTATATGTTAAATTTGCAAAATAGATATATTTTTGTTAGTAGGTGGCCGTATTTTTTTAAGATATCGTGGTTGCTAATAAATATTGATTTTAACTTTTATATGAAATTATGTTAATAAGGTCAAATAGTTTATGTTTGTTAGTTCAACCAAATTACATTAAACGGTTTAAATATTGAATCATATCATGTTGACCTATTTCTAATTAATTATTAAACAGGTCAAAATAAGAGTAACACAACATGACCCGTTATCTAAATGAGTTGGATTATGGTTTGAAAGTCTGACACATTTAGTTTAACGGATCGGGTTCAAGTTTATTTATATAGCCGAATGTTTATGACTTGAGACAATTTGAAAACAAGATTTGCCACCCCTAAGATTTTCTAGAATGTGAAAATCTTGGTATTCCAATATATATGATTTTATTAAGGCATAACGCAATCTGCAAATTACGAAAAATCTTCTCTGGGCTTCATTGTATTCCGTAGACAATCTTGCCTTAAACCTTTACATGCCAATTTGTTCTGAGTTGGTGGGGTGAAATTGATTTAAGGAAACTTGTACAAGTAAGCATGTTTAAAGTAAAGGTTCAAGTTCGTACTAAACACAATAGAAAATCCGCTAAAAATTGAACAACGTTCACAAGACGTTCTGCACAGAAGTCTTGTTCATCAGCCACTTATTTATTAATGAAGTCATATGAAAGACGATGAAAGATAAGGACAAAGATCTATTTATATATGAGAGAGAGAGAGAGAGAGAGAGAGAGAGAGAGAGAGAGAGAGAGAGAGAGAGAGAGAGAGAGAGAGAGAGAGAGAGAGAGAGAGAGAGCAAAGCATGCACATGATCACGTAATTCATTTTTCTATCCTTTCTTCAATGACTTTGTTTATATTCGTAGTCAACTTCTCCAGCTAGCAGAACTTTAGGGTAGAGATACTTCCAATTTCTGAGTAGTTACAAAGAGATGCACATGACCAAATTCATTTTTCTATGCTTCCTTCTTGGACTTTGTTCTTTATATAAATCCTTAATTTGGTCGACGAAAAGGCTAAAAAGAACCAGGCTTTCTTCTCGTTGTGACAAATCAAACAGGAACCAATTAATCCATGGCTGCTCGTGATCTCCTCTTCAACTTGTTTCTCACTGGCATTTTCTGTATTAATCATGCATGCAACCAGATAGACCGCGACTGTCTCTTGTCCTTACCCTTCGATACATCATCTCCACGTTTAAATTGGTCTAATTCCCTTGATTGCTGTCATTGGGAAGGTATTTCTTGTGATCATTCAGCTCGAGTCACCCATATTTGGTTACCTTTTAAAGGTCTCAGAGGGAGACTGTCTCCCCTTCTTGGAAACCTCACACGTCTCTCTCATTTCAACCTCTCTCACAATTCATTTTCAGGTCCCCTCCCAACTGGAATCTTTTCATCCTTAAATCAACTTGAGGTCCTTGATTTGAGCTACAACCAACTAAATGGAGATATATCACTCCAGTTTGCATCGAATGGTTCATCAAATGGGTTGCCTTCCTCGATTCAAATAGTTGACCTTTCTAGCAATGACTTCAATGGGTTGATCCAATCTTGGCTCCTCCAACAAGCTTGGAATTTGACCAAGCTCAATGTCAGCCACAATAGTTTCACAGGTCCTATTCCTTCCTCTCTTTGCATCAACTCCCCCTTTGTCCGACTCCTTGATTTTTCTTCCAATAATCATAATGGAGAAATTCCCAAGGGACTAGAGGAATGTTCCAGACTAGAGGTTTTCAGAGCAGGTTTTAACTTTCACTCAGGATTTCTTCCATAAGATCTCTACGGTGCATCAGAATTAGAAGAAATCTCCTTACCTTCTAATAACATTTCAGGATCCATCAGCAATAGCATTGTGAACCTTACCAAACTCATCAACCTTGAGTTATATGACAATGAATTGAGTGGAAAGCTACCAATGGATATGGGAAAGCTCTCCAAATTGAAGCATCTACTCCTCTATACAAACTTCTTAACGGGTGCTCTGCCGCCATCTCTAATGAATTGCACAAATCTCGTGACCTTGAATTTACGCCACAATTTCTTTGGTGGAGATATCTCCACCCTAAACTTTTCTACTCTTCATCAACTTACTATACTCGACCTTTGGAAAAATGAGTTTACTGGCACTTTGCCAGTGAGCCTTTTTTCATGCAAGTTCCTAAGAGCAATCCAACTTGCTAGTAACAAACTCGGAGGACAAATTCGACCAGAGATTGTTCAATTGAAGTTCTTAGTTTTCCTTTCACTCAGTTACAACACATTAACCAACATCACAGGAGCAGTCAAGATTCTGGCACATTGCAAGACTCTCAACGTACTCCTCCTTACTGGAAATTTTCTGAACGAGGCCATTCCAACAGATGACAGCATAGTTGGTTTCGATGGATTCAAAAGTCTCGAATATTTGGGTCTTACTCATTGTAAGTTGACTGGTCAAATACCCACATGGCTATCTAAGCTTAAGAACTTACGAGTCTTGGGTCTAAGCTTCAATCGTATCACAGGCTCAATTCCTGGTTGGTTGTCGACTCTTCCGAGGCTCTTTCGTTTAAACTTATCTGATAATCTGATTTCAGGTGAATTCCCAAAAGAAATTTGTGCATTGCCAACGTTAGTATCAGACCAGGCTCCCATAGACGATAGTTCTTTGATTTTATCCATTTTTGCCACAGTGAATGGTACCTTTCTTGAGTTCAGTTCCCTCTCCAACTTGGGACCATGGATATCCGTTGCAAACAACAATCTTAGTGGCAACATTCCCATTGAGATCGGTCGATTGAAGCAGCTTCATGGATTGAATTTTAGCCATAACAACTTCATAGGCAACATTCCAGACCAAATATCAGAGCTTACAAACTTAGAAAGACTTGATCTATCTGGAAACCAATTGTTTGGCGAAATACCAGCATCGCTATCAAGGTTGCATTTCTTGCATCAGTTTAGTGTTGCAAACAATAATCTCCATGGAGCTATACCTTTAGGCACTCAACTCCAGAGCTTTGACGCCTCTGCATATGAAGGCAATCCTCAACTTTGTGGTGCCCCTCTTCCCCATGAGGGTGCCTCTATTATTAGTAACAACAACGACATTCAAAAGGACAAAGATGGACTTGGATTTCGATTGCTTCATATTAGCACGGTGCTTGGCTTCATTACAGGATTTTTGGGAGTATCTATTCCTTTATTTTTTAATAGTATTAATAGGAGAGTTGCATAGTTTACATAGTGTCATTAGCAATGTGTTTGTTGGGCCGAGCAGACGATGATCAGCAATAAAAGATATATAATTGTCCAAAAATAATTGATTGATGGCGGAAATTAGCTTCATTTGGTTCCAAGCTTTACCTAAGGAATTAGTCTTATTAACAAGCAATTTATTAAGCTATATTTATTTGATAATATATTAGATCTCTTTTAAAATCTATAATTAACTAAATGAAATATATTTAAGAAAAAAATCAATGGTTGGTGCATACACAGTATGTACGTACGTAATTCATGTACTACTTAAAATATTTTAATATAATTTACTGTTATACATTATTTAGAAAACTCAAAACTTAGTTTATTCTTCGCTTATATTTCTCTTATTAATTCACACATAACTCCTTTCCAAAGTATAGACTCATCTTTCTTTCAATTGCAACATATGACAAGTCTATACTAAATTTTGAAAATTATTGGAAGAATGAAATTTTGAACTTGTTAATGGTGTTCCTAAAAATCTTCAACAGAAATATTTATTCTAGCCTACAAATATTATTTAGACCCTCCAAAATTATAATCCTGGCTTTGTCCCTGACCAACACCAGCAGGAACAACTATAGCAATATCCTAAGTAGTTCGGATCAGACCAGATGGAGATGGAGGAATTTATATATGGATAACTTCTCATTGATTTTAATTTTAATTTTTTGGTAGATACTCAGATCAGACCCAATGGAGACAGAGGAAGCTGCATGTTCTCCGATTGCCTCCTTTCCCTATTACCACCATGCCAAATCCCACCCCTAAATGAGTTCAAATGCTACTATATTTTTTTGTTGTATATTTCTAATTCTTATTCTTCTTTTATATTGCGTTTAAGTATATGATGTTGAATATGTAATCAGAACCAATTGTGGCCCCCGGAAATGAAAACGTTGGCATATCTGTTTTATAATGCTGGCATTGCATGCCTATTTATGACTTGTATAATTTCCATGGATACATAACACAGACACACACACACACGAAGACACTTGGAGAAGGGTTCTCGAACATATTTTGTTGTTTACCACGCGATTCTCACTATCTCGTGAAAACCAAATTCATGAAAAACGTCATGCTTTATTGATGTAACAGTATCCAACTTAGTGAAATACTCCATGATTCTAAACGATACAACTCCATGAGTTTTTCTATAATATTACCAATTTAATCAAACTTTTATCGAATTTCTTGTTCAAAGAAAGGGAAAAAAAAAGTTTGAGCTTTGTCTCTCAGTTTATGGTTTTCATTGAGCTCTTTCTTATCATTTTTATGTGTGATTTGCTCGACCGTGTGAGGCTGTTGCATGACGTCGATCAATTGAGAAGGAAGCAAAATGGGACAGATGATCTTATAGCTGCTAGATTCTAAATATATTTTTAAGATAGACCTTTTATTGTGCATTCCTTCAAAAAAATTTCCACAGAGGGTAAACCCCAAGTTCCATTGTCAATGAATGAATGTCGATTCATTTTGATTTCTCAAGCCAACACAAGAACCAACCAATATGATAAGATGTCTTCAGGTTGCTATGTCTTCAAGTGCCATTCTGAAATCTGCTGTGTACTATGTAGAAGCGGGTGATTGCTGGGCTACAATTTCTTCATAGATATTGGTACCTGCCCTTTGATTATGCATTGGTTGTAATCCAAATATTGGAAGCTCTTTGTGTTGCTGCGACGTGTATTTGTTGATTTGACCTAGGATAGGTTCCAGATAGATTTTGAAAACTGATTCTTCCCCAAGTCAATGAAGACCTAGAAAGCTCAAGAGCTTGCCACTCTGATACAAGGTAATCTCTCAGTCAAGCAATAAGCGGCGAAACGCATAGAGTTGGGAAGGTTCGCTCCACATTTGATCATCACCACTAAAAAGATGCAAGCCCATAAGTTCTAAGGAGGCCTACAACCTTGAATTTAGAGTTACATGGCTGGGTTCCACATCAACAACTTCTAGGAGTTGGTTACTGTGGCTGCAATAACAGAAGCGATAAAATGAAGTGTGGCAGCCCAGATTAACCTTGAGCGAATGAGGACTTCTTCCTTCTCTGTAGGAGGAAATAATACCAAGAGAAGGATTATACAAGGAGCCTGCAAGGGCGCTCCACCTGCTACTCTTAAAAAGTGTGGAAAGAATCACGATGAAGAATGTCGGGTAGGCTTAGGAGTATGTTTCCGATACGGTTTGTCAGGAAACATGATTCAGGAGGGCCCTCAAAATGCACAAGGTGGAAGAAATGCTCCTAACAACCAACCCAATCAGAGGCTGCTTGTCCAAGCTCGTGTGTACACCATCACCCCTAGAGAGATAAGCGAGGAGAAAACCAAAGATGAGGAGACAAAAATCATCATTGGTATTTTTCCTTAAATATCCCTCTTTAGAAATTAGCTTTAGCTACTTAGTACTTAGTAGTTTATTACACCTTAGGTAAAATCATGTTATACGAATACACGGCTTGCACTTTGTTTGACTCCAACGCTATGAGGTCTTTTGTGTCCTCTAAGTTTGCACGCACGTGTAACCTGCCAACTCAGACATTACCTTAAGCTTTAGTAGTGTCAATTCCTGATAGAAGCATGATCACCTATACCTATGTATAGAAAAATTGACCATTAACCCTGGGAGAGAGATTGATGGAAGCCGACTTGATCATCTTCAACCAACTATCGACATTATACTAGGATATATTGGGATCTAAAGCAACATTTTTGGGTGGGAAAGCTTGAAGAAGGATGTGGCAGAATATGTTAATAAGTGCGCTGTCTACAAAGTAGTAAAGGTAGAATACAAGAGTCCTATTGGTGAATTACAACTACTTCCAATTCCATAATGGAAATGGGAAGACATATCCATGGAATTTGTAGTCAAACTACCAAAAACTTCAAGAGGAAACAACTCTATTTGGGTCCTGATCGATCACCTAACAAAAAAGTGCTCACTTTTTGCTGGTGAAAAATACCGACCCTATGGAGAAGTTAACTCAGTTGTTTGTTTTAGAAATGGTATGACTACACGAAGTTCCAAAAATGACCTTATCAGATAGAGATACACGTTTTACCTCTCGTTTTGGGCAAGGCCTTCAAGATGTTTTGGGCACCAAGTTGAGACTCAATAGTGCCTATCACCCTCAGACTGATGGACAAACTGAGAGAACGATTCAGGCTTTAGAAGACATGCTAAGGGCATGTGTCTTGCAAGAAAATGATGGTTGGGAGAAACTTTTGCCATTAATTGAGTTTGCATACAATAATAGCTTTCGGGCCACCATTCAGATAGCGCCTTATGAAGCTTTATACGAAAGGAAACGCAGGTCTCCCCTATATTGGGATGAAGTAGGAGAAGGAAAAATTTACGGTATAGAGATTCTTCAAGAGATGAATGATCAAATCCAAATAATAAGGACAAGGATGATTGTTGTCCAAGACAGACAAAAGAGATATGCCGAACATCGAAGGAGGAACTTCGAGTTCAAAGTTGGCGATTGGGTCTACCTCAAAGTGTCGCCCATGGAATGAGTTTTTCGGTTCAGGAAGAAGGTGAAGTTAAGTATGAGATACGTGGGACCCTATAAGATATTGGAAAGGGTAGGAGCAGTCGCCTATAGACTAGATCTTCCCATTGAATTCCAAGAAATTCACAACATATTCCAAGAAATTCACAACATATTCCACATATCATCCCTATAGAAGAGCTTCGAGGGACAGACACTGGTAGTTGTAGCCACAAAGGATATTTTACTACAACTCAACTTGACCTAAGAGGAAATCCCAATTTAGATTATAGACTGGAAGGATAAGGAACTACGAGATCCAAAAATTCCATTAGTTAAGGTTTTATGGCGGAATCACAATATTGAAGAGGTTATGTGGGAAAAGGAAGTAGATATGAGAAACAAATACCCTTATTTGTTTGGCTTGTAAATTATTTGACATCAGACCCGCATACTTTCTCATCGTTTTTAGTAGCACCATGGCCAGTAATGGTAGGATCGTCTGTCAGACTTATATGACCCCCAGTTGACTTCAGAGACTGAGAGCCGAGCAGTGATGGAGACGACTAGACCTTGGACTCAACAAGAGAGGTTGAAGTACCATAAGACTGACATCCTCAACCATGATGGGAGAGGTAACATCCATATGAGGAGAGCACTGCCATATGAGGAGAGCCAGCCTTATGAACCTATTCGATGGATGGGAGAGATAGGACCAGATGGCTTAGACGCCATATTAGATTGACTCTCTCAAATGCTATATCAGCATGACTCTAGCCAGGCAGCGTCAAGTCAAGCAGTAGCCACTATATCCTAACCCTATTCCCCTCAACACATCAGATCTTTTTTACTCTTCTTTGAGACACATTTGTATCCGTGAGGAGGGAGATCCCTAGCTTGAGAGCGAGGAGTTTAGACAGTGGAGGTTCCATGAGGAGAGAGTTAACACTTTCTACGATTCAGAGGAGAATGAGTTTTATTATCACACTCAAGACGAGATTTAAGAGGATGGCAATGAGAAACCCCCATCAAGCCTTGAGCTCTAGCATAGTGGTAAGTCACACTTAGCTTTTGTTTGATGTAGGTCTTACTTTTTACTATTACCCCAATTTCAAGGACGAAATCTTGTTTTAAGGAAGAGAGGATGTAACACCTTGCCTAATTAACCATTAGGATTAATCTTTAAATGTCCTTAGCTTAAGCTTATGATTGTGGCTTTAAATATTTAATTATTGTTACTATATTATTATTTTATTTTATTTTATTTATTTATTTATTTCATTGAAGATGGTTAAATTTATTTAAACTATGGTACTTAGTGTCATTAATTATTAAGCATGAAGGCTAAGAGAAGTAAGCCCATTAGTAATTCTATTACGGCCCTTAGAACTTTATAATGTTAATAGGTCAAGACTTAGAAGCCTTAAACCAAGCCTCACAACAATACAAGTCTTGGTACAATAGCCTTGGCAAGGATTGGCCCAAGTATGAGGAAGGCATAATGCCTTTTTGGCCTAACTTGGTTTAGGATTGACCCATGGCCCAATTATGTTGAGGTAAGCCTTTCAAGCCCCATCTTTGTGGATCTTGAGGCCTCTCATAATCTCTTAAAAATCTGAGAACAAGGCCTCCCATCCACTCAAACCCAAAGTCCATAAGCCTGGTTTTGCTTCTATTCACTATTCAATTGAAGCCCAATACACTATACCATGGGTTTTCTCAAACCATATTATATCCTAAGTGATTATTAGGACTCAAATTAGGTTTTGAAATTGGGTTAAGACTAATAATCAATTTACCCATGATTAGTGATTTAAACCATATTTTGGAGCTTAATTTTCTTTATTAATCTTTTTAGCCTTTCTGATATGAAATTTTCTTATTTCATTATTCAATTACATCATTGTTAGATCATATTAGAACCCTAGATAAACCTCCATACATGTTATTAAGAGTAATGACATAGCAAAACCCAAAAACTACAAAAATCGGCACTCATGTGTGTGTTTGTGTGCAATGGACTGAATTACCCCTAGCCCAATCTTTTTGTGCCTTTTTCTCAAGGGAACTATGATCTGTAATTACCTCATATGATCCCATTAGAACCAGACCAAGATTTATATTAAATTGGTTTCAAGAACCAAATCAAAACCCCAAACCGATTGCACCCTAAGCACTAGTTGGATGGAAACCAAGTCAGTTAATTTCAGCCCCACTTCTGCCCATAGCTGAGCCACCACCTCCATCACCACCCAATCCCTAAGACACGCTCATGGTCATCATGAGCATTTGACCAGTTTTTCCCACACAAAGAAGGCACCAAGCAGATGGCATCAAGCCACCCTCACTCGGCAACCCACTTCCCTTCACCCATTTCTTTTGAGCTGCCACTTCAGGATCACATGGCAGCCAATCAAGCACCATTTCCTCACCTGAAAACCCTTCCAAGAGTGACTCATGACCTACACAAATCAGCCATGAAGAGAGGATAAGAGGATGAGTCAAGGACATTATCAAAACTGTCCAAAGGTGCCACCCTTGAACTTGTCAGCTACATGCTTGGGTTTTTTTTTTTTTTTCCTTTTCTTTTTTCTTCTTCCTTCTGCATCAAGACCTGAATAGCACCCTTGGTGTCATTGTAGCACGTTACTTGATGAAATCATGGTGGTTTTATGGTACTATTCACTTTGCACAAGTGACACAAGATGATGCATGCAAGCTAAAATCTCACCTCCTTGCATCACTGCCCACTTCACTCAATCCCCTTAAGCTTAGGCCAACGTCCCTTCCCCCATTTCTGCCTAAAAAACATCCCCTCCACTCCCTCATTTCCTCCATACCTTATCTCCAAGCTCCTCTTGAGAATTGAGAGCCTTCTTTCTCCTAAGTTTAGAGAGAAACTGAAAGGTGTGACTGTTTGAGTGTTTTTTGTTTTCTTGTGTTGGAAGCTTAAGTGGGCCACAAAGATTGTAATTTTTCTTAACCTAGATCTTATTTTACATTTCAAGCTTTGTTTTCAAGTGTTGGAATGAATTATAGTTGAATTTAGAAAAGGTTACCATGTTTGATTCAAAACCAGGTTAATTAAGAATGGATTAAGTGTTTGAATCATTTTAAGTGAAAATTTTGACTATGGCATGCCTTATCATATTTTTATATGATTTATTAATGTCTTAGAATGATCATTGAAGGTTTTATTTTGAGATTAGAAGCATGCATGATAGGTTTTAATTATACCTTCTGTTGATCATCAAGCATGCATGGTTTTTAATTAATTTATGATTGAGGCATGAAGTTTTTATTTACATCACCTAGGGTTGATCAATGAGCATTTAGAAAGCCTTGTGATTGGCATAAGAATGAAAATACATATTTTGGATGAATTATGAAAGCATGCCTTTGTGATTTAGGTTAAGAGCATCATGCCTGATTAATTGATGATTAAAGAGGATTAAGGTTTTTAGCCATGATTAAGTGTTGGAATGAACTTGCTCACCCAAGAATTTGCTTTTATCATGTCATTAAGGACTATAATGATTATTTGTAATTAACGAAAGCTGCATAAGCATACATTTGTATGGATCAATAGTTGAAAACATACTTAAGCGTCAACTAGGTGCATGCCACGAGTTGGGTGTGTTTGAGATAATTCCACTTTGAATTTAAAATTTTAAGGGTATAGATGGTTTTAGAATATGAAAAATATGAGATCCATGAAATTTGGTTAAATTTGAGATTTGTTTACAAATAGTGAAAAATTTAGGGCATTAGTGGCAATTTTTTAGAGTTTAGGGTTATTTTTGCAAATACCCATTTTTGAAGCCTTTTGATTATGAAAATATTCCCATAGTAGCATAAATCCTAACTTAGCATGAATTTGATTTCAGCTACTACGATATTTCAAACTCAGAAAGTTTGTAAGTTGACCTATAACTACCTTGATAAGTTATTTATTATTCATTGATAAATGTCATATTTATGTCATAATTGTCATTTTGAGCATAAAATATCATGTTATATGATACATTGAATACATAAATACATGACATGTAATATTTTCACCATTTTTAACATATTGCATATAAATGTTATTTTCGCACGAAAGTTTGCTACACATGGACATTTGATGAACTACATTTTTCAAACATAGCATGAAAAATAATTTTTGTCATAACTCCAAAGGTTAGGATGAGAAATTATCCTAATGGAACTCCTTTATCCACTCTAGTGCGTTTAAAAATGAGTAGTAACCTTGGGATTGACGAAGAACAGCCAATGAGCTTCGAATGAGTTCTTTTTAAAGAACGCTAGAATGAAGTCAAATTTTATAAAACTTAAGGCTGGTGAGTGTACATGTTATAATGTTATGTTATGTTACCAATGCATTGAGAACAAGTCTGCAGACAAAATAGTTTGAACATGAGTTGTACTATAGTCACCAGTAGGTACTCATAGTGCATATGGGAAACTATGATAATACCACATGTTATAATGTTACGATTAAGTATAAATTGCTAATAATGATGAAACATTATGATATTTTTGACAGTGAATGTGTTTCAGTTTTTCTGAAAATGTTGAAGAATCTAGATAGGAAACATACACTAATTCTTTTTCTGCATTCCATGTATCGCATATTTATCATTCTTCATGCATAATTTATCTTTATGCACGTTGGTTGTTTGACTTACTAATATTTCAAGTAAATCTCACCCCATGCGGACCCACTGTCTTGGAATGATAGAAGTTGTGTTCGGACTCGATGCAGATGGACTAGATGGATTGGATGGACAGGTGGATCCAACTAATTAAGTAGGAGTCAGACCTCGATAAAAGACTGGATCTCTTCTTAATGTTTATAGCACCAACCCTTCATGCTCTAGAATGCATAAAGTAGTTGATCTAGCTTTAGAGACTTTTTATGAGAATTAGCTTTACTAAGATTCTGCTACTATTTTCTTTGAATTCATGATGGTTATTAATGAATTGTGATGTTTTTAATTATTCTGGCATAAGTTTTATTTTTTCAAACTTAAGTCACTGTGGATAGTGCATTCTACTAGTTGCACTTATAGGATGCATTGCATATTAACTATCAGATTTCCATCGTCTATATACTTGTAATATTGAAAAAAAAGAGGAAATAAAAAGGAGAGATGTCGTTATTAATTGAGTGAGGGATAACCTTAGGACCGGTCGGACTGTAAATGAGTGAAAAGCAGCCAGCCAATAAAAACCCAACACGTAAGCCTTCCACCGAGACGGATGTAGACCTGCATTACATGTGAGTATAATTTAATGCACTTGAAATCAGAAACACGAAACGGGAGGCGTCTTCTCTCCTCAAGCCCTAACATTCCAGATCATGTCGGGCTGTAAATCGATTCCTCCATCAAGCTCGATTTTATCCGTGGGTCGTGTTTTCTCCACCAATCGCACGTCGGCCGTGGCTCGAGTTCTCCACCAACCTCACGTCGGCCGTGGCTCGATTTCTCCACCCAAGCTCACGTCGGCCCGGCCGTGGCTCGATTTCTCGACGAAGCTGGATTTTCTCACACCAAGCTGTAGTGTTTTATCCAATAACGTGCATCTCTACACCAAGCTAAGCCTCTCCGATTTCTCCCAGCCGTGGCTCGCTATTTCGGGCTGAGATTTCTCCAAGCCCTCAAATCGGCGATCGACAATTTCTCCACGAAGTTAAGGTTTTAAAGCGATTTCGAATAAATCTGTCCTCATTTATTTATCTATTGATCTTTGTTGCAATGGATTTAGAGAATAGATTGTAATGGAACACAAAATCTGATATTGGTGTTTTTCTTTCCTATTCTTTTGGTTTCAACACGTATACATGGAGAAGGGGAAACCGGAACACATTCTTTTGAAATATTGGCTAACTTATTGGTTAGATGTCCATGATAATTGAGGCGTCCGTCGGCCTCGTCGTCGCCTTCAGACTGGGAAGGTGCTGAGCGAGATTAACTTTGTGTTCGACTGAGAAGGGCTATGCGAGAAGGGAGGGCGTCCGGGAGAGGGCTATGCGACATGGGGCGTCCGAGAGAAGGCAGTGACAGACGGATTACATGTGATGAATACAATGATTCCCTGTGGTTGACCCCATTTGTCTATAGCCTGCTTTTTCCTACGTGGCACTACATGAATGGAGGGCTGTTTTTCACTCATTTACAGCCCGACCGGTCCTAAGCGTTTCTGATTGAGTGAACTCAATGCACTGACTTTAGCGACTATTTAGAGAGCTTAAACTTTGAGGATCTTAAACTTTAAAATCCTGAACCGACATGCCCCAACTTAATCGACCGGAATCGACATGTGCATATTATTTAATTTTCAGGTACCTCCTTAGAGCACTCCCAATCGATTACGTAAAATCCATCTATATGTAAAATTTGAAGAATTTAGCTTAAAATGCACCTCCAACTGATTCTCTACTTCATCTCTATTTTTCAATTTGGGATAGTGTTACCACGTAGCGTGACACTGTACATGAATGTAAACATTTTTTTAATTAATTTCTGTCTTTTGGCCTTTGCATCCATGGTTCATTTTATTTCACAAAAGCCCCTCCGTGTGTTTGGCGTCATCTTCCCTTCCTCAGTTATCATTGAATCCAGCAATCACAGTTTGCATTCAATTTGCTTCAAATTTCAGTTCAAGAATCCCATCATCCATTTCAAATTTGCAAGTCCCCATTGCTCTTCCTCTTCTGAGTGGGTTTTGGCCCTCTTGGTAATCTTTACTCTGCATCCAAAGTTCATCTTATGAGGTGCAAAATGAGAGTTTGTGAAGTTGAGGGATTGCTGGAAATGGTGATGAAACTGGTTTTGGTGGGGCTGTGTTGGTGGGTTTTGGAGTCAAAGATGAGGATGGGATTTGCTTTGGTTGAAAACAAAGTGGGTGATGGTGATTTTGGTGGATTGGCTACGGATTTCAAGGTGATTTTGGTTGAGTTTCAGATTTTTTCTACAATTTCAGCAAGAAAAATGCCCCCCATAGATGCAATTTGGGAAGATTCACACTGGATATTTGCATTTTGCAGCATCTTGTAGTTGTTTCCCTTTCACTAACCAAGATGGTGTCTACATTTCAAACCTGCCAGGGGGATATCAACAAGAATTAAAAAGAAACTGCTCACCGAACAAAAAATATTTTTTTTGCGATTTCTGGTTTTGGGAGAAAGAGAAGTCAGGAGAAAGATAAATAAATATGAGGAGATATTATAAATATTAAAAGATAGAAGGATATTATTAATAGTTAGAGAAAATATTGAAAATGAATAAATTATATTATAAAATATAATATTTAAATGATATAAAAAAATAGATAAGCTGATGTATAATATATTATAAAAATCAATATATAAAATTTAAAAAAAAAAATGAATTGGTTTTAACTCCTCTTATGTATGGAGAGGTATTTTCAACTCAATGGGCTTATTGAAAGCTGGATGTATGTGGTGAGTTGGTAATGGGGAAAAGGTAAGGGTGTTTCATGATCCTTGGATTCCGGGTATTCAAAGGGAGGCACTTCAAGTAGCTATGCCTAGTGTCTCTTCTTTGCATCAAACTGTTAATACTCTAATTGATATGGATATTGGCTGGTGGAATATTGATGCTTTGAGAGCTCTCTTCAATCCAAAATTAGTAAATCAAATTCTGAAATTGCAAGTGTTAGTGTCCCAACCGGATTCTTGGTATTGGATGTCTGAAAAAAGTGGGCTTTATACTGTGCGGAGTGGATATAAGCAGCTTCAAAGTGTCAAAACTCAACTAGCAGGTGAGAGGTCTCGTGCCTCTCAGATTTCCTCTTTCTGGAGGGAGTTTTGGCATTTGAAAATCCCTCATAAATTGAAGGTGTTCGGTTGGAGGGCTTGTAATGAATATTTGCCTACTTTTAATAACCTGGTCAAGAAAGGTATAGATGTGGCAGATTGTTGTGTCTTTTGTAAGAAGCCCAATGAAGATGCAACTCATGCTTTATTCTTTTGTTCAGCTATCCAAAGTATTTGCTTACAATATGTGCCTGTACTGAAATCTTTACCTCCTGATATGTCTTTTTGGGATTTAGCATTATTGGTTAAAGCACAAGGGGGAGGGGAAGTCTTCTTACTTTTATTACTATGGCTTGGGGAGTGTGGTATAGAAGAAACCACTTTATTTATGAAAAATTATGCACTTTGTGTTAGTCATGTGATTGATAGAGCTTTGTCTATGATTTCTAATTTTAGACAAGTACAGATTTTTGAGGGCCCTAGACAGGCAATGCATAATGTCTTAAGTTGGTCCTCTCCATCCCTAGGTTATATTAAGATGAATGTGGATGGCGCTAACTTTTTTAATCTTCAGAAAGCTAGTGTTGGAGTTGTGGTGAGGGACAATCACGGGGATGTGCTTGTTGCTTGTAGTAAATCTGAAAATGAGGTCTCCTCTCTAGAATTTATTGAAGCCATTGCGGTATTAAGGGGTCTACAACTCTATTCTCGTTGGGGTATTCAAAAACTGATGGTGGAAACAGATTGCCTCTTTCTTGTGAACATATTGAATTTAGATGAGATTATTTTAACAGACTTTGCTTTCATAATTGAGGATATTAAAAGATTAATGTAGGGCTTCCAAGAGGTGAAATTTCTGCATGTTAGCAGGCAAGAGAATTCTGTGACTCATCTTTGGGCAAGAATTGCTTGTAATTTTTCAGATTTGGTTTTATGGGCTGATTGTCCTTCTTTTGCTTCTCAAGCTGTTTGGCTTGATAAACAATCTATTGTAAGGACTTGATTTTAATGAAATGTGATGTTGTTTAAAAAAAAAAAAAAATCATACCTGCAGAAGAGCCCACTCGTTAAATCCTGTCGACAGACAGATTCTCACAGACCCACTTGAAGACATGAACAACAATCTCGATTTTGGATAGCCCAGTGAGAGAAGGCCTCCCACTTTAACCTCCCAGCGGCTCTCATGTCAAAGGTCACGGCCTTGTAACCTTTCTCTCCCAGCCCAGCTGATACTTTTTTCAAGAGGCCCTGACAGCCACCCAAGATTGAGCATGGGTGAACGAGAACCACCAATATTTCCTCTCCTGGTGTGCACACTGCAGAGCCTCAAGGCTCGTGTGGAGCTCGATTCATCGCGGGTTTAACTTTGGTGGACTCTAGAGCCCAGATTACGTTTTGACTTCCCGTGTGAAATTGGATGGAATCAGCAATTTTGGTTATGGGTTCAGAATACACGTGGAGGGGGATCCGGGAATATCTAAAGCTTTCAATAAGTAAGGGACATCAAGATATGTCGTGAGAGAGGAAGAGCTAATGGAACGGCACCGTTTGGAAGATATTTTCTTTTATTGTTGTTTGATGATAAATTCTTTCATTATCAATTAGAATGTGCGGATGAAATGACGTGATTATGCCTATATGATTTTCTTGGAAGACGGACACACTGTATATATATTAAGAATAATATTATATGCATTCTTGTTATGAATTCAATGAAAAAGAGAGTTTCAAGATTGAGAGAGAGCGAGAGAGGAGATTCTCTTATTGATCTGTTATCAAACTTATGAATTCCTTAAAGGATTCAACGATATATATAGGCGTACAAAGGGGACTATGCTAGCTCACTATGCTAGTATTATGCTAGCACTATGCATTGTGCATATGTCGGCTAACTCACTATGCTAGCACTATGCATTATGCATTTGACGGCTAGCTCAAGGTGGTCATACAATTTATTTTACAACAATGTTATTTTACAACACTCCCCCTTTGGATGACCACATATAATGAATATGCCTCGTTAAAACCTTGCCAAGGAAAAACCATGTGGGAAAAAAACCAATGGCGAAGGAAAAAGAGTACAATATTCATGTGTACCGTAAAATGCTTTAAGATTGCCTCATTAAAACCTTGCAAAGGAAAACCCAGTGAGATAAAACCTTAGCGAAGGAAAAAGAGTACAATCAGCATAAGTCTTCAAGACATTACTCCCCCTGAAAAGTGCATGATAAAAGGTCTTCAAATCTCCGCATTCCAATGTTCTGCACAATTTTCTTAAATGTTGCAGTTGTAGTTGTTGGACTATCATTAATCACTGGAAGACCACACTTTTCTTGAATATGTTGGATCATTGATCTTAGCCAAATGCATTCTCGACTTGCCTCTGTGTGGATCTGAAAGATAACATGCATCTGCATATCCAACTAATTGTGGACTTGAACCATGTTGATAAAATAATCACAACTGGATCTTTCTGCTCATCACTACTCTTTTGGAGTTGTGCTCTTCTGGAGTTCTTGTAAATAACACAGTTAGTGGAGAATTCATCAACATTAAACTGCTAACCTCATTTTTTAATAAAAATGGTGGCCAGCCTTTTAAGATCAGACAAGCACCGCGAATTTTCAACTCCTCTGTAGGTGTCAGGCGTGCTGTCAGGCGCCGCAGCTGTCAGGTGCCGCAGAGTTATGAAGTTATATTTCGTCTCTTTTCTCTTGCTTCACGAGAGATGTTGTATCATAATTTTCTCTATAAAAGAGATATTCAACTCATCTTCATTCGCATCCCATCTTCTTCAATTTTCTGTAATCATACTGCATTTTTACTCTGCAATCTCCTTCTGCATTCTTATCCTACAATGGCTCAGTGATCTTCTCGTGGCCAGCATATGGGTACTCTGCACCTCGTTCATCAGCTGTACCTGCTTCTACCACAGGTGCTATCATGCAATATAATGATCTGACTCATAGGTCAGATAATGAAGCTATCTATGAGCTTGTGAGTCTCGGTACCCGATACTCATCATCCATTGTCGCATTTTCTCAGCGACTGCAATTCAGAACTTGTGGAGTTGACAATCTCCACGAGAATATTGCTATACTTCAGCGACTTCTGCTGGAGTCCAACATGAAGATAGAATCAATAAAGCAAGAGAATAGGAATTTAAAATCTTTGCTTAAATCTTCTTTTCGATTGCCCACCCCTTTAGATAGGGATGCCATGCAGATTCTTGAAGAACAAGAGCGTTTGAAGAATGAGGCAAAGTGCCTCAAATTTCTGTAATTCTTACTTCAAGATAATAAAATAATATTTCACAAATATTCATATTTGTGTTTCTATCTTCTGGTAGATTTCTGTGTACGCATTTTTATTTCTTCTTTAATAATGCACACTTCATATTAAACCCATAATATGAATCTGAAATACTAATTGTATTCAAAAGATGGTATTTCAGAACTAATAATATCATCCATCTTCCCCTTGAAGCCGTAAGGGTTTCAGATTTATATTTCAAATATGTGCAGTTTTCATGAGCTCTTCTGGAGCCTCAATGACATTTAAATCATATATATAAACTGCAATAATAACTTGTTCCCCTTGAAGTCGCAAGGGTTTCAGATTTATATTTCAAATATGTGCAGTTTTCATGAGCTCTTCTGGAGCCTCAATGACATTTAAATCATATATATAAACTGCAATAATAGCTTGTTTCCATTTGCGTTTGAATTGTTTTAGATCATATAAGGATCTTTGAAACTTGATAGAATACATATTTCCAAATGTATTCATATTAGAAGCTTCAGACATTTTCTATCCTTCAGGGATTTTCATATATATATCATGATCCAATGATCCATATAAATATGCAGTTAATCATGCATATCCAAACTCTCGGTAACTTTCAAGCTAATAAAAATCTCAATATGATTTCAACCACTTTAAAAGCATATCAATATTGTTTCTTCAAGAAACTAACTTGTGATTTCTATATCACATTTTCATTTAAAAGTTTCAGGCTTTTTATATCATGTATATAAATATCCACTGATATTTAACAAAAATCACATCTTTAGGTGTTTGGACTTTAAATCCATATTTATCACATTTTACTTAGTGATATCAATTCTGCAGGAATTGAGAAACTGACTCGTGATTTATATATCACACTTTTATTTCTTTTCTATAAATACCCACTGACATTCAACAAGCATCATCTCTTTAGGTGTTTGGACTATAAGTCCCGATGCATCATATTTTACTAGTGAATCAATTCTGCAAGAATTGTTTCTTTCAAATTTGGCCAATATTTTACGTCGTATTCTTCGACGATTCTTGATTCACTTTCATCATTACTTCTGGTAATGTCAATTGTCATCTCATATGGAAATACGTTGTCGACAACGATTTTATTTCTATCCATAATTTCTCCATTATTCATGAAATGTATCGAGATCTCGTTATTTTCAGGTACCTGTCCCTCTTCAAGGGAAGACATTTTCATGAAAAACCTCTTCAGGAGGCACTCTTTAGGAGATTTATACTCTTCAAGAGTTTATATAGGAGAATTTTATACAGAAAATTTGGATGGACTTTATTGCTTGTTTTGTGGGTATGGCCTCTTCAGGAGCACCAAATTATTTGTGCTTTTCTCTTTTGAGATGCTCTATCTTTTGTATCAATACGTCTCACATGCCTTTAAACATGTCTTTAGACTGTTGAATTTCTTAATTGTCCTACAGGGACTTCAATCATCGCTGAGATTTTAGCAGCTAGAATATGAGAACTTTTTATCTTATCGCATCCAAAATTTAATTATCATCTGAACTTCTGGTTCACATATGATAATCAAAATAACGTCGAATAATTTCATCTTATTTGCTTCAAGCAAATTTTTCTTTCCACTTCTGGTGGTAAAACTTTATAGTAAAAGAATCTTCTGGTTCTTTTATGGACGTCCATATGAAAATCATTCGACTTATCGTAATTGATTTTGGATGATTAAGATAACCATTAAAAGATACAAATAGTTTGAATCATATCACCTTTTGATGCATCATAATATTTGATTCAATAATTTGTATAATATCATCTCAAAGAGAAAGCTTACAGCTTTTCCAATACGAGCTTCTGGCCCAAAAAGATATTCATTATCACGTCCAATCTCTTAGTTTCTTTGAATGAAACGCATCATTCTTTTCACTTCAGGGAATAGAATGATATAAATTCATTATCATTCACTTCAGGGAATGATGTAGATCTAGTAAGACGTGACTAATGATTCTTATCAAAAGCTCATTATTTTGCTCAGTCACTGAAAGACCTGATACAAATTTAAAATATATTGTGAACGTTTGCATTTCATATTGCTACTTCAGGAGCATACTCGATATTGCTACTTCAGGAGCACATTCGAAACGTTCATTCAAATATATATTCTTTCCACAATTTCAATTATGCAATTTCAGGTACATAAATCATAATGAGCTTTTGGTACAAGTATTACTCATATGAAATACTCAATAAAATTATTGATTTAGGGCGATCCTTCAGGGATGCTCCATTTCCATTCTCAGATAAATCATATCATCAATAATTTATAACAAGTATAAAAGAACAAATAAAATTTGTATCTTAGAGATTTCAAATAATATATTAAAAAAATTTACTTAAAATAGAAGACTACTATCTTCAATATCATCATAACTTTCGTGATATTAAAGCGGACTTTTCTTCCATTTTCTTTCACATCCTTTCACAGTTCCCACTCACCTACCATTCACAGCCATGATTGACAAGCCTCTGGATCTCGAATGGACGAAACAAATATCAATGATGCGTACTGGAACTGGTAATTTCATGCTTTATGATCTGTGCTTATCAGAAAGCTAGCCATTTGCATTTTAAAATCAACAGAACCTTGTTCATTAGCATGGCATAGCTCAATTGATAATTTAAAATCCACAAACGCCCTCTTTGCTGACTTTGTTGCATAAAGCCGAAATAGTAAGGGTCCCACCCTTGCAAGTTGTACAATGCCTGCAGGTCTATTGTCAGATTTGAAAAAAAATACATCATAGATAATCATGATCTTTCTTTACCGTACGTAAAATCTTTAAACCGAAGTTAATTAATATATGAATTTTCGTGGTAAACTGATAAGGAAGGATCCAGTGGGTAGAGCAGCAGAGTTTTTCTGTCTAGCTCGAACGAAAGGACCCCGTCCAGATATAGAAGTTTGTCAGAGAAGCAGAGTTTGAGATTAAACTGCAGATTCTTGTTCTCATCAGGTGATCGATCTCTTGCTCTTTCACGATCGGCTTTCGCAGCTGCTCTGCCAATCGAAGATCGTTCTTGTGCAAGTCCCTGTTTCGAGTTCCTCATAGGGTTTTGCTACACAACCACCCAACACCCCAACACCCCATCCTTTTTTTAATTTTTATTATTTTATTTTTTATTAAATATTTAATATATAAATAATAAATAAAATAATTAAATTAATTTAAAAAGAATAAATTCAAAAAAAAATATTAAAAAAATATTAAAAAATTGAAAAAGGGTGGGATGTTGGGGTGTTGGGAGGTTGTGTAGATTTTTTCTTCCTCATATCTTCTGCAGATTAAAAGAAAAAAAATTAGAGATAAAAAAAAATTAGCTTTTCCTCAGCGTGCTTGTACACCCTTCTGTGCTTCTTGCCTCCATCGTTGGAGGAGCTCTACAACTCTTTCCTCATAAGGGAAGTCTTCCAGGTCATGACCCATTAGATCCATCCTGATACTCTGTTCGGTTGCCGCGCAGATCTTGCATGAAGCTCACACGGAAACCTGCGTCTCTCTCGGCTGTTGGATCGTTGGATCGTTCAGCTTGTTGGATCGTTTCGCTTGTAATTAAAAGACAGAAAATTGAATGAAGTTAGTGATAATATTATCGCTTTACAGATCATGTGATAATAAGCAAAAATCGAAAACATAAGAGTATAAAATCTCGGCGATTCTCTCCCTCCGTAATCGTTCGGCGATGCTGTGCACGAGAACGTTGGTAGCCGCCTCACTATAGGTTCGACCGAGGAGATCCTTCTTGAACGTCCTAGAGCTCTTGGTAGCAAACCAGAAGAACCGAAAGCTTTGGCAGCGTGGATTTCAGAGTCGGCGAGAGAGAGAAGAGGGAGCAAGAGAGAGAGAACGGAGAGTCTCGTGCTGATAACGTGTTATGAATTTAATGAAAAAGAGAGTTTCAAGATTGAGAGAGAGCGAGAGAGGAGATTCTCTTATTGATCTGTTATCAAACTTATGAATTCCTTAAAAGATTCAACGATATATATAGGCGTACAAAGGGGACTATGCTAGCTCACTATGCTAGTACTATGCTGGTACTATGCACTGTACATATGTCGGCCAACTCACTATGCTAGTACTATGTACTATGCATTTGACGGCTAGCTCAAGGTGGTCATACAATTTATTTTACAACAATGTTATTTTACAACAATTCTCAATTTGTCCCTTCATTTTAACCATCATATATTGATTTTTTTTTAAGTGAGTACTATGAATATATTGGTATTTTTAAAAAAAAAATGTTTAAAAAATATTTGAAAAAAAAAAGAAAAAAAAAAAGTACAATTTACACTAGAGTGAACAAATTAAAGTATAGTAACACTCATATATTAATATTCTGTAAGATACATAAACGTGTATGATAATAATTATTTAAGAATATTAAAAAATACTTAGAAAACAAAAACTCAAATGACTTTGTGTTAACTTTAAAGGCTCGGTTGGATAATTTGTCTAAACTTCCATATAAAATATCATAAATAATTTAATATTTTTAAATCGATATTAAAATAATAATAATTATAAAGAATAATTTTTTATTTAACTCATATAAAATTATCTCATCTCACTATTTAAATGAGTTAAGTCAGAGTTAAGTCATTTGATTCTCCAACACGCTCGGTGTACATGATTATTTGTGTTTTAATTAAAATGTTCTGAAGTGGCTGGAAGCCACCCTGGAAATTACGTACATATGCGCTTGTAAGTTGTAAGTAATCATTCCATACCCGATTGTTGATGCTGCAGTATGCATCTCCTTTGAACTTTCCACTCAGGTTGACCGGTACTGGTACTTTTTATATATTTTTTAATTTAATTTTTTGATTTTATTTATTTAATGGTCAAAAAAGTAATTATTAATGAAAAAATATATTTTTTTAATTTTTTCTTAATGAGTAATGATGTTAAAAAAATACTTAATAGAAAATAATAGAAAAAATAAAAATTTTGAATATACTGTAGAATAGTAAAATAGTAATAATCGAGAAATAAAACTATCATCATATACCCTCCTTGAGAAGGAGAAGCGAAGCTACCTAGAATCTTGGTTTGCAAATTCATTGCCCCACGCGTTTTAAATTTATTTCTTTTTGAATGCATTATTAATGTTGATGACTACGAAATTAGGAGAAAGCTGACCAACACCGACTTTTGAGTAGACCGCAACCTATGTCGATGCATGATGTTTCAATTCCTATCGCTAAGTACAAGATAATAGAAATTGCGCATAACCTTCGTATGCCTTCGTAGGCCCGCCCTCTGTACGTATGCGTTTTAATTAATGAATTGTAAGGACAATTAAGGAGAGTTGACAAAGTCTTCTGGCCGTGTAATTCAAAGGAATTAATTATTCCACGCGTTTTATTTTGAACTTCCTCTAGATCATGACTAAGGGCAGGTTTGGAGGATTATTAATGTTGATGACTGCGAAAGGAGAAAGCTGATCAACGTCGACTTTTGAGTACACCGCGTGCTATGTCGATGCATGACGTTTCAATTCCTATCGCTAATTTTAAGCAAGCAATGATAGAAGGGCATAATAATCTCTTGCTTTATTGAGGCAAAGCTTTTTGTATTCTTAATTAAATTTGTGTATATCTAAAAGAGATGACTATTATAATTATAAATAGATTATATAAAAATAATTTTATAAACTAATATAATTTTATCTGATCTGTTTAATCTATTTTATAATAAAAATAATTTTACATTCTGATGAACCATATGAAATCATATCAATTTATGAAATTATTTTTATGTAATTTATTTGTGCTAAAGTATTTCTCTATCTAAAATTTGAGTACTTCATCTTTTTTATTCTCTGCAACACTAAATATTTGTTGGTTAGAAAAATTAGAAACAAAATAAATAAAAAATAAAAAATAAATCAAGTAGCTAATAATTTACAATAACTATATAATCAAATGAATTTTTTCGATCAACCTCTAAGAAAGATAGTTAAGTCAGTCAACAACTTTATCAAATTAATTTATATTTTTATCATTATCCTACTAAACACAAGATGAGAAAAGTTGCGCAGAACCTTCGTATGCTTTCGTAGGCCCGCCCTCTGTATGTACGCGTTTTAATTAATGAACTGTAAGGACGACTAAGGAGAGTTGATAAAGTCTTCTGGCCGTATCATTCAAAGGAATTAATTCTTCTACTGTAGGTCTGGTTTGGTAAGTAATTTTGATATAAGAATTTTGAATTTTAAGATAAAATATTAAAATATTATATTATTATTTTAAAATTTAAAAAAATTAAGAAAAAATTAAATTATTTATTATATTTTATATGAAAATTTAAAAAATTAAAATGATGAGAATTTTAAATTCAAAATAAAAATTTTTAATGGCCAAACCTAATAGTTATAGTCCTCGTACCACTAACATAATCCATATATACTCGAGTTGGATTTGAAAAAAAGGGGATTTTTTTAATCAAATCAAAAGATTCCCCCCCCCCCCCCTCCACATTTATTATACCCCACTGTTACAACGTTTAACATTGTCCAAATTCGATTTCAAATTATAAGGGCCGGTGATGGGTTCGGGTTCCCCTAAACAGGGCCCTAATAAACTGAAAGTTGATGCTATCTACTAGTACTACTACTATTGTCTACCTGGAACTTTCCATCTCAGGTCGACCAGTACTACCAGTACTCCATGGCTAGCGTCTATTATTAGAACTACAAATGAATAGAAATATTCGTAAGCAGTTTGAGCTCGACTTATATGAATTCGATTCGGATTTGGTTCATTTGATAAATGTATTGTTCGTGATCACTAATATTAATTCGAATATTAAATTTTCTAAACTCGTATAATCTCGATTCGACTAGGTTTAAACTCGTGAACAATATTCATATAAACTCGACTCGAATCGTTTTGGACTCATCTCAAAACTCGTAATATATATATATATATACACAAACACACTCTTACATATATTATTACATATATTTTTTTATTATATATATTTTATGCGTTATATGTACTATTTTAGATATTTTGTCTAAGTAATATATTTTGTTACTTTATATATAAGAAGGTGACGAAAGAATAATATTTAGTATAACAATGTCTTTAAGTTTACAAAAAAATTATTGAGTCAAATGTTTATAAAGAGTAAGTAACTTTAATTTGATTATGACACTTTCATATCTAATTTTTATTTTGATTGTTTGGCTATATTTAATATTACTAGTAAGAGGTGCACGTGTTGCCATGCACATTGAAAAATACAAATATATTATAATTAACATTTACATTTTCATATGCTCCTATGAAAATATAATTATTATATAGCATTTACCTAAAATAATTATTAAGTATAACAAAAAAATGAATGTCTGAAAAATAAATATCAATGTGATGGAAAATAAATTGATAGTAAAAGAAATATATAGTCTAAAGTATCTTAGTTAAATATAGGTAAAATTTTATCAATGTAAAAAAACTCATTCTGAAAATTTTTAATTATACTACCTCTCCTATTATTATTACTTTTAATAGTTAAAATCGGTTATGTATGTTGTACATTACGTAGTTATAGAATAAGAATATAACATTTCAATTTTAAAAATATAACGTTTCAATTAATTATTATTAAAGGATTAATTTTATCCAACAATAAAAAAATATTTACATTTCGAAATTATATATTTAAAGAAATCATTAAATCAAAAGGAAAAAAGAATATATAAATAACTTAAAACATAAGTAAATAAAATATTGTACAATATTAAGATTTATTTTGTTAAGATTTTATTTTATCAGATTTTTATGAACATTTGGTATTTATTTAAAAAGGAAAAGAAAAAACTATAGTAAAATTAATAAATTCATACATATTTTTTAAGTTTATTTATTTATAAGATCAAAAGAGAAGTCTTCGGCAACATGAAGGCTGGGCCCAGAGGGCTAAACCCCACCATATTGAAAGACAACCCTAGTTCCTATCTTCTTTTCCCCTCCCCCTTCCCTGGGCCGCACGACCTATCCTTCTCTCATTCTTTCATTTTCATTTTTTATCCTCTCTCTTCTCTGTTTTTCATTTTCATTTATTTTCCTCTCCTCCCTGCCATCGCCTGTGAGCTGCTCCCACCACCCCCATCAATATACATACAGATTACCTCATGATCATATCTTCAGTGTTATTCTCATTGTCTAAGCCCGCAAATTACCAATATTCCTTTCCACATTTAAGCTTCTAAATCTCTCGAATTGCATTCATGGCCAGTCAAAGACCCTCTTCATCTACTTCTGAAGTTAGTAAGAAAAGAAAAAGAGATGATTCATATCCGTCTCGATGGAAATATGAAGTTTTCCTTAGTTTCTATGGCAAAGACACTCGCAAGGGTTTTACGGATCATCTACATGCTGATTTAAAACGGAAAGGCATTCTCGTCTTTAGGGATGATGATGCACTCAAGCGAGGAGAATACATTTCTCAAGCGCTTCTGAAAGCAATTCAAGAATCACAATACGCGATCGTCATTTTTTCGGCAAAATACGCTTTTTCCAAATGGTGTCTCATGGAACTTGCTGAGATAGTTGAATGTGAGGAAAAGAAAAAGCTCAAAGTTATTCCTATTTTCTATCATGTGGATCCCTCTGATGTGAGAAATCAGAGTGGGTCTTTTGCAAAAGCATTCACTGCATATGAAAAAGATCCCCAGATAGACAGGAAAGATACGGATATGTGGAAAAATGCTTTGAGAAAAGCCGGTAGTATCGCCGGATGGCACATACACGACAGGTTACATTTAGCCCTCTTTTGATCTTCTTCCATTGATAGCTAGCAAGCAATTAACATCTATATATCTACTTAAATTACAACATTTATAATTTTTAAAATGTTTACATTGTGATCTGGTCTGACAGCTCAAGTGTTGCAAGAGACAAAATATTGAAGTATGGATTAAAGTGTTTCGCTTTGTCTAATAAACAATGCTAATTATCAGCTAAAGCTAGCCTTTTTTTTTCCTGGTTTGTATCGATTCAGGTCTTGTCAATATTAATTGTTCTATCAATTTATAGGTACGAATCAACAATTATACAAAAAATCAGTACACATTTATCTCGTGAGTTGAATTCTAGTTTCTCGCGTCATGATTATGAAAAACTATTTGCAATAGACTCCCAGGCAGGCAAAATGATGGAGTTATTGGATATGGAATCGGATGATGTTCGCTTTGTAGGAATTCATGGGATGGGTGGCATTGGTAAGACAACGCTGGCCGAAATAATTTATGATAGAGTTTCTTCTAATTGTCGATTTGAAGGAAGCAGCTTTATTTCTTGTGTTAGAGAAAAATCTACTACTGCTCGTGATATAGCTTCTTTACAAAAAGAACTTCTTTCTACGATCATGCAAGAAGAAATACATGTATGGGATCATCACCAGGGAATTAGGATGATAAAGAAGATAATGCAGAATAAAAAGGTTTTTATTGTCCTTGATGATGTGGATAGTGACGAGCAACTAATGGCATTAGCAGGGGATCGGAAATGGTTTGGTCCAGGGAGTAGGGTGATCATAACATGTAGAGATATTCATCCATTGAGAACACATGAAGTGAATCATATCTATAAGGTTGAGCAGCTTGAAACAGCAAAAGCTTTGCAACTCTTTAGTTTCTCAGCCTTCAAGAAAACCCATCCAATGGAGGATTACAAGGAACTATCTATGGATTTTGTAAATTATGCTCAAGGCCTTCCTTTAGCTCTTAAAGTTTTGGGTTCCTTGTTACATGAGAGAAAACTAGATGCATGGAAAAGTGAGAAAGATAAGCTAAAAGCAATTCCTGATCCAAAAATTATGGATGTACTTCGAATAAGTTTTGATGGGCTGCAGGAATTGCAAAAAGAGTTATTTTTGGACATGGTGTGTTTGTTCCAAGGACAGCATAGGGTGAATTACAAATTTTATGAGATGTTAGAAAGTTTTGGTCATTATCGCATCGACATTGATGTTCTCGTTGAGAAGTCCCTCATAAGCAAATCAGAATATGGATGGTTGTCCATGCATGATTTGCTAAAAGAAATGGGCCAGGAAATAGTTCGCCGTGAATGCCCTCAAGAACCAGGACTACGTAGTAGACTGTTTCGTTTGGAGGATCTCTATCAAGTACTGAAGAATGATACTGTAAGTTGATTAGTGTAGATATTAATATAAAAAGGTATATTTTCATCCTAATTCTTGCTAACTTCTTGTTCTTGTTTACTAGGGAACTGATGCAATTAAAAGCATAGTCGTGGATTTTTGTCCTGAAATGAAACAGAGACTCAACGCTGAAGCATTGTCAAAAATGAGAAAATTGAGATTTTTTATATTCCATCATTCTCGAACTATAAAATGGCTTGGAAAACCTTTAAAATACATGCCAACCAATGAGTTGCAATTCCTAGAGTGGTCTGGATGTCATTTGAAATCTTGGCCTAGTAGTTTCCAACCAAAAAATCTTACTGTACTAAGGATGTGTGACAGCCGCATCAAACAACTATGGAAGGGGTCGATTGTAAGTTTTTCACTTGTATAAATATGTATTCTTCTTAATAATACCCATTCCTTTTCCAAATAAGTTAATATATTCATATTTTGATCCAATTAACCATGCTTGTTTATTACAGGTTTTAGAGAATTTGAAGGAATTAGATCTGAGTTATTCTGAGAACTTGATTGAAACACCAGATTTGACAGAAGCCCCAAATCTTGAGATGATAAATCTGGAAGGTTGTAGAAGCTTGTGTGAGGTCCATCATTCCATCAAAGTGCTTAAACGATTAAAAAAATTGGGACTTAACAAATGTTCAAGCCTTGAGAAGCTGCCAGACCTTAGTAAGTTGGAATGCCTAACAAGTGTTTGGGCATGCAAAACTGCAATAACACAAATACCATCCGTCAATCTACTCCCCAAGAGTATCCGTTTCTTTAATCTTGAAGGACACAAGTTGATGAGAGATCCCACCTATGATATCGGATCACTTATAGAATATCAGATGGAAGGAGAATCTTCGGTAGAAGTAGTGTGCATTGATTTTGACAGCAAAGGAGAAAAAATTTTAGACATGGCAGGTGGATTTGTTGGGAAATTATATGGTGATGCAGTAAGTCATTGTGTCTGATCTCTCATTCTCTTCTTTAGAAACAAACAAAACATGTGAGAGAAATGCTTTAATAAAAAAGGGTTTCATTTCATAAATAGAGAAACTAATCATTGCCTTGCAATTGCTTAATTTTTGTTGCAATTAACATCTCTTTTTGGGTGTTGTTTTTACAGATGATGATAAGTGGGTGGTCGTTGGGATTCAATATCCCGGAGTGGGTCCGGTTTAAAAGTAATAGCTCCCGTGTAATGATAAATTTGGATGGTATTACGAATCCGAAGATGGGGTTCGCTTTCTTTGTTGTTTGTGATTCTGATCAATTCATTCCCCTTGATGAAGATACTTCAATTTCTTCGTTATTCAAGGAACAGATTGATAATTTTTCACAAGTGACGCTTGATTTATGGTTTGAGACGGGTGAAGGAGAATTTTGGGAGAGATATTCTTTTGACTACTATGTAATGACTCCTATCTGGGACGATTGTTTAATTAAGCCAATTGGATTCTGGCTGTATATACCGGCAGCTTTGCAGTTTTTGCGGTTTTTAGATATACGGAGGAGGAGGCTCAATTGGATCATCTCATTTGAGATGTATAGCAGAGTAATTCATGGATTAGTAGAAGTGAAAGAATGTGGGGTGCATTTAGTATGTCCAGATGATGGTGCTAATTCAGAGTTCTTTAATAGCATTGCTCCTTTTGGCCGTTCGGGATCTTCAGTTTCAGATTCAAATTCAGATTTCCACCGTCGATATATTTCTAAAATTAGAAAGAAAGAGGAAATGATACGGGCAGATCTCAATATTGGCCAAGTGAGAGAGGACAAGATAAAGCTATGCCAATGGGGTCAACATCTCACTTCATACATCCTGACTGACGAAGCCCTTGGGAAAAGTTCAGAAGATATATCAAATTACAGAAAAATAACTAAAGGTGGGTGGTTGTTGGGATTCAATATCCCGGAGTGGGTCCGGTATAAAAGTAGTGGCTCCTCTACAACGATAGATTTGGATGGTATTGCGAATCCGGAGATGGGGTGTGCTTTCTTTGCTGTTTGTGATTATGATAAATTCTTTCCCCATGATGAAGCTACTTCAATTTCAACGGTGGGTCTTAAATTACTCTTTAAGCGACAAGAAGAATCTTGGTTTGAATGTTTTCAATGCTATTCATCAATGAGTAATCCTCGCTGTTTATACTCTAAGCCAATTGGATTATGGACGTATATACCAGCAATTTTTCAGTTTTTTCCGTTTTTGGATATACGGAGGAGGCTCATTAAGATTTCATTTGAGATTTCTAGGGGAGATTTTGTTGAAATAATAGAAGTGAAAGAATGCGGGGTGCATTTAGTATGTCCAGATGATGGTGCTAATGTAGAGTCCTTTCATGGCTTTGTTCCTTTAGACCGTTCGGGATCTGTAGATGATTTAAATCCATATTTCATTCATGAATATACGTTTCACTGGAAAGAAAGAAAGGAAATGAGACAATCTTGCTTCTGCTATCATACGAATGACAGGTAAGAAATTTCCGTAAAGTAAGGTGTATGTATATAGATTAATTGGAGGATAGATTTAACATTCACTCAATGCAATTTCCTTAGTATAGGTGTCCTCATTTAAATAATCAGTTATCTTGGACTAGAAAAAGCATTACCATGTATTCTTCAAAGCAGTTGTGTGGGTGGGTGCACATATTAATATTGTTAGTTCATTCTTGTGTATTGTTAAATTTTCTCTTCCATGTATGCTCAGATGGTGATTTATGAACTCACATCATGCCCTTATGCTTGCTTATATGTGTGGAAAATGGTCTTAAGTTCTAAATCCAAAACATGAGGCACCTACTTCATTCTTCCAATACAATCATTTCCATTTACCTTCACTTCAATCGAGTTATCTTCGGCTTACATGTATTCTGTGTTCTTTAAACAACAACACCATACTTGATTTAACATAGGCGAACATCTAATTGAGTATTGAAGTCCAATGAAAGTAAACTCAAGTTTAGATTATGATTGTGTATGCGTGGCTAATCTATTATGGCCTGTTTATATGTCAAAATTCTTTTTTGAACTTTGAAAATGGTAATTGTGTTATGTATATATATATTTTTCTCATAAAAGAAATGTATTGTATTATTTTCCCCTGTTAGTATGCTCTGTTTGGCCGTTGAGAACTAGTCTGATTTCATGAAATCATTATGTTTTAATATATTTTGTGTTAACTTTTGCCTAGAGTAGAAAATCGGCATGTGAAACTGAATCAAAGACTCTGTAAAATGCTGTTTTTATGTGCTGTTATGTGCTTCCAAAATGTGTAATAATGGAAGTAAAATTAAGTTGATCTCATTTTCTTAGTGAACAAACATAGAGTTACCTTAATAAACTCTCAACTACCTAATAACTGACTAAACTTTACGTGGGTTATTCATATTTGCAGTGGCGAAAACAGTGAGGTAATACATACAGTGATGACTATGCGTGTATACATGCGTATGTGTGTGTATTATACACTTTATTGTTTATAAGTATAAATAATATACATTATAGATGCAATTTCATTTCATTTCATAAATAATATATATTATAGGAGTGATGAGACTTGATGCCTACACTACTAGTAGTGAAGTGTGTGTGTATATTGTGACTGCCCTCCCCTTGATCCAATTAGAGATGAAGTTTGATGTATAATCTTAAACATCATAAGCATCATCATCACCATCATTGTCGTTAATATTACTATGTTGGTGTTAGTATTGTTGTACTTTTTTTTTTGATAGGTAAAAGAAATTTTATTGATCCACGTAAATCGGCAAAGCCCGAGTACATAAGAGATATACGAAGAAGAGCCTAATTACTAAACTACGTGCTATTGATTGTAGCATACAAATCGTTTAGGCTCGTTCCATTCCAGTATTGTTGTACTTGACTGACTACCTATAAAAAAAAAGTATTGTTGTACTTGACTAGATTTACTTTGACCAAAACATCCTTATTGGTTATGCAGATGAAAATTCTGTTGTTCCATGAGGAGTTAATTTATTGGAGTCATTTGCAGCTTGTGTGGATATGAGGCAAGTTCCATTAACTTAGATGAAGTTTTGATTGGTCATGGTTGTGGTCATTGACTCTATATGCTTGTAGTTAAAATCTTACTCATACATAATTAATGCAAGAGGAGCTTCACTTGTATATCAGTTTCTTATGATTTCATATGGTGCTCTTGGGTAGGATGTGAAGACCATCATATAGAATTGTCTTGCAACAATTACACTGAAAGAAGTTAAACATTTGGTGCTCAACTAAGGAGTCAACAGATGTCCTTGAAAATTTTATTTCCATTAATCTATTGCAGATCAGCAGAATTACTCAATGTAATTTTCCTACTTAATTCTCCCGTCTTTCAAAACCATAATCGAAGTAGAACAATTATCCCATTTCAGACCTTCCTTTCAAATCCAAATACCTTATTCATTTCTATATCGGTGGCTTTATTATCACCTAACACTGTTTTAACTAGTCTAAAGACAACCTGTATAGGGACTAACATTAGCAGTTTTAATCCAAAACAAAAAGTAAATCTACCCTAAAACAAATTATGTTCAATGAACTTTTCACCTCTCCGTACCCACAAACCTCAATGCAAAACATATTTCAATTTTTTTTTTTTTTAAATTTGCATAACTAATTTATCAAATTCCAGTAAACAATGCAACTTAAAAAATAAATAAAGTCAAAGAACGAGGCTCAAAATCTCTCTTAACCAAGAGTAATTCTACATACTAAGCCAAAGTCCTTGTCAACATGAAGAAAATTAAAAAGTTTACCGTTGTACTTTCAAATCCCCCACTTATGCCCACCAGAATCAATCTATGGTATCCTACTGGAACATGCAGGGGCAGTAAAGGTTTCCTTATATCATATATGTGTTGTTTTCTAAAGAATAATTTTATTACATTGATATTTTTTTTAATAAAATAGACTAGGGAAAAAATGGAATACAAATCTGATAAAGGTGGCTATAACCAACATCTCAAAGAAGTTCTAATTCAGCCTGAAAATTAAAATACATACAATGACTTTGACACAAGCAAGAAACAGTTGGTTTGCTTTGTTATCATCAAAAGACATCCTACAAATATTAGAGAACACTACTTAAATCACAGTATGTGAATTCAACAAATATATATCCAAAGTTCAAAACATGATCATGTTTTAGACAAAAATACTAAAAAACGAAATAAAGTTTTTGAGTGTTTGGATTTCCATCAATAATTCAAAATGATGAAAAAAGTACGATTATCCCCTTATAAGAAAAACTATAAGATGATATTAGTAATAATCGGTTTATATTAGAGAAGCGATTTTCTAAGTCAAAACTTGATTTCAACTAGGAGACTAATATTATTTTTTTAAAATTGGCGAATCATTGCACACCCAATCTCATTGACCTAATTAGATGGATAAGGTTTGGATGCATATCGAAAATAGATTGTGTCATATTCCGTATTTACGTGTATGTTAATTAAATAATTATTTTATTTATTAAGATTATGGGATTCCTTGTTATAAATTTTAGATGATTTACGTAATATTAATTTACGATTTCTAATTGTAAAATTTAATTCGATGTATTTTATTGTTATTAATTATTGTTCATTATTTAAAATGCTCTTTATTTTAAATTAGTTTATTGTTGGGTTTTATTATTTTATTTTACTTAGTCATTACGTTTAAATTATTTTATTTAAATAGCCGTTTTGAAATCTTTTTCGTTGAATCAGTTTTGAGACACTAAGTTGAAAAGACTGGACCTCATTTCTTTTCCTTCATTTTTATTTTTCCCCTTTTTCTTTTTTTCCTTTTCTCTTTTTCTTCTTTCTTTTTCCTCCCCTGCTCCCTTCCCGCACGCTACCCATCCTCCCCTTCTCTCCCTCGTGCTTTAGTCTCTTCCTCTTCCTCCCCCAGCCCAGCCGTGCGCCGCTGTTCTTCCTCACTTCCCAGCCCATCCTCTTCCCCTCATGTCGGCGACCAACCCCCTCCATTTCCAGCCCCAACCGCGCTGCCATTCTTCCCCATGCCCTGCTTTAATGCCGCGGTTTCCTTAAGTTCAAGTGCCTTCGTGGCTCCTCCGTTCACCCCCATCTCTTCACCTCACCACCAGCTACCTAACTCACCCATCCTCAGCCTTGATCCGTCCCCCTCGAAGCCTCCCTATCTCCCACTCTGATTTGTCTCTTTTGGCCTTCAACCGAAGCTCACGCCACCACCCATGGCCACCAACCACCACCTTTAGCTTTTCCAACCTCCCTTAGCTCGTCCATGGCCAGCCCAAGCCCTCTTTTGTTCCCATTCGAAATTTGCCATTTTTGAGGCCGACGGCCTTGATTCGAAAATATTGTTCTGTATTGCACCGACACCGTTAGCACCATCTTTAATCCTCTAAAATTTTATTTCATCACTGTAAGTAATTTTTTAAAGAAATTATTGAGATTTAAATATATTTTTACACTAACAAATTATCTATAGTCTAGTTAGTTATGCTAGGCATTGTGTCCGATTGAGGAGTATGGAGGTTGGGTCGGATAGGAGGATGAGACTATTTGTGGAATTGGTTTATGTTGTGTGTTTGTATGTTGTGTTTGGTCTCATGAAATTCATCATTATGTTCATGCATTTTTATGTGTTATAAATGAAAAATAGGTTTTCATATTGAGAAAGGATTTATGGGGGTGTGCGTATCACAACCCCAAGCCGATACGAGACATTATCTCGGTGGAGCTCCTCTGGTCATTCGAGAGTGTAATATACTAAGTGACGTCCCTTGGGTTGTAGTTGGGCGACAACGAGATCGAACCAGATGGTAATGCTCTCATGCCGACTTCGTGGCCTCTCTAGTGGCGGGGGTTAGAGGATGCTTGATCACGAACATGCTGGGTGCAAAGCTAAGTATCGCTCATTACGAAGTTACACGCATGGTCGTTACCCATGGTGTGACGAAGAGAGTTAGGGTGTGCGGATGGTTCCTAGGGGAGATCATAGTGCATATGAGATTTTGGCTAATGGGTCATTTTTTGGGAAAATGGCAGGTTCTTAATAAATAGATATGTGGACAATTTTCTAGGAAAATTGTGGTTTTATACTCAGGCCATTTTCTAGAAAAATGGGGGTTTATTTCAATGGAATGGTTTTGGGCCAAATGAGAATTTTGGCGTGTGTTGAAAAAATATTCATTTGGGGAAACAATGATTTTGGGTCTCATGCATATTTCAGCATGTGCACGTATATATGTTGGTTACATTAATGTATTTTTATCTCGTGGGTTGTTTGGTTGGTTACTTACTAAAATTCACAATTTCACATGCTATTCCTACCTTATAGTTTCGTTTTATAGAATTGTAAATTTTGATACAGATAAGGTCGTTGAGCTTGAGAGATTGGCTCTACACGAGGAGTTACCTGAGGTCGCTTTTCGTGTTTTGGGATTTGTTTCCCACTTTCGCTATGTATTTTGGGTTGTATTATATTTTTATCGGATTACTGTATAACTTTTGAAGGCATTTTTATTTTGGAAAATATGTATTTAAAATTCTAGTACTTAGTTGATTAACTTTTAATTATCTGCTGTGACTTTTGTTGTACACTTTTTGCATGTACACACACTTAACACTCGTCATTGGAGTGCATGACCTGTGTTATCATCATCTTGATGTCATGATTCCCTCATTTCTGTACATAGGAGGCCCCTCACGCAACCCTCCTAGATGACATATTTTTAATTCATATCTATGGCTTTATAAAAAAAAACATTTGTCTCACATGCTAGTTGAATTTCTGTATGGTTTTAGTGATGCTATTCTTGTGTGGATTTCCTAGATTTTATAAGTTTGGGAGTTATTTTATACCCAAAGAATTAGTATAAAATGGTCCTAAATTCTTGGTAAGTCTGGGTAACCTAGGGAATAGAAATTTTTTATCCAATGAGGGTTAAGCCTTCACATGGTTTTCCGATTATGTAATGTGATGAGATGTCAACTCTATTTTAAAGCTATTTTGTACTTGCCATGTGATAAGTCTTGTGATGAGTGACAAAACCAAATTTTGTCACTGGTATTACCCCACTTTGAGCTCTCATGCAGCACACAAACATGACCAAGTATTTATCTCCCATTAAAGGTTTGTTTAGGTAACTTTTCTCTAACTTTTCAACATCTATTTTTGATTGGTTTTACACATACTCAAATCTGATTTGGTATTTTTGTGAAATGTGTCATAGTGACTCTATTTTGGTCATGATGGAGTTATGGTAACTTGAGTTTGCATGTTTTATTAAGTTTGTATAACAATGAAAGAAGAAAACATCTAGGTATATATAGAAGAAATTGTTGGTGGAGAATTGGTAGTAGGCATTGTCAGATAGCACTCATGTAAATTTAGATGTTAGATAAATCTTTTTTTTTTTTCTTATTTTGTGGGATGCATGTTCAAAAGTAGAAGTAATTCTAGTAAAGACAAGGATGTGGCAATCTGTAAAGGGAGGAAGGAAGGGATGAGGTGGACACTAGAGCACCATCATTTGCATGTAAAGGCTTAGATGCACAAGGGCCCCCGAGAAAGAATTTACGAGACGAGGAGGACCCACTTTCAAATGATTTGACTCAAGCAGTAGAAGACGTGGGCCTACAAGAGTCCATGGATGTAGAACATGCTGGAGAGGCAAATATTGACAGCTATTAAAATAAATGTTATACATTAATTTTCTCCATGAAAATATGATTATGCTTGAAACATATACTCCTGTTATTGTGAGCAATTATAATGGTTTGCCTTGTTTTTTGTTATATAGTTCCATCCATTAAGAAACGGGGCCAAGGGCCAGCGAGAAGCACACAATTTGAACACCTCCAGAAGCTGGGTAAGATTCCTTTGGCTATCAAGGATGGGCATAAAGGTCTATCATGCAAGAATGCCTCCATTTTTACTGGTCGAGTGACGTGGATTGTTAAAGTGTATACCAAAATGAGGCATGCAAGCTGGAGTGTCATAACTGAGGAGGAGAAACAAAAGCTCATTGATCGTGTTAAAGTAGGGGTTTATTACATTTGCATTTATGATGAAGTTTATGAAGTTCTCGTTTCATTTAATGACAAGTAATATGGACAATATGTTGAATTTGCAGGCCGACATTGTGTTAGATTGGACAAAAGACAACCATCGTGAAATGGTAATAACGTATCTGGCCGATCGGTACAATGCATATAACTAGAGTGATTTCATGATTTCCATTAATCTTGTTCAATGGCTCCTAAGCATCTTTGGAAAACACATCGCAATGCTCACAACAAACCTATCGGCTTTTATAATTAAATGTATCCTGGGGGGTCTTAAACAGGTGGGATGTTATGACAAACTTGAGTAAGGTGTATGAAATCACCAGTTGGATTTGGGGCAGATTTATAAAGCCATGATAATGTCATAGATTCTCTATGGGTATTAGCCTTTGATTGATTTGTTGTAGTGTCCTAGTTGGTAAGAAATGCTCATTATTGGCTAATACAGTTTATAATATTTTTTTCAGGTACTTATCAGCCCCTAATATGTGTGGATGAAGAGGCCTATGTGGTGAGTTTTATGGGAGATGGATTGGAGCTTGTCTCAACAGCATGGAATTGTTGTTTTAAGTTATGTGTGTCTAGTGCCAAAAATATGTATACATGTAGTTAGGCTCAAATATATGTTATGAACAATATAGTATGCATGTAGGCTTCCTTCCTATAGTTCCTACTTTGCAAACATTGATGTATTTCCATGGCTTTGCTTGACTGGTTAACCTAGTGGAATGAAACTAATTCTATGTTATATAAATTCTGTTATATATATATATGGATCATGTGAGTTTTTTCCCATGGTTTTCACATGCATTTTTTTCCGTGTTTTGGACACAAGAAATGGCCTAACAGGGAAAACTTCTAATTATTTCGGACATGCTTCTACTGTACAGTTGTTTATTAATTCAATACAAGGATAATTGACAATTACTGATGTTAACAATTCATGGGAAAAGTTTAAAAAACAGGTATTTTCTATAAACATTTTTTGTGAAAAAACTTTTCTTGACGGGATGATGCGGTGAGAAAATAGGTAATTTGTTCTAGAAATAGAACTATTTCCTGTAGGTATTGTTCATGGAAATGGACTATATACCGATGGGGTAGGCTTGTGGGAAAAGGTACCTCCCTCACCTTTACGAACGGCCGAGTTTGGTTGGGAAACTAGTTATTTTTACAAAAAATGTTCATTAGTTAAATTATAAACCACTAGCACTATTTATGGCAAAATGTATTATTTCTCGCGAGGAAATCCAAAATCATGCTTATTTGCGGCGAGCTCATAAGCCTTTCTCCATTGTTAAGAGTAACCAGAAAAGTTGGTTTTCGACTTAGGCTTTTGGTGGAAAAAGGGACATAATTTACCAATTTTATTCCACGAGACTCTCACGACTAAAATTGGTGAGTAAAGATTTTTTCTCACAGAAGTATCTATTGTAGTGTTAATGCTACTAAAACAGGTATTTATTGAAGTATCGATTAGTTTCTCATGCATAGTCCCTCATGAGAAAAACATTTATTTATTGTAGTGTTAATGCTACCAAAATTATTTTATGTAAGAACTAATTTTTAATAACACGGCGTTAATACCTATTATATGGATTTAGGCTTTATGGTTTTTTCCTATTGAATAAAGATAGTCTTACTATCCTCCTACCACTCTTTTACTATTTCTTTTATTTTTTTTATTTAATAGTTAAAAAAGTGACTATTAGTAAAGTTGTATTTTTTTAAAATTTTTTCTTAATGATTAAGAATGTTAAAAAATTACTTAAATGAAAATAATCATAAAATAAAAATTTCAAATATACTATAGAGTAGTAAATGGTAGTAAATCTATCATCATCTTTTTTATTATTATATATCGAGTTGGTGAAGGTTGAGCCAATCCCAGCTTCTTTTGGGCTAGGCTTTCCTGGTCGAGCCTAATGTGTGGAAAACCCAATTTCAATTTCATCAATTATCATGACATGAGTATATATTGGTCCCAGCAAAATATTCTTCCTAAAAATAAGTTTTAGTTGTGTTTGGTTGTTAAATTCATCTCAACTTATTTCAAATTAATTATTAATAAAATTTATTACTTTTTCAACTTTTCATAAAAAAGTTAGGTTAGGTTTGGATGTTAAGATGATAATATTATTTATTAATATTATTATTATTTTGAAATTTGAAAAAGTTGAATTGAGATTTGAAAAATTTGAATTATTTATTATATTTTATGTGGAAATATGAATTTGAAAATACTTCCAAACCTAACATTAAACTCATCTCAACCTATTTCATTTATTTCAACATAAAAAGTTAAACTCATCTTAACCTATAAAAGTTAAATCCATCTCACCCACAAAATATTACTATTCATAAATCAACTCAATTTATCTCAGAATACAATCGTAGCCTTAATAAGTTCCCCACTTTTTCAAATTTTGATAAAAACAAGTTTAAAAAGCTTTCTCAATCTAACATTAAACTTCCAAATCTAACATTAAACTCATCTCAACCTATTTCATTTATTTCAACCTAAAAAGTTAAACTCATCTCAACCTAAAAAAGTTAAATCCATCTCACCCACAAAATATTACTATTCATAAATAAACTTAACTTATCTCATAATACAATCGTAGCCTTAATAAGTTCCCCACTTTTTCAAATTTTGATAAAAACAAGTTTAAAAAGCTTTCTCAATCTAACATTAAACTTCCAAACCTAACATTAAACTCATCTCAACCTATTTCATTTATTTCAACCTAAAAAGTTAAACTCATCTTAACCTAAAAAAGTTAAATTCATCTCACCCACAAAATATTACTATCCATAAATCAACTCAACTTATCTCATAATACAATCGTAGCCTTAATAAGTTCCCCACTTTTTCAAATTTTGATAAAAACAAGTTTAAAAAGCTTTCTCAATCTAAACAACATTTTTAATAAATAAATCAAGCAATTGACAAGTGAATTTTTGTTAACATTTTAACTTAAAAAATTGTTATATATGTAACGTTTCTTTAACAAATATGTTATTAAAATATGTAATTATATATTGTTCACGTACTTGAAATATCTGTGATAATATTTTAAATAGATAATTAGAGACTTAATTAAAAAAAAAACTGTATTATTTAAAATGTAGGTTTAAAAAGTGTCAATAGATGAGATGAGATGAGTTGAGATAAAAGTTGAAAGTTGAATATAATATTGTTAGAATATATTTTTTTAATATTATTTTCGTTTTGAGATTTGAAAAAATAGAATTGTTCATTTTATATTATATGTGAATTTGAAAAAATAGTAATGATTAGATGAGATAAGAATGATTGAGAAAACAAATGAGATCAGACATAGACAGGTCCAAAACGAAGGTAAATAAAGTTGGTTGAAGTCATGATTAGGACAAGTTTGGAGAGTGAGATGAGATGATAATTTTATGAATAGTAGTAAGATAGTTTGTGAATAATAGTGAGATAATTTGAGTTAATGTTTTATAGGGTTTAGAGAAATGAGTGAGAAAAAGTTTAATAAAAAATATTATAAAATAAAATATTGTTAGAATATAGTTTTTTAATATTATTTTTATTTGGAGATTTGAAAAAGTTGAATTGTTTTTTATTTTTTGTTTGAAAGTTTGGAAAAGTTGTGATGATTAGTTTGAAAAAATTATAATAATTAGTTTGAAAGTATTTATATTTGAGTGATATTTGGAGATGTAATAGGATGAGATGAGATGAAAATTTTAAACTGAACTTTTTCCAAACAAGCCCGTTAAGGAGAAGTGAAGCTGCAAATTTGGTCATAGCTCCATTTTATCAACGTAGACTGTATCATGATTATGCTATGTATATATAATATTCTTTAAGATTGATAAACTTCTATGATAATGTTATTAATTTGTGTTTTAGTCAAAAAGTTCTAAAAGTGGGTCTAAGCCACCCCAGAAAGTACGTACATACGCGCTTGTAATCAATACATTCCATAACCGAAAGTTGTCAATGCTCCATCTACTGGAACTTCCCATCTCAGGTCGACTAGTACTAGTACTCCTTCTCCATGGCTAGCTTCTCAAAAGCCCTCTTCATCTACTTCCGAAGATACTAAGAAAAGATCCAAAAGAGACAAATCATCTTGTCGGCAAGAAGAAGATGAAAAAATCATAACCTCTTCCTCGACGCCTTGATGGAAACATGATGTTTTCCTTAGTCTCTATGGCGAAGACACTCGAAGAGTTTTGCAGATCATCTATATGTTGATTTAAAATGGAAAGGCATTCTCGTCTCACTGCAAGAAAAACGAGTATTTTTTACAATAAAAATGATCACTATTTCCAACGAAACGTACTTATTATTTCAACGAATTATGCTTCTTCCAAACAAAGTATTTGTGAAGTTGCTGAGATCGTTGAATGCGAGAAAAATAAGCTCACAATTGTTCATGTTTTTTATCATGTGAATCCTGATGACGTGACAAATCAGGAAGGATCTTTTGCACAACCTTTCGCTGCACATGAAAAAGATACCAAGATTGACAACAAGAAGATAAAAATGGGGAGAAATGCTTTGAGAAATGTCTGCAGTATCGCCGGACAGCACATAGACGACAAGTAACATTTTACTTCCCGTTTGGATATAATAAATATTGCTCTCATCTCATCTGATTTTATCTCATTTCATTATTACAAATATTGAAACAGTAACTTAGTCCAATTTTCTTCTTCCACTAACAACGAGCAATTAGGCAATTAACATTTATCTATTTACTTAAATTATGACATTTATAATTTTTAAAATGTTTACATTGTGATCTGCTCTGACAGCTTGAGTGTGGCAAGATGGAAAATACTGAAGTATGAATTAAAGTGTTTTGCTTTCTCCAATAAACAATGCTAATTATCAGCTAAAGCGTTTTTCTTGACTATTTTTTTTCTTTTTTCACCCTTGTCAATCTAGGTCTCGTCAATATTAACCGTCCTATGAATATACAGGTACGAATCAACATTTATACAAAAAATCAGTGGTAGTATATCTCATGAGTTGTGATCTAGATTCTCACGTCGTGATTACAATAAACTTGTTGCAATAGACTCCCATGTAGAGGCAATCATGAAGTTATTGGATATGGAATCTAATGGTGTTCGCTTCATAGGAATTCATGGGATGGGTGGCATAGGAAAGACAACGCTAGCCGAAATAATTTATGATAGAGTTTGTAATTGTCTATTTGAAGGAAGCAGTTTTATTTCTTGAGAAAAATATACTACTGCTCGTGATCTAGCTTCCTTACAAAAAGAATTTCTTTCTATGATCATGCAAGAAGAAATATCACTACAACAAATAAGGTTATTTGCGGCGACTAGTTTTTCGCCGCAAATAGACTTTTTTCGCCGCAAATAGGTTTTGCCGGCTAAAAATTGTTGCCCGAAATTCGCCACTAATTTTGAGCCAAGAAAAAATTTTTCCGACTAGGTAAGGAGTGACAGAAATATTTTCACAATTTCTTGTGACATTTAGTCGCCAAAAGTCATTATTTCACCGTAAATACTTCTGGCAACTTTTTTTAAAAAATTTTTTAATTTTAAATATCTTCTCTTCTTTTTCTTCCTTAATTATATTGATTTTTGTCCATTCAAATTAAATGAGCTTCTTTTCCTTCTTCATAGCAAATAAAATATTTATTTTTCTCAAAAATACTCTAGAATTTTCATTTCCAGTAACAAAAATTTTTTTGGTCCAACAATAAATTTCTCAACAAGATAAAGTCCAAAAATTACTTATCTAAAATCTATATGCACTTCATTTTTTTAAGTTTATAAAATTTATAAACGATTAACACTATTGTTAAAGTTTACTGATGTCATTAAGAAAAGAAAATAACTCAAAAGAACTCACGAAATTACAAATTTATTTAACGATAAGCACTACTATTAAAGTTTGCTGATGTCACAATTTCCCCCTTTGCTAGACCATAAGCTGGCAAAGATTTTCTTTGGCTTGAGCAGCCCTTTCATGAATTTGTTTAATGAATTCCTTCTCGTCCCGAGCTGAAAAACGACCCACATGTACAGGAAAATCTAGCAGCTCCACGACCATGACCACAAACTACAAATGAGAAACATCAATCAAATATGATCCAGCAGAGATCCCTTTAAAACATTGATAGACCATGCAATAATCAAATCATGCTTAAAAGATTTAAAAAAAAAATCTAAATATGATAAACTCACCAAGCTTTATAGAAGTCGCAAACTCACATTTATAGTACTCAAACTTATTGTACTCAACTTGTTTCTCCCTAAGTCTGCCTCTCTGACTCATATTTCTCTATAAACTTGTCGTGCTTAGCTTGTAGTAACTTGACATTCTCTCGTAAATCATCAAGCTGTCTCTTATAATCTGCAGCCTCTTTCTCATGCCTTTCTGCACGTTCAGTTAATTCTGCTATTCAGGCATCAGTTGCTTGTCTAGATGACTCAGGAATAACCATCTCGCCGAGCCCCCTTACATACCCTGACCTTTGACCTAAAACTTCCTTGAAAATTGTCATTGCAGCTTCCTTAGTCCGCTTCTCAGGCTCCAACTTAGACATATTTGCAGCCATCTTATCCTATCAACAATTAGAAAATCACACATATTAGTGCTCATAATATGTACTTATAGAATTAAAAATTATTTGACGATTTTTTTCTAAAAATCACTTGATTTTATTTAATACTCGCATATTGCTCTTCCATCATGGGAGTTACAAATTTGTCATTCTTTTTTGACCACCTCACTTCTTTAAAGAAATTGACCACAGTTTCATCATTCCCAGACTTCAAATACAAGCAAATTACATTCAACTTAGACTGAATATATATAGGAAATCTTAAGGTATCTTTCAACCAAAATGGAGACTTACCCTCATCTCCATTAGTTGCACAAATGACTTTCGTCCAGCTGTATAATTATTTTGTTACTTTTCTTTATTAAATTTATTTCGTTCAGGCATTCGCTGCACTCACACGAGACATGATATAAATGAGAAAAATAGAGGTGTCAAGAGGATTATATGAACATGGTTGTATATATAAACATGGTTGTATATGTACGTACGTACGTAGAAAGATAGAGAAAAAGAAATTAATTTTTGTTGAGCTAGGAATAATGGTGATGATCAACTCAATAAATTGTACAGTACTTAAAGACAGAATCATGAAAAGAGACGAACGAGATTTTTGTACAGTACTTCCACTAATATTAGGCCAAACATGCATATAGGGTAAGGAAATAAGGATTCATGTTTGAAAACTACTGTTTGAGTAGTTGGAAATGCGGTCAAAGGTCTACTTTAAGATATAAAATAAAAAAATCACCGAAATATCTTATAATTTAGGTAAGGGGCCGGGTGCTTGGATCACACGCTCTCTGCTATCATCTATAAATATTGTGAGACAATATATATATAAGTGTGCCTATAAGTGTTCCAACAAACGAGTTTAAATGAGAATGATCTCCTTTGTCTTTCTGTTTATTTTTTCCCTATTTTTCCTTGCAGGTAGAAAATCTTAGTCTCACCACTAATTATTATTCGCAAATTGAAGTACTGTCAGGAGATTATTTAATTAAAAATTATGATCAACAAGCTGTAGCTATATTGTTTATGCTTGATGATATATAATTAATTCTAACCATATGACCAAATCTAAACGGCCTACCTCGGTCAAATTAATGAGTCAAATGCGTCGACTCAAGGTGAAAGTTGATTATTGACAAGGTAAAACAACATCCCAACGAGATCAGTCATGCTTTCTTAGCATGCCTCATGTATTGTCGACGAAATAATTCTTTGCATATAAAAAATGATGCATCAAATCTTTTAACATACTATATCAAATTACGTAAATTTAAAAAATACTTCTTTTTGTATATAAAAAAATAATTGAATTAAATCGAAGAATAAAACAGACGTTAAAGGAGACCATTGTCTACAAATATTACAAACAATTCCCTAAGATTTTGCCAATTCCCTTGAGCTCTCCATAGTGGTCTTTCCAGTTGTTGCAGCTAGATCTAATATAATATGTTCTAGTTATTTGGTTGGTCATTATTACAACATAATAACATAACTTCCCACAAAGCACAAACAAAATACACAAAGTTTGATAGTAGCACTCCATGGACATCATAACAAATTAACCCAAATAACAAGAAGGCAAAAAAGTTGACAACAAAACTAAAATTAGTAACACACAATTTGGAGAATAGATACTGAGATGGATAGGAACATGAGAAATCTACTTCGTCTTCCCAATTATTCTATCAGTCTCATCATATGAGCCAGAGCTGTACAAAAACACAGAAACCTAAAATATCAGTTACAATATAACTTTTATCTTAGATGTTACGTGAATAAAACATGTCTTGAGAGAATTAAAATAAATTATGACAAGCATCATAGGTAATAGAAAGTCAAAAGAGAGAGAGAGTAAGAAAGGCCCTACCTATGCTCTTGTGCTATGAAACACAACAGCCTGTTTAAATTCACATGACAGAGAGTGGCAGGGTACTCCACAAAAAGAATTTCAGTACTTGCAGTTAACTTTACCATACTTTGTCATACTTGAGACATTGCTCATATTGCTGGACTGAAATTTGTATGCAGGGGGAAGGGCCAGGAAGTGATCCACAAAATTTGAATGCCATTAATGACAAGTGAGAATTATTTCCACCTAATCATTAAGTTGTTGACAATAGAGCTCCAAAATCCACATAAAAACATATTCATACAAATAGATCAGCCAGCATAAATATATATATATATATATATATATATATAATAGAATGTTCTCTGATTGCTCAAATGTAGGATCAGGTAGGTCATTCCCTACATACATTTTTCATAATTCCACAAACAAGTCCAAAACCCAAGCTTCCTCAATCATATGTCAGGGCATTTCAAACAAGCTCTCTATTCAATACCAGCTATAACAAAAGCACCATTGACTAATGTACAACTGAAAATTACTTTAAAAAAAACCATAAAAACAGAGGCACTAGCTTTAGTTGCTCAAAGGATAATGTCGGAATAACACAAAATTTCCATTTAGCTTCAAAAGCAGGGAAAATTAGTTAGATGGGAATAACCTAAAATTAGAAGCCACAGGCCCACGACACCTGAATAATCTTCTTAAAACTGAAGTCGAAGACCCTAAATCAAGAGGATCCTAACCATTGATTGTCAGCCATAACTTTCATATTTGTGCTAGAGCTAAAAAAAGGTAATCAGAAAATAACTTAACAGATGACTAGGAGAACATATCATACACACAAAATCAGCTCGAAGATGATGACCCGAGAGTTTCAGAAACAAATCTATATTAAACATTTTTACAAGTGATTCTTCTAAACAAACAGCTAAATATGCCATATGAAAATGACCCAAACATCAGTAAACAACTCTCTTAAAATTCACTTGAGAGAATACAAACCAATATTATTGTATATCTATAGGTTCACCCCTAAAATCCCTTGATTATGAACCCTAAAATTGAAAATCCCTTGATTACAATCACAATAAAATAAATCTGTCCCAAATTTGGAGTGGCTTGCTTTTGTGCGAAGGAAATGTTGCTCTCAAGAGTTTTTGGTAGCCAACGGAAAGAAAATCAAAGAGAAAAGGGAGAGAAATGGTCGTCGGTGACAGAGAAATTAGCTCCCAAATCTGTGAGAGAGAGAGAGAGAGAGAGATAGAGAGAGAGAGAGAGAAACTGACCGGCGTCGAAGAGAAGACGGTGGCGAGAAGACGTCGTCAGTGGCAACGGTCAGAAATGTGATGCCCCCAAATCCCCACGTACGGACACGGGGAAATCGAGACGTCCGGATGGTGATATCACGGGTCACCACCCTATCGCCAAGTGCCAAATGTGTGTATAAGCAACAAATGTGCACGAAGAAACACGCAGTGGATAGCAAAGTCATATAACTAAGTACCAGAATTTTTTTATTGTTTAATACAAAGCCGTTCAAATCATACATAATAAAATATTACAAACTATAAATATAGTTTCAAATCCAACAACATGGCATAATTCCAACTCAAAACTTCGGCGGAGCTGCATCCTCGGGCTCAGCCTCATTCTCCTCCTCGATCTCTGCACCAAAATCTATGGTACCAAAAATGATGCCGCAGGTAAGTAAGATCCAAACACCACTAGATAAAAGCATATTAAAACTCAAACAATATGCATAAACGAATGCAAATGCACATGACCCATAAAACCATATTTTTCCACGCACGCCAAAAAATCCCATTTGGCCCCAAAACGCATTACTTTCCAACTCATGCCAAAAGTCTCATTTGGCCCAATTCCAACTCAATCCAATAACCAATTAATCCGAATGCACCATGACCTCCCCTAGGGGTCATCTGCACACCCTGGCTCCTGTGCCACACCGCAGGTAACGACCACGCGTGTGACACGTAAACGAGCAATGCCCAGTTCCGCGCCCCGCGCATTCGTAGCCAAGCATCCTCTAGCCCTCGCCAACAAAGGGCCACGGAGTCGGTATGAGAGCATTACCATCCCGCCTGCTCCCGTTGTCGCCCAACAACAACTCAGGGGACATCACTTAGTATATTACGCTCCCGAGTGAACAGAGGAGCTCCACCGAGATAATACCCCATCTCGGCATTGGGGTTGTGATACACACGCACCCAAAAATCCATTTACGCCAATAAAACAGGATTTTCTCAATTTAATAAAATGCATGTGCATGCACCATGTAAATGCAACCTCAAGGCACAAAACCACCAACCAATCACAAAACAACAAACCAAGCAACTCCGTCCTCAATCCATCCGACCCCTAAACTCCTCGGACTCGGTCCGGAATCAACCAACCAACAGTCAAATAATTATTGTAAGAGCATAATATATTTAAATCTAAAAGTAGAGTTTGGAAAATACTTACAGCGCTATAAGGTATTTTTGAAAGCTTACGAAGTTGCAAACGGCGGAGAAAAAGCAACGTAACAGTGTATTTTACACTGTGGCTGTGGGTAGTAAATTACCCACTTTCGAACGGGGACAAACCAAGACACGAAATTGATAGGGAATGGCCTAGGGATGTTTATGAAGCTAAAGGAAGTGAGCTTTGGCCGTGGGTGGCGGTGGAAACGGCGGTGGAAGCGAAAAAAGGCCAAATCGGAGTTGAGCTCGTGGGAGCTGCTCCGGCAACGGATCGGGGCCAGAATTGGGTGGGTTAGGACGGCAAGAGGTAGAGGAAGAAGTTGTGAAGAGGTGGTGGCCGGAGGTGGAGCGACGGCCCCGGAAACGATAAAAAGCTGTGCGGCTTAGATGTGCTCTAGGTGGTGATCGGCGGCTCGGATGGAGGTGATTTTTGGTGGGGTGGTGCGCCAGCCAGAGAGGGATCGAATGGTGGTGGCTGTGTCTGCCACGTCGGCTGGACGGCGATGGGTCGGGGTGGCTGGGCTGAACGGCGAAGGGGAGAGGAGAGAGGGCTGGGCGTACGCTGGGAAGAAGGAAAGAGAAGAAGAAAAGAAAGAAAGAAGGAAAAGAAGAAAAGGAAAAAGAAGAAAAAGAAAAAAAAGAAAAAGAAAAGAAAAGAGGGAGAAAGAAAATAAGATCCAATCCTCACTTTCGGAGTCCAAAAACTGACCCGATGAAAACGATATTTAAAAACATAAAACGACTAAAATAAATTAAACACCACATCAGATAAAGTAAAACCAATTTAAAATACAATAATTTAAAATAAAGGAACTACTATATTAATTAAATTAAAAAGCTCCTTCAGTGAAAATACACGTAAAAAGGGGTATCACATCCTCCCCCCCTTAAAAACAAATTTCGTCCTCGAAATTTGCAAGATCAAACACCATCTTGAAGCAATTCACATAATTCCACCGAGACCAAGATCAAGAAACGTACCTTCATTTACTCAAACAAGTAGGGGTATTGCTCCCTCATGTCAGCTACTCTCTCCCAAGAGAAATCTTGAGCTAACGGATCCCCCCATGCCACCTTTACCAGAGGTATCGTCTTGGATCTCAACTGTTGCTCTTTCCAATCCATGATCTGTGAAGGAACAACCTCATAAGTAAGGTCCAGTTGCAACTGAATACATTCTGGGTCGACAAAGCGCGGCTCTTGTTGACCAAAACTCTTCTTCAAGGATGATACATGGAAGATATCATGAATATCCCCAAAATATTCTGGCAAAGCAACTCTATAGGCGACAGACCCTACCTTCTCCAAAATCTGAAAAGGGCCGACATACCTCGGATCCAGTTTCCTCTTTTTACCAAAACGCTTAACTCCTTTCATGGGAGAGACTTTGAGATAAACCCAATCACCTTTTTCAAAAGATAACTCTCTCCTCCTGGTATTAGCGTAGCTTTTCTGACGACTCTGAGCTGCCGCCATTTTATCCCTGATAATCCGAACTTGGCTTTGCATCTCTTGAATTATTTCGGGCCCAATTATCTTACTCTCCCCGACTTCATCCCAACACAAAGGCGATCTGCACTTCCTCCCATAAAGAGCTTCATAAGGAGCCATCTGGATGGTCGCATGAAAGCTGTTATTATAAGCAAATTCTATGAGCGGCAAGTGATTTTCCCAACTCCCTTGAAATTCCATGACACATGCTCGCAACATATCTTCAAGGGTCTGAATGGTGCGCTCTGATTGGCTGTCCGTCTGAGGGTGATATGCAGTACTGAACTTCAACTTAGTACTCAATACTGCCTGCAAACTCTTCCAAAACTGAGATGTGAACCTTGGGTCCCGATCCGACTCTTTCACGTACAATCGAGTCAACTTACCCAAGGAATCAGTGTTATTAACAGGCAAGAAATGAGCACTCTTCATTAACCGGTCAACAATCACCCAAACCGAGTTCTTCCCACTAGGGGTCCTTGGTAAGCCCACTACAAAATCCATCGTGATGTCGTCCCACTTCCACTCAGGAATAGGGAGGGGTTGGAGCATACCAGCGGGTCTTTGATACTCGTCCTTGACTTGACGACATGTGTGGCATCTTTCGATATACAAGGCAATATCCTTCTTCATTCCATCCCACCAATAATTTTTCTTCAAGTCCCAATACATCTTCGTACTGCCAGGATGAACTGAATAAGGGGCCGCATGAGCTTCTGCCATGATCCGCTCCTTGAATTCTGAATCTTTGGGGACCACTCTACGATCTCGGAACCGAAGAATTCCATCTTTATCCATACTATAGTGCAACGGCTCTCGAGATTTTCTGACTCTTTTTCTGATATCCAACAGCTCCGGATCCTTCCTTTGAAGAGTCTTCAATTCCTCAAAATCAGTTATTCGAATATCAAGAACTGAAGATAATATTTCCTCTTGTTGTGAACTTTCAATAAGGAGTCTTCTCATCCCGCAAAGTAAAGAATCCAATTCTGATGACTCGGCTTCAACTTTTAAGTGCAATTTTTGACTCAAAGCATCAGCAACTATATTTGCCTTCCCCGGATGATACTTGATCTCGCACTGGTAGTCACTGATTAGCTCTAGCCATCGCCTCTGCCTCATGTTCAGATTCTTCTGGGAAAACAAGTGCTTCAAGCTCTTGTGATCAGTGTATACTTCGCAAGCTTCCCCATACAAAAAGTGCCGCCAGATCTTAAGAGCAAAAACAATCGCAGCCAATTCCAAATCGTGCGTCGGATAATTCTTCTCATGATCCTTTAGTTGACGGGATGCATAAGCAACAACCTGTCCCTCCTGCATAAGGACACAACCCAATCCAAATTTAGACGCATCGCTGAAAACTACAAATGGCTTGTGCGATTTTGGAAGCGCCAACACTGGTGCAGTTGTCAACCTGTTCTTCAATTCTTGGAAGCTTCTCTCACACTTGTCAGACCAATTAAATTCTGCATTCTTTCTAGTCAAAGCTGTGAGAGGTCCGAATAGGCGAGAAAATCCCTCCACAAATCTTCGGTAATATCCGGCAAGTCCCAAGAAACTCCGGATCTCACACACTGTCGTTGGACGCTGCCATGACAAAATGGCTTCCACCTTACTAGGATCAACAGCCACCCCGTCTCGGGAAATCGCATGCCCAAGAAATCTGACTTCCTCCAAGCAGAATTCACACTTGCTGAGCTTGGCATACAACTGGTGTTCTCTTAATTTCCCAAGAACTAGACGAAGATGATAAACATGCTCTTCAACATCTCGGGAATAAATCAGAATATCATCAATGAATACTATCACAAAAGAATCCAAATAAGGTCGAAATACCCGATTCATTAAATCCATAAAAGCAGCAGGGGCATTGGCTAACCCAAACGGCATCACCTTAAATTCATAATGCCCATATCTCGACCTGAAAGCAATTTTGGGTACATCCTTGTCTCTTATCCTCAATTGGTAGTATCCTGACCTCAAATCAATTTTTGAGAACACAGCTGCTCCTTGAAGCTGATCAAATAAATCATCGATCCGTGGGAGAGGATATTTAGTTTTGATGGTCACCTTATTTAATTCCCGATAATCAATGCACATTCTGAGGGTACCATCTTTCCTTTTAACAAACAGCACTAGTGCACCCCACGGCGAAGTACTAGGCTGAATAAACCCCTTATCAACCAAATCTTGCAACTGAATCTTCAACTATTTTAATTCAGCCGGTGCCATACGATAAGGAGCTTTATGCACAGGAGCCGCTCCAGGTTCCAGGTCTATAACAAACTCCATTTCATGAACAGGGGGTAGCCCAGGCAAGTCATCCACAAACATGTCAGGGAATTCTTCCACAACGGGGATATCTACCAATGATTTCTTCCCAGACGGCGTAGACACCATCTGGACTAAGAAGGCATCCACTCCACATACAATCTCTCTTCTCGCTTGAATTGCCGATATAATTACTGGCTTTTCTTTTAGCTTACTCCCCGCAAATTCCAGATAATCACCATCTGGGAGCTGAAAGCTAATTACCCGACTTCTGCAATTAATACTCGCAGAATATCGGTATAGCGAATCCATCCCAATGATGATATCAAAACCCAGCAGCTTAAACACAACCAAATCTGCATACAGAAACCTTCCACCAAAATTCAAAGGGCAACCCAAAGCAACTTTGGAACACCACACCACTTCACCATTTGGTAGAGACACTACCAATGACTTTGGCAAAGGTTCCGTAACCAAATTACATATCTGAGCGAAAGTGAAAGATACAAACGACTGAGAAGCACTCGAATCAAATAAAGTGCAAGCATAAAATTCATATAAACGGACTCTCCCTGAACCAAACACATTAACCCATGAAATCCAAATACAAAGAAGAAACCAAAACACGCCAAAAATCAAATCCAACATTAAATTAAATTAGATCCATACCTGTAATTACTCCAGCATCATGGGTTGCTGATGCCTCATCATCAACATCTCTGGGTGTAACAGCATAAACTCGGGCTTGCACTGCTTGCCTCTGATTTGTTCTTCCACCACGTCTACCTCCACGGCTTCCTTGAACTCTAACGGGGCACTCACGAGCGAAATGTCCCACTTGGCCACATCGGTAACAAAGGGTTCCACCACTTAGCCGACACTCACCCTCATGAGCTCTATTACAAATTTTGCAAATTGGCACCCGTCTTCCCATACGTACACCGGAGGCCGCTTATGGTCTAGTCCAGGTCTGCTGAACAAATTTCTGAGGCGAACCCGAACTACTTCCTTCACCAGAAAAACTCCGCCTCTCATGTCTTGGAGGGGAGCCCATACTCAAATTATTCTCTCGCTTTGCAAGAGTGGCCAAGTCCACTAAATCCTGAAAAGTGGATATCCGGTGGCAGACCACCATTCTGCGTATATCAGGACGTAGACCCTCTTGGAAACGCTCGGCCTGCATCTCCTCCGAGGCGATCAGGTGGGGAGCAAATCGCCCAAGTTCTATAAATCTTCGGGCGTACTGTTCCACGATCATGCTCCCTTGGACCAAGCTTGAGAACTCTCTTGCTTTTTGCTGCCTCACAGAAGTGGGAAAGAATCGATCATTGAATTCTTTCTTAAAGCGCTGCCAGGTCACAGCGGCAAAAGATCCCAATTCTGACTCCAGCATTACTCTCTTTGTATCCCACCACTCAGAAGCGGTGCCTTGCAACAGATAGCTGGCATAGAGTACTTGTTGCCCCTCAGTGCAACCACATACTTCAAAAGTTCTTTCTAAGTCTCTGACCCACTTACCAGCTTGAAGTGGATCCTCTTCTCCAGTGAAGGGTGGAGTTCTATGCGCCAGAAAGCGCTCATAGGTGCATCCAGCTTGCACCCCTCCACTAGGCCCTCCTGGTAGTAGCCAAGGCCCTCCTTGTTGTGGCCAAGGACCTCCTTGTTGTGGCCAAGGCCCTCCTTGTTGCGGCCTAAAATTCTGCTGCATGAACACAGTCATTTGCCTTATCGCTTGGGCTATAGCATCATCCCTCGGTGTATCGTCCCGAGGCTCTTGAGTAGACTTTCTTAGCCTCACCATTTTCCTGCCACAACACAACCTTTGACCCCCTTTAAGAAAACAAAAGAAACTAACAACATAAAACCAAAAACCAAAACAAAAACCAAACCACATAACCAGAAAACAAAACATACTTGCATGCAATAACATAACTAAATAAATAAATACAAGCAAACTAGCTCAAATAAATTCAAATCAAATAAAACAAATCAAATAGCAACTTTACTTAAAATAAATTTCAAAACACAACTTTAAAAACATTCTGGTACCACCTACGGGACATGTGGTTTTACCCAGAGCCAAATAGCTCTGATACCACCTGTGACACCCCCAAATCCCCACGTACGGACACGGAAAAATTGAGACATCTGGATGGTGACATCACAGGTCACCACCCTATCGCCAAGTGCCAAGTGTGTGTATAAGCAACAAATGTGCACGAAGAAACACGTAGCGGATAACAAAGTCATATAACTAAGTACCAGAATTTTTTTATTGTTTAATACAAAGCCGTTCAAATCATACATAATAAAATATTACAAACTACAAATATAGTTTCAAATCCAACAACATGGCATAACTCCAACTCAAAACTCTGGCGGAGCCGCATCCTCGGGCTCAGCCTCCTCCTCCTCCTCGATCTCTGCACCAAAATCTACGGTACCAAAAATGGTGCCGCAGGTAAGTAAGATACAAACACCACTAGATAAAAGCATATTAAAACTCAAACAATATGCATAAAAGAATGCAAATGCACATGACCTGTAAAACCATATTTTTCCACGCACGCCAAAAAATCCCATTTGGCCCCAAAACGCATTACTTTCCAACTCACGCCAAAAGTCTCATTTGGCCCAATTCCAACTAAATCCAATAACCAATTAATCCGAATGCACCATGACCTCCCCTAGGGGTCATCCGCACACCCTGGCTCCTGTGTCACACCGCAGGTAACGACCATGAGTGTGACACCTAAACAAGCGATGCCCAGTTCCGCGCCCCGCGCGTTCGTAGCCAAGCATTCTCTAGCCCTCGCCAGCGAAGGGCCACAGAGTCGGTACGAGAGTGTTACCATCCCGCCCGCTCCCGTTGTCGCCCAGTAACAACTTAGGGGACATCACTCAGTATATTACGCTCCCGAGTGAACAGAGGAGCTCTACCGAGATAATACCCCATCTCGGCATTGGGGTCGTGATACACACGCACCCGAAAATCCATTTACGCCAATAAAATAGGATTTTCTCAATTTAATAAAATGCATGTGCATGCACCATGTAAATGCAACCTCAAGGCACAAAACCACCAACCAATCACAAAACAACAAACCAAGCAACTCCATCCTCAATCCATCCGACCCCCGAACTCCTCGGACTCAGTTTGGAATCAACCAACCAACAGTCAAATAATTATTGTAAGAGCATAATATATTTAAATCTAAAAGTAGAGTTTGGAAAATACTTACAGCGCTATAAGGTATTTTCGAAAGCTTACGACGTTGCAAACGGAGGAGAAAAAGCAACGTAACAGTGTATTTTACACTGTGGCCGTGGGTAGTAAATTACCCACTTTCAAACGGGGACAAACCAAGACACAAAATTGATAGGGAATGGTCTAGGAATATTTATGAAGCTAAAGGAAGTGAGCTTTGGCCGTGGGTGGCGGTGAAAGTGAAAAAATGCCAAATCGGAGTTGAGCTTGTGGGAGCTGCTCCGGCAACGGATTGGGGCCGGAATTGGGTGGGTTAGGACGGCAAGAGGTAGGGGAAGAAGTTTTGAAGAGGTGGTGGCCGGAGGTGGAGCGACGACACCGGAAACGACAAAAAGCCGTGCAGCTTAGATGTGCTCTAGGTGGTGATCGGCGGCTCGGATGGAGCTGATTTTTGGTGGGGTGGTGCGCTGGCCGGAGGGGGATCGAATGGTGGTGGTTGTGTCGGCCATGTCGGCCGGACGGAAATGGGTCGGGGTGGCTGGGCTGAACGGCAAAGGGGAGAGGAGAGAGGGTTGGGCGTATGCGGGGAAGAAGGAAAGAGAAGAAGAAAAGAAAGAAAGAAGGAAAAGAAGAAAAGGAAAAAGAAGAAAAAGAAAAAAAAAAGAAAAAGAAAGGAAAAGAGGGAGAAAGAAAATGAGGTCCAATCCTCACTTCCGGAGTCCAAAAACTGACCCGACGAAAACGATATTTAAAAACATAAAACGACTAAAATAAATAAAACACCACATCAAATAAAATAAAATCAATTTAAAATACAATAATTTAAAATAAAGGAACTACTATATTAATTAAATTAAAAAGCTCATTCGGTGAAAATACACGTAAAAACGGGGTATCACAAGAAATTTTTGAGAACGTAAATCATAGAGAGAGTGAGAGTCTGAGAGATACAGAGGGAGGGGGAAAGTGGGGGAAGTCAGGGGGAGGGTGAGGGGATTTAAAAGGGCTTATTATAGCGACTATAAGTCGCGGTAATAAGTCAAGTTTAGGGCGAAAAAAATTGTGGCGAATTTATGTTGCTGTAATAACTTATTAAGACAACATGATTATTTCCGGCGACCAAAACTCGCGGCAAAAAGTCTTTATTTCTGGCTATTTCCCAAATAGCCACAAAATTTTGTATGAAATAAAAATATCACTATTTCTGGCGATTTTAGTGTTGCCACAAATAAAAAATAGCCCAATCTACTCTTTTTTTTTTTTTTTTTGTAGTGAAAGACATGGGATCATAACTAGGGAAGTAGCGAGATCAAGAAGAAGCTGCAGAATAAAAAAGGTTTTTATTGTCCTTGACGATGTGGACAGTGACAAGCAATTGTCAGAATTAGCAGGGAGTCATGATTGGTTTGGTCCAAGGAGTATGGGTGATTATAACTTGCAGAGATAGTCATCTATTGAGAAGACCTAAAGTGAAAGATATCTATAGGATTGAGCAGCTTCAAACTGCTGAAGCTTTGTAACTCTTTTGCTTGTTAGCCTTCCAGATAACCCATCCTCTAGAGGATTATAAGGAACTATCAATGGATTTTGTGAATTATGCTCAAGGCCTACATTTAGCTCTTAAAGTTTTGGGTTTCTTCTTACGCAAGAGAACAATAGATGCATGGAAAAGTGATAGGGATCAAATTGCTTCGGTTTCTTCTTACGCAAGAGAACAATAGATGCATGGAAAAGTGATAGGGATCAACTTGAAGCAATTCATAAAAAAGAAATTTTTGATATACTTAAAATAAGTTTTGAGGAGTTGGAGGATTCGCAGCAAAATTTGTTCTTGGATATTGCATGTTTTTTTCAAGGAGAGAAGCTTGATAACAATTTTAAGGAAATATTAAAAAGTTTTGGCTATTATCCGGACTGTTAGACTCAATACAACTGAAGATTTATCCCAAGATCTCACTTAACAACCTGTGAAGATCTCTCAAGCAATCTGGAGGATATTGAAGTTGTAAAACAGATTTGTATATTTAAATTAGTTTGTTATGATCTTAAGATTAGTTTGTTATAATCTGTCAGCAGATATCTTTGTAATTCAAATTCAAAGTTGTAACCAACACGTCTATAAATACAGATGTTTGTTTACTGAGTAAGCACTTAGCCTACTCCCCAAATCTCGTGTATTGTCTTACATGGTATCATCCAGAAAAAAGGCACATGCCTGATCCATCTTTCATCTCTGCTTCCTCATATCTTTCTCCCTTCTCACAATGCCTTCCAACTCCAACAATGTTGAATCCCTCCCTCACCCGAATACTGATTTTCACACTCTTTCTCAGCCTGTTACTTAGAAACTCAATGGTGCTAATTTCATGGCCTGGAGTATGCAATTCATGTTATTTCTCAATAGCCATGAACTTGTTGGTCATATTGATGGCACCATCACTGCTCCTGCAGAAACAATTCAGGATGAACCCAATCCAGCTTATGCAATATGGTTCCGGAAGGACAACTGTGTCAAAAGCTGGATACTAGCTTCCATTTCAGAGAAGTTGGTTGCCTCTCTCTATGGAATAAAGACTGCTAAACAGGCATGAGATGTTTAGCATGGGATTCTTTACATACTCGATTTGCATCTGCCTCGAGGTCTCGGGTTTCTTTATTCAAGAGACAACTTCAAACTTTGTCTCAGGGTAATAAAACCTGTTATGTATATATTGATGAAGCAAAGGCCATTGTTGATCAACTAGCAGCAGCCAGCAAGCCAATGGATGATCAAGATCTCATTGCTCACTTATTGGGTGGCCTCAAAGTAAGTTATACTCCATTTATCACTTCCTACACCCTCTCTACTCGAGATATTGATCTTACCTTGGAAGATTTTCAAGCTGAACTCTTCAGCTTTGAGGCACTCTTAGAAAACCATCAGCAAAATAGTCCAGACTCTCACTATGCCTTTGCTGCTCATAAATCTAAGATGCCTCCTTTCACTAAGAAACCACAAAGATTAGGGCAAACTCCTAATTACAGATCCAAGAAGCCATCTGCAGCAACTCCTAATCGTATCTATGATCATGGTCATAGCTCTGGTTCTGTCCAACAGAACACTCGAAATTCTAGTTCTCAATCGAGTAGACTTGCTAGCAAATTTTGTGGTAAAACAAATCACATTGCTCTTGATTGCTATGAAAGATTTAACTATGCCTATCAAGGCAGAATTCCTCCACCTGATCTTGCAGCTATTGCAGCCGAGACAAATGCATAATTTGATAACCAGGTCTGGTATGCTGATAGTGGAGCCAATGCACACATAACCACTAATGCTGCAAATCTCACAACTCAGCAACCCTTTGAAGGAACTGACATGATCACTTTTGGGAATGGCACATGTTTATCTATTAAAAACATTGGACTCTTTATCTCAATCAAAAACCTTTTTATTTAAACAATATTCTCCATTGTCCTCAAGCCTCGGTTAATTTATTATCCATTAATAAATTTTGTTTAGATAATGATTGCTATTTTGTCTTAACTGGTTCCCATTTCTTTGTCAAACAAAACCAAACCCACAAAACTCTATTCCAAGGACAGGCGAAGCATGGTTTATATCCGTTAGCTGGAAATAAGAGCTTCTCAAATAAGGTGCAATGCTTTGCAGCCAAACTAGGAGCCAAGACTACCAAAAATAAATGGCATAGTCGACTAGGCCATTGTTCTGAATATGTATTAAATAAATTGTTTCAATCCAGCTACTTACCAAGTACTGATTCTTTTCAAAAGCTCTCATTTTGTGAATCTTGTCTTTTAGGCAAAGCAAAACAGTTGCCATATGAATTGTCTACAAGACAATCACATGGCCCCGTAGATCTTATTCACTTTGATGTGTGGGTTTCTCCAATAAATTTAGTGGCTGGTTTTCGTTATTATGTTCTTTTTGTAGATGATTTCTCTCGATTCACATGGTTGTATTTAATGACAACTAAATCTCAAGTATTCTCAGTTTTCATTAACTTCAAAAATCTGGTTGAGAATTACTTTTCTTCTAAAATTAAACAAATCCAAACCGACAATGGGGGTGAATACCTTTCAAATGATTTCAAACAATATCTCAAGGACCATGGAATCTATCATAGACTCACATGTCCTTATTCCTCTCCTCAAAATGGCATAGCCGAAAGAAAACATAGACACATTAGGGAAATGGGGTTAACACTTCTTGCACAATCCAATTTACCAACCTCCTTTTGGCAAGACTCCTTCCTGACTACAGTTTATTTGATTAACAGATTACCCTCAAAATCATTAGATAATCTGTCCCCATTCTATTTACTTCATAAAACCATTTCGAGATATAGTGACATGCGTGTCTTTGGATGTAGTTGTTATCCTCTTCTTACTCCATATGAACAATATAAACTCTGTTTCAAAAGTAAGAAGTGTGTTTTTATTGGTTATTCAGCTCAACAAAAGGGTTATAGGTGTTTGGATTTAACTACTGGCAGAATATATATTTCCCCCAATGTCATCTTTGATGAAAGCTCGTTTCCAGCTGCTAATATGAAGTTACACTCTCTGGTCCAAGGTGCAGAATCTTATTCTGGTAATTAGTTTAAATTTCCATGCATTTTTCCTTTGCCTAATATCATAACATCTGAGTCAGGAAACCAACATACTTCTCATGTTTTAGCCCCAATTGAGATTGATTTAAATCTCACACATTCACCAATTCCATTGCCTTTAAATCCTCCAATTGATACCCAGAATATTGCCTCCAATATTCCCGCATCAACTCTTGATACCTCCACTCCTGAAATTGTGTCCCAACCAAGTCCAGCTCCAGAAACTAATCATATTCCTGATCCTCTCCCTAACCAACCTCACCACATGCTGACCTGATCCAAAACTGGACATCCTAAGCTAAAATAGTTCCCTGGCTTCAAAACATTTTACTCAATAAAGCATCCCATATGTGTTCTGTCTTTTGTTTATCAAGAAAAAGAACCAAAATGTTATTCCCAAGCAGTGACACTTCTTGAATAGAGGGAAGCTATGGGATGTGAGTTTGATGCATTAATAGCCAATGGTACATGGTCCCTTTGTCCAAGACCACTCCATCATCCAGTTGTTCGAAACAAGTGGGTATATAAGATCAAAAGGAGGGAAGATGGCACCATTGAGAGGTATAAGGCCCGTTTGGTGGCAAAGGGCTTGGATCAAAGAGATGGTGTTGACTTTACTGAAACTTTTTCACCAGTTATTAAACCATCAACTATTAGACTAATCTTAGCCATGGATGTTAATTTTCATTGGTTTATTCATTAGCTTGATGTTTCGAATGCTTTCCTACATGCCATTCTAGATGAGCAAGTTTTCATGGAACAACCAAGAGGGTTCATTGATCAATCCCAACCAGATTTTGTTTGCTGTTTGCACAAATCTTTATATGGTTTAAAACAAGCTCCAAGAGCTTGGTTTAAGAGGCTTTCTCAAGAACTCATTGAATTCTTATGGAATCTTCTGTTGATAAATCACTATTTATTTATGTCAAGGATGGCTTACAACTATTTGTTCTTGTGTACGTTGATGATATTATTATCACAGGATCAAATAAAGAAGCCATTACTCGATTTATTGCTCAACTTGGTACTAAGTTTCATCTCAAGGACCTTGGTAGTCTGAACTATTTCCTTGGAGTTCAGGCTTCTCGTGACTCTAATGGACTTCATTTGAGACAAAGCAAGCATATTCTTGATCTCTTACATAAAACTGGAATGGCTGGAGCTAAGCCTATCTCATCTCCATCAACTTTTGGGAAGAAACTGACAGCTTTTGATGGTGATTTACTTCCTGATCCAAGTCAATATCGTATGGCAGTTGGTGCACTTCAATATTGCACTATCTCAAGGCCCGACATTGCTTACATTATAAACCAATTATGTCAGTTCATGCACAGCCCACATGAAGGCCATTGGACATCACTAAAACGAGTTCTAAGATATCTTAAGGGTACAATTGACTATGGTCTCTATTATACTCCTTCAGTCACAGAATTACATGCTTTTTGTGATTTTGATTGGGCAGGCAATCCAGATGATCGAAGAAGCAGTAGTGGCTATGGTATTTTTCTTAGCAACAACTTGATTTCATGGAGTGCAAAGAAGCAAAGTGTTGTTTCTCGTTCAAGCACTGAAGCCGAGTACAGATCACTTGCATTAGTCACGGCAAAACTCTATTGGATGATAATGCTTTTCAAAGAATTAAATATTACTCTACCAAAATGTCCAATTATTTGGTTTGATAATATTGGAGCATTTGCTTTAGCCTCAAATCTGGTCTTCCATGCTCGAACAAAGCATATAGAAGTGGATTATCATTTCTTAAGAGAAAAAGTCCTCAACAAGGATATTCAAGTTAAACACATCTCAATAGCCAACCAAATTGCTGATGTTTTTACTAAGGGTCAGACTGCTATGAGATTTAAATTTTTGAGGTCCAAACTGATGATTTGGCTCCTCCCCATCAGTTTGCAAGGGGGTGTTAGACTCAATACAACTGAAGATTTATCTCAAGATCTTACTTAACAACCTGTGAATATCTCTCAAGCAATCTGGAAGATATTGAAGTTGTAAAACAGATTTGTATATTTAAATTAGTTTGTTATGATCTTAAGATTAGTTTGTTATAATCTGTTAGCAGATATCTTTGTAATTCAAATTCAAAGTTGTAACCAACATGTCTATAAATACAAGATGTTTGTTTACTGAGTTAGGCACTCAGCCTACTCCACAAATCTCGTGTATTGTCTTACAATCAACATTGATGTTCTGGTCGAAAAGTCCCTCATAAGCAAATCAAAATATGAAATATTGATCATGCATGATTTGCTAAAAAGAATGGGCGAGGAAATAGTTCGCCGTGAATGCCCTGAAGAACTTGGACAATGTAGTAGACTGTTTTGTCACAAGGATGTCTTTCACGTACTGAAGAATGATACGGTAAGTTGATTAGTGTAGACATTAATATAAAAAGGTATATTTTCATCCTAATTCTTGCTAACCTATTGTTCTTGGTTACTTGTAGGGAATAGATGCAATTGAAGGCATGATCCTGGATTTTTGTCCTAAAGAGAGACTAACTCTGAAGCATTGTCAAAAATGAGAAATTTGAGATTTTTTAAAATCCCTAATCATTTTCCAACTATAGAATGGCATGAAGATCTTTTAAAATCCTGGCCGAGCAGTTTCCAACCAAAAAATCTTACTGTACTAAGGATGTCTGATAGCATTCACATCCCATTCCCTATAAGACTATTTTTTCTATAATTTGAGGAAAAATTTAGGGATTTGGTTAAAATCTCCCCTACATCCGAATCCCTATTTTAGGGAAAATGTTTATGGGATGAACAGTAATTCTCCAAATATAGGAAATCACTATTCATCCTCTAAATCATTTTTTATCAATATTTTATTCTAATAAATAAATTAATTCTTCTTCTAATCATCTATACTTTCTCTCATACTCATATTTATTATAGTTTTAAATAATAATTTTAAAAATAATTTAAATAATTACAAAAATATGAAAAAATTAATTTTAAAAATATTATTATACCCTCAAAAAAATAATTTAAATTTTTGTTTAAAATATTCACTAGAGTAATAGATCAAAACATAAGAAAAAAATATTGAGTAGTTAAGTTTGTAAGTGGAAGTGAGAGAAAAATGTAATAAAGAAATAATAGAGAAATATTATTTTAATAGAATAGATAAAAGATATGGAATGTGATACATGAGGTTTTTGAAAGATGAGTAAAATTTAAGAAAAATTTTAGGAAATGTAATTTTTAATTAAATTATACGAAATTTTATGGGGAATGTGATGTGAATGCTCTGAGAGCCACTTCAAACAACTATGGAAGGGGTCGATGGTAAGTTTCTCGCTCATATAAATACGCATTCATCTTAAAAATCCCCTTGTTTTTTATATATTCATATTTTGATCCAATTAACTAGTACTTGTTTATAACAGGTTTTGGACAATTTAAAGGAATTTGATTTGAGTTATTCAGAGAACTTGATTGAAACACCAGATTTGACAGGAGTCCAACTGTTAAAAAAAAAAAACCTGAGACATTGTAGAAGCATGTCTGAGGTTGACCCATCCATTGGAATTCTCAAACGATTAAAAGAATTTGATCTTAACGCATGTTCAAGCCTTGAGAAGTTACCAGACCTGAGTAGGTTGGAATGCCTGACAGAGGTTTGGGCACACAAAACTGCTATAACACAAATACCATCTGTCAATCTAATCCCCAAGAGTAGATCCGTTCCTTTAATCTAGAAGGACGCAAGTTGATGAGAGATCCCAACTATGATATCGGACCTGTTAAGGACGTGTCTCACTTCTAATCTTCCACTGTGCGGCCGTAATTTGCTGATGAAACCTGAGGGGGGCTTCTCTTGCAAACACTCCGATACTTAAGTCAGTTGAGAGGTCATTGTATTCGAGTTATCCCCAAGTATCGAAGATTACCTGTATATATAGGCTCGTTTGCTGTACTTATCTCATTCAAGATTTATCGGAACCATCACTACTTAGGATTTTGAATAATCGCATCACTTCTTGCTGTTTTTATCATTCCGATAAAGGTGGTGCCATGCATATCTCTCTTCAAACTCTTCTTGACTATCCCTCTATGACCCCCGGATCCATCCTCTGGGCTTCTTGGTTTTTATTGTACTATGGGCCTTCTAATACGTTCCAGGGCCCTTCGGTTGGGATGGCCCCTCCAATTACCCCGCCAATTCCATTCGCCTTTTGGCGGATGGAATTTAATTTTGATCAAACTTGTTGTTGCAAAAATGCCGGGTATGATCATATGGACCTGGGTGCTTGGAAAACAAGTAGACACAGACACGAGCCCAAACCTCCCACGGATTTTCGGTGACTCTAGGCTCGTCACGCTTGCCACTTTATACTACTTTATACTATTTTAAAGAATCGAGGACTCCCTATCATTTCCTGCTACTCTGGTAGAGAAGAAAGAAAGTTTTCTTGCGCCGGTTAGTCTTCTTCTTTAGTGTAGGGTTACCTTAATTTTTTTTGTCCGTTGGTGCTTCGCGTTTCGCTATCCTTCAAAAACTTCACTTTTCCGTTGTCTTTCGTTCCTTCCCCTCTTGGTTCTTCGCTTATCCTGATCTTTCTTACTACCTTCTTCCCACCGATTTTAATGGCCCCCTACAGTGAAGGCGAGGTTTCTGAAAACCCCTTCGAGGTTCCTGAGGGTACGGTTTTCGCTGGATACCGATGGCACTCGGCTATTTGAGAGGTACATTTCACCAAGATTCGGGAAAACTTACGTATTCCTGAAACCGTTGTCTTAAGCATTCATGAATCTGGATGTTGTGACGACAAGGGTTTCGCTAATAGAGTGGCTATTACTATTTCCCTTCTGCAGAATGGGTTGAGGCTCCCCTTCTGCAGCCCTCTCCGTGACATTTTGGACCTTCTCAACATAGCTCCCGCTCAATTGCACTCTTTCGCACTGAGGGTGTACCTTTGCGCCTGTATCGTATTCCACATGGTTTTGGAGCCTTTTGGGGACCCTTATCCTGACTTGACTAGTCGGAAATTTTTGGCATTCTAAACTTGAGGGAAGCTGCCAAGGGCAATGTTCTTAGCTTTCGCAAGAAAGACGATGGGCAAGCATTGGCCCGGTTTGAGACTCGCCACTCCAATGCTAAGGCGTGGACCTCCAAATTCTTTTTTTTTTTAATCTCTGGTCAAGGTTGGGAATACCCTGCCGTAGAAGACGTTTTCCATGATTTTCCAGTCAAATCAATCTGGCGCCCTATTCCTGATGAAAAAAAGCTGTGGCTTAGAATGGAGCCTCTGTCGTGTCGTGAACTGACTCGAATCGAGACAGTTCGTTCTTGGGCCAAAGCTAATCCTGATGCGCTTTGGATTGACCTCTTGCTGACCTCCACCCATAGTGATCGGTTCTTGAAGTCTTCCAACCAGTCTTATTTTCAAGGGCGTGACTTTGTGATCTCAGTCACCATTCCTCCTCCCATGGCGAAGCCTACTGAGAAAACTTTGAGGTCTGAGCCTTCTAAGAGGAAGATACATTCGGAAGAGGGGGAGAAGGAGGAGGCCACCGAAAAGAGCAAGAAAAAGAATGAGGCAGGCGGTAGCCAAAAGAAAGCTCGCTTTGGAGATCCCTCTCCCCTTTCTTCTCTTCAAAAGGAGACCTTGGCATCCTCAGGGGGTGTCCAGGCCCTCAAGTGGACACCCCTCCTCAAGTGTCTATGCAGTTGGCTACCCTCGAGCCTCCGTCGCCCCAACCGAAGGTCTTCGCCACATCCTCAGGGGGAGGCCACAGCCAGAGTTCTACCCCGCCTGATACCACTAAACCTTCCTTGCCTTTTCCCTCCCAGTCGCTGCCATGTTCTTGTAGCCTGAGGAACGTGGGGGGTTTGGCCAAACTGGCCCTTTTTGACCTGGCCGCCTCCCTCTAGGTTGTGCCTAGGACACAAGAGCCTTTCATGACTCCTGCCCTTGCGTTTGAGTTTCCTGTGCTGGAGGGGTGGGTGAGTCAGGTTCAGCTGGGCGCAAAAGTGGTCGCGGCCCTTAATCTTGACTCGGTCACCGCGGCGAGAGCTTGCTCGCCCCCTCCTTCTACCGCTATCCATATTGAGGTGGCCACTGTTTTGCCTATAAGTGGCTGCAAGGAAACACCGGACGCCTCACCTTCGGATGGGGCAAAAGGTACAACAAGGAGTGTCCCTCCACGCCCAACTGAAGCAGGCGCCGAGGTTGGTTCACGCCCAACCTCCCCAGAAAGCTTGCCAGATACCATCTCTGGAGGAATTTCCCCTTCGCCAATTGGTAGCGGGGTCGGACTCTCTCTTCCTCCGCTCCATGCCTTCTCTTTTGGCGGAGATACTGACTCATTCCTTGAAGAAGAGTGGGTGAATTTCTTAAGGGAAGACGCTCGTCTTTGTGAGGCTGACTTGGCCTACCCGCCACCTCCTCTGTCCCCTGTGCGCTTGGGTGATTCGTCAAGGAGGACGATGGCTTCGTCTGTGAGGCCTGGGGGGGACACCCTTCTAGACCCTGGCGAGATTGTGAAGGGGGATGCTAGCGGTGGTAATTCCTCAACGGCCGTTAATTCCCAGGTTGAGGCCATTGCCAAGATGGCTATCCGTTTGAGAAGTTGGCTCTCTGAGGTACTATGCCTTTCGTCCCCTTTTGCATATGCTCCTTTCATATCTTAGCCTCTCTTCTTCATATTGGTTGCTTATTTTTCTTCTTGCAGGGAATCAATGATTTGTCTGCGTGGATAGTTGCTGACTGTTCCCGTCTTGAGGAGGAGGTTAAAAAGCGTCGTCAGTTGTGCTACGTAGCCAAACGTGCTTCCCAGAGATGGTGAGTTGACATAGCAGAATTAGCAGCCTTGGTCGAGGAGAGGGAGGAGTTGAAGATCTTGTTAGAGCAATTTGAGGGTTATTCCCATTCTTTGCAAGGCGACCTCGAGATGCGCGAGGCCAAACTCTTGGAGCTGCGCGAGGCTGTCCGCCTAGCAAATGAGGCCAAAGTTAAAGACGACTTCGCCTTGTCCATTCTCCACTCTGAGAGGGACTCGGCCAGGCTGTGACTTTCAAAGGCTCAGAAGAACCTTAAGGTTGAGAGCTCTCGCTTGAAATCCGAGCTTGCTGCCCGTGATAAGGCATTGTCCTCTCTTTCTGGAGACCTGACCCGTTCTCAAGACAGCTACAGGTCCTTCGAGGAGAATCTTCGAGAGGCAAACTTGGCTCTTGGAGTCTGCCAGCAGAGTCTATCTGAGAAGGTGGGGGAGCTAACTGCTGCTCAGGAAGAGGTCGCACGGCTCCGCTCCCAATTGGCCCATGTCCCTGCTACAAGGACCATGCCTTTACTTATGGGCATGTTCGCGACATTCTAAGGCTGAGGAACCATCTCCTGGTCGATCCTGCCACCAACCTTAGGATTCTTGACTGGGATTTGTTCTATCCTGAGAAAATTTCCCTTTGCGAGGTTGACGAGTTTGGGCGGAAAGAGATGCCTGATGCTTTTATAAACGTGCCCCCAGCATTCCTGCCTAATAATGCCCCTTAACCGTTTCTGCCCCTCCTATCTTTGACTGTGGAGAGTTTCCTTGTGTTTCTATATTTTGTACATTTATAACAATGGATTTTGATTTGCTTTGCTGAATGCTTAGGCTACTACGTCCTGTTCTCGATTTGTGAGTGTCATCCTTGCACAAGGGTCATGCTAATCTTCTCTGTATCGTTCTAATTTTATCGGAACCCAAGTGTGCCACTGTGATATCCCGTTTTTATGTGTATTTTCACTGAAAGAGTATTTTAATTTAATTAAAATATTAGTTCTTTTATTTTAATTTATTGTATTTTAATTGGATTTATTTAGTTGTAACATTTGTTTTGTGGAGCTTTTTTTATATTAATTATCGTTTTAAATTTAAATTGCTGTGTTATTTAATTTAGTTTGTTTTTGGATTTAAAATTTAGTTATTACTTTTTACTAGTTATTTATTATATTTTAGTTTGATGTGGTGTTTAAATTAATTTAGTCGTTTTATAGTTTTTAAATTTATTTTCGTCGGATCAGTTTCTGGACTCCAGAGGTGAGGATTGGACCTCATTTCTTTTTCCCCATCTTTTCTTTTTCTATTTTCTTTTTTTCTCTTTTTCTTTTTTCTTTTCTTTCCTTCTTTTCTTTCTTTTCTTTTTTCTTTCTTCCTTCCCGCTTTTCTCCTCCCGTGCGCGACGTGCTCTCTCTCTCTCCTCACTGTCGCCGTTCTGCTTCTCAGCCCAGCACTGCCGCTCGCCGGTGACATGGTCGACACCACCCACCCATTAATCTTCCCCTTTGGCCGGCGCACCTCCCCATCAAATTTCACCTCCATTCGAGCCGCCGTTAGCCGAAGGCCATGGTGCTGTCACCGATGTTAATTCTTCCGGAGGGGCATGTGGTACGGGTGCGTAAGTTTGGCATTTTGCACATTTCTTGGTGAACTCCCATGCATCCCTTAGAGCATTAGGCTAGTACTATCTTGCCCAGACCACTTTTCTAGCCAAAGTTCTTCCCCCAGAGTGATTTCCACATATCCCCTCGTGTATCTCAGCTAGGACGTACTGTGCTTTGGAGATGCATGACAGCAAAGGGATGGAGAAGCCTCTTTTATAAAGGATTCCATTGATGAATAGGAATCGAGTCGCCCTTTTCTTTATCTTTCTTACCTCTTCTCTTGCTTCTAGCAATTTTCCTTCATCCAAGTACTCTACTACCATGTTCGCCCAATCTGGGATGCTTGACCCTAGGACTCCTACCTCTATGCCAACTGCTGAGACCTCAATGACCCTTCTCTCTACTTGCCATGGCAGGGGTACTTCCTCCCTTCCTGATGTCACTCGTGCCAACCTTTCTGCGACCTCATTGTCCGCTCTTGGTATATGGGTTATAGTGAAATATGAGAAAAGATCGCATATTTTGCAAACTCGTGCCAGGTATTTCTTTAACTTCTCGCCCTTCGTAGCGTACAGGCCTAAAACCTGATTTACTACCACCTGTGAATATGACCTGGCATCCACTTTGGTTGCCCCTATTTGGGCGGCCACAGACAATCCCGCTATAAGCGCTTCATATTCAGCTTCGTTGTTCGTGACTTTGAACGCCAGCGTGGCCATGTAATATCTCTCTTGGTCGTCAGGGCTCAGTAAATGTATCCCTAGGCCTCCACCTATCCGGCAAGACGATCCATCTATAAATAACACCCACGGCTTCCCTGAAGGTGCTAGTGCTTCCTCCTGGGGAAAGTTTGAGAATTCTGCTACAAAATCTGCCATCGCTTGTCCTTTAATTACTTTCCTTGGCTCATACTCTACATCGAACTCGCTCAGCTCGATTGACCAACCTATCAGCCTCCCTGTGCAATCCGGCTTCCTCAGAATTTTCGCCAATGGAGCCTCCGTCAGTACCCTTACTGTGTGGGCTTGAAAATAAGGACGGAGTTTCCTAGCCGCCACTACCAAGGCAAATGCCAATAATTCAATTCGAGGATACCTTGCTTCTGCTCCTCTGAGAGCTCTACTCACATAATACATCGGATGTTGGACGGTTCCTTCCTCCTTTACGAGAACGGCAGATACAGCGTGCAGGGAGACTGCTAGATACGTGTAAAGTACGTCACCCTTCTCTGGTAGCTTTAAAAGGGGCGGATTGGCTAGATACTGTTTTAACCTTTCGAGTGCTTCGTCATACTGCTCATTCCAAGGATGTACCTTCAGCAGTACTTGGAAAAAGGGGAGGCACTTATCTGTTGACTTGGTTCTGAACCTTCCCAAGGCAGCCACTCTCCCCGCCAGTCGTTGAGTCTCGTTTAGATTTTTTGGTGGTTTCATATTGATTATGGCCTCTATCTTATTTGGAGAAGCTTCAATTCCTCTTTCAGACAAGATGAAGCCCAATAATTTCCCTGACTGGACCCCGAAAGCACACTTCGTTGGGTTCAGCCTCATTTTATAACGGCGTAAGACTCCAAAAGCCGTTCGCAAATCCGCGAGGTGCTGGGCGGGCTCTTTGTTCTTTACTAGCAGGTCATCCACATATACCTCAATAGATCTCCCAATCTATTCCTTGAACATCCGATTTACTAGCCTTTGGTAGGTTGCCCCTGCATTCTTCAGGCCAAAGGGCATAACCTGGTAGCAATATAGCCCTCGGTCTGTTATGAACGATATCTTTTCTTTGTCTGCTGCATTCATCCGTATCTGGTTGTATCCTGAATACGCATCCATGATGTGACGCCCCCAAATCCCCACGTACGGATAAGTGGAAATCGAGATGTCGGGGTGACGACAACACGGGTCACCACCCTATCGCCAAGTGCCAAGTGTGTGTACATGCAACAAGTGTACAAAAAAAAAACACGCAGCGGATAAACAAAGTCATATAACTAAGTACTAGAATTTTTCTTTGTTTAATACAAAGCCGTTCAAAACATATATAATAAAATATTACAAGCTACAAATATTATTTCAAAACCATCTACAAGGCATAAACTCCAACTCAATACTCCGGCGGAGCCGCCTCCTCGGGTTCAGCCTCTTCCTCCTCCTCGATCTCTGCATCAAAATTACGGTACCAAAATGGTGCCGCAGGTAAGTAAGATCCAAACGCCACTAGATAAAAACATATTAAACTCACACAATATGTATGAAAGAATGCAAATGCACATAACCCATAAAATCACATTTTTCCACGCACGCCACAGAAACCCATTTTGGCCCAAAAACCAATCTTTTAAACAAAGCCTCGCCATTATCCCAGATAATGGCCCAAGTCAAGAAACCACCATTTTCCCAGAAAATGGATCACATAGCCTCAAACATAACCTCGCCATTTTCCCAGAAAATGGCCCGCATCCAAAATCCAAAACAACGATCCAATTATTGCATGCACCATGATCTCCCCTAGGGATCATCCGCACACTCTGGCTCCTGTGCCACACCGCAGGTAACGACTACCCGTGTGACACCTAAACGAGCGATGCCCAGTACTCACGCCCAGCGCATCCCTGGACCAGGCCATCCTCTAGTCCCCGCCACTCTAGGGACCACGGAGTCGACACGACAGCTTTACCGTATCGTGCGATCTGGTCCTCGCCCAGTGACAACCCAGGGGATGTCACTCAGTATTATCCACTCCCGAGTGACCAGAGGAGCTCCATCGAGATAATACCCCATCTCGGCTTGGGGTCGTGAGACACACGCACCCGAAAATCTATTTACACGCATAAAACAGGATTTTCTCAATTTAAATAAAATGCACATGAATGCATCATGAAATGCACAACTCAAGATACAAACATCCAACCAATCACAAAATCATCAAAACCAAGCAACTCCGTCCTCAATCCATCCGACCCCCGAACTCCTCGGACTCAGTCCGGAATCAACCAACCAGTCTAATAAATTATTGTAAGAGAAAAAATACATTTAAATCTAAAATGAAGTTTGGAAAATACTTACAGCGCTATAAGGTATATTTCAAAAGATCACGACGTTGCAAACGGCGGAGAAAAAGCAACGTAACAGTGTATTTTACACTGTGGCCGTGGGTTGTAAATTGCCCACTTTGGAACGGGGACAAACGAAGACACTAAATTGATAGGGAATGGCCTAGAGATGTTTATGAAGCTAATGTAATTGAGGTTTGGCCGTGGGTGGCGGTGGAAATGGCGGTGAAAGTGCAAAAAGGGACAGATCGGAGTTGAGCTCGTGGGAGCTGCTCCGGCAACGGATCGGGGCCGGAATTGGGTGGGTTTGGATGGCAAGAGGTAGAGGATGAAGTGGTGAAGAGGTGGTGGCCGGAGGTGGAGCGACGGCGCCGGAAACGGCTCAAAGCCATGCAGCTTAGATGGGTTGTAGGGGGTTAACGGCGGCTCGGATGGGGCTGGTTTTTGGTGGGGTGGTGCACCGGCCGGAGGGGAGTTGATTGGTGGGGGTGGTGTCAGCCACGTCAGCCGGCGGTGGTGGGTCTGGGTGGCTCAACTGGACGGCGATGGGAAGAGAGGGAGAGAGCTCGTGCGCGCACAGGGAGAGAAGGAAAAAGAAGAAGAAGAAAAGAAAGAAAGAAGGAAAGAAGAAAATGAAAAAGAAAAAGGGAAAAAGGGAAAAAGAAAAAAGAGAAAAGAAAAGATGGAGAAAGAAAATGAGGTCCAATCCTCATCTCCGAAGTCCAAAAACTGATCCGACGAAAACGATTTTAAAAACTATAAAACGACTAAAATAAATTAAACACCACATCAAACTAAAATAAAACCAATTAAAATACAATAATTTAAAATAAAAGAACCAATATATTAATTAAATTAAAAATAACTCCTTCAGTGAAAATACACGTAAAAACGGGGTATCACACATGAAGCTCAACATATGATGCCCCGCTGTAGCATCTACAATGACGTCGATGCGCAGTAATGGGAAGCTATCTTTTGGACAAGTTTTGTTTAAATCTGTGAAGTCTATGCACATTCTCCACTTCCCATTCTCCTTCTTCACCATGACAACATTGGATAACCACTCCGGATAGTGGGCTTCTCTAATGAAGCCAGCTGTGAGCAATCTTTCAACTTCTTCATTAATAGCGGTGTACTTTTCTGCGCTGAACGATCTCTTCTGTCGCACTGCCTTGTGCGTTGGGTCTACACCTAAGCAGTGCTCGATGACCTTGTTGTCTATACCAGGCATCTCTTCATGGCTCCATGCGATGATATCCCTGTGTTCTACCAACAACTATATCAGGGCTTCTCTATCTGCTGGCAGGACTTGTGTCTCGATACGGGTTGTAGTCCTAGGGTGGTCAGTGTATAATGTCACGAGCTCCAGAAATTCGTTGACTTCTGCATGTTGCTGACCCCGGTCATCCTTGACTTCTATGTCTCTCTCGTAAGTTACCGCTACAGGTGGTGGGAGGGGCGGCAAGGCCCCATCTTGTCATGCCACAATGCAGACTTCCTTCTTGACTTTCCTTAGTTCTTGCACATAGCATTCTCGAGCCAAGGCCTACTCGCCTCTCGCCTCTCCCACGCTGCCATCGGTTGGGAACTTCATCTTGAGATGGTAGGTGGATGTTACCGCCCTCAAATGGTTGATTTCGGTCTTCCCAATATAGCATTGTAAGAGGAAGGCGCTTTTACTACTAGAAAATTGGTCATGGTGGTTGCTATTCACGTCCCCGTTTCTGCAGTTACTAGAAGCGTGATTGCCCCTACGGGCTGGATAGTATCCCTTGAGAAACCCTTTAACAGTGTAGGGGAAAGCCTCAGTTCATCAACATTGATCTCCATTTTGACAAATGCTTCCTGGTACAATATATCAGCCGAGCTCCCATTGTCTACTAGCACTCGCCTGGTTGTATAATTGGCTATTATGAGGGTAATTACTAGAGCATCGTCATGCGGGTACATGACTCTTTCTCTGTCCGCCTCTTCAAAGGATATCACCATTCGCTCATTGCTAAGCTTTGGTTGTTTGTACGCTCTTTCTGCTACGAAAACTTCCTCATATCTTGCCTTCCGTGCATACGCCTTTAGGCCGGACACGGAAACACTACCTTTCCCAAAACCTCCTGCTATAGTCTTTATTTCTCCTATGGGCGCCCTGTTCCTGTCCCCTCTTGGAGGCGATCTCACCCCCTTGTCTTGGCGGTCATTAACGTGACACCTCCTTTCTGGACTGGAACTCCATCTTGTTCCTTACCTAGTCTCCTGATGCCTTCTAGGTTTTGATTGCTCCACCACCATTCACTCCAATCTCCGTGTAACTCAGCGACCCTCTTTTTCATGGTCGTGCAGTCCTCAGTCCAGTGCGAGCTCGTCTGATGATACTTGCAGTACCAACTGCCCGTTTTGATAGGGTGGCAACTTTCCTTTTCTCGCTCTTCTTCTCGTATGCTTAGATTATTGTGCACCAGTCTAGGTTGTTATCTAACCACCCTTCCCTCGCTCTTTCTAGCCTACTTGGCTTACCCTTCTTATCAGCCTGCCTGTTTCTCCGCTCAATCTTGGTATCTTCTTTACAAGGGTCCACCAAAGCTTGCAGAGTATCTTTTGCATTGACAAAATCATTCGCCCTGTTCATGAACTCCCTGAGGGTGGAAGGAGTCCTCCGAGCCAACTCTGCCATAAAAGGACTGGGCGGCCATACCCCTCCTCTAAAAGGGCGGCCAGGGTGATCTTCTCGTCTTAGTCATTCATTGTTAAGCGTTCTCTGTTGAAATGGGCCAAATAGGCTTTTAAATTCTCATCCTCCTTTTGCTTAACCGTGAATAGGTAGGCGGTTGGATGCCGTCGTCTCCTGCTAGACATGAACTGGGTTAAGAACTGTTTTGCCAGTTCTTCAAAGCTGTCTATTGATTTCGGTTTGAGGGTTCCAAACCACCCCCTAGCGATCCCTTTCAGGGTCAAAGGGAAAGCCCGACACGCAATCTCCCCTTGGAAACCGTGGAGCGTGATATAAGCTTTAGTTTTCCAGAGGATCTACGGGTTCTTGGACCCATTGTACATATCTATTTGGGGAACTTTAAATTTTGGCAGGAGCGGCACAGCCATAATGCATGCATTGTATGGCAGATCTGTTTGGTGTAGTAGACTCTCCACCGAGGAAGAACCGCACATCTTTTTTGCCATCTCTTCATATTTTCCCGCCAGCTCCTTCAACTCGTTATGCATTCTTTCTTTCTCTGTTCGTTCAGTATCCTTTTCGACCTTACAATGTGCCTCTCCCTCACCTTGCTCACTGTGAGAGGGCACATCGACATTATGAGAATTGGCGTTCTTCTGTCTTAAGTCGTCGTTCTCCTTTTGTAAGATTCCCATGGCCTCTATAGCCTGTCTTAATTTTTCCTCTGCTACCGCTAGTCACGCTTCCACAGATGACGGTAAGGCGTCCATCGTTCGGCTTGCTACTAAACGTGTTACAATTGGCATGTGAGAACCACGCTGAATCACACAGATCCCACGGATGGCGCCAAATGTTAGAGACGTGTCTCACTTCCAATCTTCCACTGTGCGGCCGTAATTCGCTGATGAAACCTGAGGGGGGTTTCTCCTGCAAACACTCCGATGCTTAAGTCAATTGAGAGGTCATTGTATTCGAGTTATCCCTAAGTATCAAAGATTACCTGTATATATAGGCTCGTTTGCTGTACTTATCTCTTTCAAGTTTTATCGGAATGGATCACTACTTAAGATTTTGAATAATCGCATCACTTTTTGCTGTTTTTATCCTTCTGTTAAAGGTGGTGCCATGCATATCTCTCTTCAAACTCTTATTGACTATCCCTCTATCACCCCGCACCCATCTTCTGGGCTTCTTGATTTTTATTATACTATGGGCTTTCTAATACGTTCCAGGACCCTTCGGTTGGGATGCCCCTCTAGGACCACTTGTAGGATATCATATGCAAGGAATATATGATCATGTAGAAGTAGTTTGCATTGATTTTGACAGCGAAGGAAAAAATAGCATTGATTTTGCGGTTTTTGGATACACGAAGGGTCATTAAGATTTCATATGAAACACGCTGGTTGTTTGACAAAGGTTTTGTAGTTTTAGAAGTAGAAGTGAAAGAATGCAAGGTGCATTTAGTATTTCCAGATGGTGCTAATTCAAGGTTCTATAATAGCATTGCTCCTTCTGCCCTTTCGGGATCGTCGAATTCATATTTCCATCGTCGATTTCATGCTTATATGGAAAAGAAAAGGGACATGAGAAAGTTTAGTCCTGTGCATATATTCCGACGACCCAATCGACCCGACTCAATCGCCCTGACCCAACTCCAGATATATCTGGATTATGTAAATCAGCTTTTATATTTGGGCGTTAAACAGACTGAACTATAAATTTGTTCTTACCTTTGAGTTGTCTCGAACCCCAGCATTCCAAGTCCAACTCGACGGCGTCGCCATTCACAGTCGCCGTCCCGTTAGCGCACTTTTAGGTATAGCGGATTCGGATCATCTCCGATCATCTCCTTCGCGATCACCATTTTGTTGGCTGGGATGGACGTGGGGAAGCAGTTTGCGCCAAGGAGGATCTGGAACTTTTTCACTTGGCAGAGTGATTGGATGGCGGTGATGTTGGTGGTGTTCAAGCACGGTTTACATAAGTTGATCTTTGCGATCCGAATCTCACACCTAATCTTTGAGTGCTCCCCTTTGATTTGATTTTCTTTTCCTTTTAGTTCATGCATTTACCTTTTATTCAAAACCTCATCTGAGTATTTGGACTTTGGAATTGTTTCTTTCGGATTTATGCTGTTTTTTTAAGCTTTAATTCCGTACCACCCACATTGCTGTTGTATCATATAGGATCCGTGATGTTGGATTGGTTGCGCTTTTCTTTCTTTTTGAAACATGTTTAGGAAAAAAAGTGAATGTAACTTATTTGCTGTCGATGACTCAAGAAGAGAGAGCTAGGTAGCAGGGGATGTGTGTATTTCTCATGCTGTCAAACATTTCGTTACTACATCCTTTTAATACTAATGAGAAATGCTATATCTGTATGATGTTGCAGTTGGTGGATTGTTTAAACTGGAGGGTACAGAATGAGACTGACAACATCTTAGCAATAAGTTTGTATTATGCCCAGGATCACATTTTTCATTCACTTGACAACATCAAGTTCTTTATTGGGATTGGGGGGGAATGGGATTGGGATTGAGATCGGATATGTCTGGGGTTCTATCCATTGAATGCATGCCTGGAGAGTGGAGTCCCCACTCATTGTACCCAGTTGTTGCGGCACTTTAAATTAAGGTTGCCAAGCCTTTAAGATCTTTATTAATGCATGTCAGTTGTTACAGAGGCCTTTTATGGGTAGGACTCGGTATTTGTTTTTCATTTTTTGTTCTTTTTGTTGGGTCAGAGGCAGTGGAAATGTAGTAAGTTTGAGTTTTGATTTCGTTAGATATGCTTGAATTAAGTTGTATTGACATGTGTAGAAGCAAATGATCAAAAGCAAAATATGATCTTCGAGGATTTTTAACTCATATTTAGGCAACCTCTAACTCATGTAGTTTAGGGTCTAAAGTATTTTTTAAATCGGACTGTGTGTTTTATTAAGTTGATTGCTTTTGTGTGTGGCAAAGCTTGAAGTGTGTACCTGGGTTCATTGTTAAAGCAGAGGAGTTAAAGTCAAAGAGCATTGACGATATTCTCTTGATTAGAGCAATTTAATGTGAGTCTATCTTCACAATAGCTATATAAAGCCAATGAAAATAGTTGCGTAGTTGTCTTTCTCAGTGGGGGTTCTGCACTAATCAACACTTAAATCTTATTATATCTACATTTTGGTCAGGCAGCCCAACTTATTTTTGAGCCTGATTCTAGTTTAATGCTTGCTGTTATGGAAGCTTCACTTACTTTTTTTTCTTTTAAGCTTTAAAATCCTCACCATTTACCAAAAAGGCTTTTTGTTTGTTCTCTTTGTGCTCCAATTTGTGTGGAGCAACTTCTATATAGCTTTTTATTCTGAAACAGTACTTGTTCATGAAATTCTTAAGATGGAAAACAATAGCTATTTTTTTCTTCTTCTTTCTGCTGGTGTTTAGTTTATTGTGCATTAGACTTTCTGTGTTCTATAGTTTCTTCTGCTTCAAAGTATCACAATGTGTGCATCTTAATTTGCAAAATACTTCTATTAGGAATTAGCTTTCTGGTATTAAGTTATCTCTTGAAGAGGATTGGAAGGTACTGCATGAAATCAAGATCCCCTGAAATTCTTATGGAAGCAAAACATTTGTATTTAATTTCCAGAACTAGTGGTTTTCTTTTCTTTTCTCTCCAAATGAGAATAATTAGAATTGATTCTATGCCAATTACGTGTTATTTTGCTTGAGCAGGTGGTTATAACTTGTTAAGTTATAACTTGTTTCTACCTCTGATAAAGGGATACTATACCTCTAATAAAGGGAAAATAGTACCTTTGAAAGGAAGTACTGAAGTGGCAGACATGGTATTGTTGTTATGTCTTTGAAATGAGGGAAAATCAACAATTTTGAGTGCAAGTTGCCAAAGTATCTTATAGTTATTTTGTATGGTTCCTAGAGCAGCAAAACATTAAATAAATCAACATTTGTTGTGCTGTGGATGTTCTGTTATTTGGTGCTTTGAGATTATGAAGTAGTTGCCATACTGAACTAATTATTCTCTTCACTCTAAAGGAAAATTTTCATGTTGATTCTTTCCTCTCTCTTTCTTTCTTTTCTTTTCTTTTCTTTTCTTTTTCTTTTTCCTTTTCCTTTTTTTTTTTTTTTTTTTTTTTTTTCCTTGATTCAAAGGGTTTACCAACTTTCTATTGTCACAGTTACAAGTTTCTGTTTGGGCATCTTTCATTTTCTCTTAATTTTTCTTTGGCCAGGTAGAAGATATAAACGTTTTATACGAGGAATACTTAGGCCTCGTTTGGGTTGAAGAATGTTCATATCTCATCCAATCTCATCTCAATATGTAAACATCACAAACATAAATACGTGTACCACTGCACACTAGTCTATCATACGTGTACTATTTATTTAAACGGTGTGTTTTAATTTAGGCGGGAACGGATTTTAGAAGGATGGGAGAAGCCGAAACGTCCAATTTTTTGGGGCACTTCCATCTCTCTCTCTCTCCTCTCCATTCTCTTCTCCTATCCCTTCGTTCCTTCTCTCTCTCCATTCTCTGCAATTCTCTTCTCCTCTCTTGTCGATACTCATGCTCTCCTCTCCTAGTTTTTACTTACAGGCGGAACTTGCCGTGAGGCTCTTGGATGGAGGATCCAAATGGGAGGTAGTCCTCGATGTTGGGTTGACCAAATCCAGCTCGGAGGTTAACGAGGTTAGCTTCTCACTGCCACTCATCTCTGTATCTTCTGTATGTGTCGAGTTTCCCAATCTAGGTGGCTGCGAATCCTTGGTGCTTTGGTCCTTTTCTTCTAGTTCTGTTTGTACGAGTCATGGTTTTAATTTCTGGTAATTACAGATAATTATGGACCAGAGTTTCCTTTCCTTCATGAAATTCTAAGCAGCTTTATCACAACTCAGGCCTATCTATTTTTCCTGTTATTAATATTATATGCATAAATTATGTCTCATATTCTGATTTTTGAATAGAAAGTTGGATGTTGTCATTAATATTGTCCCAACCACCAATTTAGGTTTTGAATTTAGTTTTCGAATTTAGGTTTTTGATTTGGTATGTATTTACTTTAGGTTTTTAAAGCAATTTGAAGTTATTACCAAAATTTTTAAGTACTCATGTTACTATTCTTAAACAGACATGTATTAACAACCTTCACAAAGTAAACATCATTACCACATACTGATGAAGTTACAATGTCTCTATCAATTTAGCAATTTTCATAAAACCAGCTTTTCAATACAAAATGGCATTCCTCTATCACAATTACAAGGTTGACATAGATGAGATAACTACAACGCCAAACCTTTGTCTTATGTCTTCCCCTTTTTCTTCACATAGTCAATATAACTAGTCAAATAGAGTGAAATGAAATATAAAAACTTTACACACAGAGACACACAAGGCATAAAATTTAACACCATCATCTGATTCTTCATTTTTTACGTTTCTGGTACTAATGTGCCTTTCAAGCAAATTGATTGTGGTTCTTGATGGGAATTTTTTAGTTTGCTTCCTTTTTGTATTTCAGTCTTAGTTTGGATGTTTAAGAATCAACCAAGCTGGTTTTACGCGGATGTTGGTAGTTTGTGATCATATTGCAAAATGAGTGGTAGTTTGAGGGGGTTAGTTGTAGTTTGCTCTATATTTTTTTTTTCATGAACAGAGTCTGGAAGTCCATAGGTTTTACGATTGATTTCCTGAGGATAAGAAATGTTAGACAACCCCCTTGGTACGGTTTGGATGGGTAGCTATTCATGTCCTAACCTGTCGTGCTGCTGTGGAGAGTAATGTTCCTTTTCCTTCTTTCTTTTCATGAAGCTTTGAAAAAGTTGTAGGATATCTCTCTGTCCTCCGATTTGATTGATAGATTATAATTATATACTTTCTTGGAGTGTATTAAGCTTGACTAATATACTAGCTATAAATTACAGAAAAACTAAATAACAAAACTAGACTCAAAATAAAGACTGCCACAGACGCAAAATAAATACTAGTTTGTACTGCTTGCTTGTTCGATCATTTTAATTAAATGTTTGTACTGTGTAGGGAGAAGCGAATGTGAATTTTTCATTTGGGCAGATATACTTCACTTACTAGTGGAGAACATTTGTACAAAAGAGAGTAAAGTTTGAAAAATGTGGGATGATGTACTCATGCGCAAGTTGGAAGTTCGGAAAAGGGAAGATAAATTACGAGAGAGATAAATTATTATGTTTGTACAGGGTTGTCACATTTGCAATAGGTCTGGCTTGTTTCGGATAAATTGTATGTAAATAGCACGTTGTATAGAGTAGATCATTTTTTAATGTATCAACTGTAATGGTACTCAAGTGTTTTGGTTATGATGTACAAAAGGGGTATCTATAAATTCATTAAATTAACATTTTTAATGAAAAGTTATGTAATGAAAACAGCTTGTGTACATGGTTTTGGAGAGATTCCATTGAAATAAGAAATAATAGTTCTTGAATTGAGTTTATAACTTGCAAATATTACAACAAATGAAACTCAAGAAGTAAACAAATATTATAGCAAATATTATAGGTCTCAAAAAGCTTAGTATGACTTTTTCTCGAACCAAAAAACAACTTCCTTCCTTCTAATCCCAAGATTGTGGATTTGGGTGACTATTGACGAGGTTGAATTTGCTCAAAAATAAAACCTCCAATATGCATCATGTACAACCTTCATGAGGGACCTGAGCCTCAGGATACCTACGCCATAGCCATAAGTGAAGGCGCGATCCCTTGTTTCAGGGATGAAGGCCAGCTGGGTGCGAAGGCATGCGATCTTCGCCTAAGCAATAGCTAGCTCGTCTTTCTTCTTTGTCAGTTGTTGGTTCTTGGCAACTGAGCCAAACTTGCCTTCCTAAGATCCTAGTCTAAGTCCCCGTGGCTGTCCTTATACTTCTGGTGGCGATCTTGGAGCTCTTCCAAACTCCCTCATGCCTCAGAAAGGTCAAGGGTAGTGAGATGGGATTTCTCCAAGGTAGTTGCCAATTCCTGTGATAGCCTGCTACAACGTTCCTGCAAATGAGCCAATTCTTCACGGGTCGAGTCCAACTCCCCGCCATGGGTGAGAAGCTCAGAGTTTAGGTGGGCCAACTCGGACTCGAAGCCCTTCTGAGCCTAAGAAAGTTGGGACCTTGCAAAATCCCTTGCTGACTCAAGAAGCCTCAGAGCGAAGTCATCTTTGACCTTCGCCTCTTGAGCATGGCGAACAGCATCACGAAGTTCAAGGACGATCTCAAAGTCACCCTGCAATGAGTGGGAATAGCCCTTCGACTGCTCTAGCAGTATCTCCAACTCCTTCTCCATCAGGGCATCCAGCTCAGTCCTGTCGACCTGCCACTTATCGAAAGCACGCTTGGCAATATAGCACAACTTTCATCGTTCCTTGACCTCCTCCTCTAGGCGGGCACAATCTGCCACAATCCACGCCACCAGTCATTAATGCTCTGCAAAGGAAAGTGAAACAACTCGAGTAAGAAACTGTGTGTAAGCACAATGAAAAAAAAAAAAACAAGCCACATGATACCTCAGAAAACCAGTCCTTCAAATTGTTAGCCATCTGAGCAATGGTCTCAGCTTGGGTAGTGGCAAAAGAAGAGGAGGCACCACCACCAAAGATCTCTCCAGGGCTAGGAACACCCCCGAGCGAGGAAGCCTTCGCAAGCCTCAAAGTTGAATCCGCCACCCTTTCTGGCAGACTCCCAAGGCATAAGGGTGGAAGCGGGGACTTGGTGTAGGCCAAATCGGCCTCGATTAGGTGAGCATCTTCTTTCAAAAAATTGCCCCATTCCTCTTCAAGGAGGGAGTTGGTGTCTCCCCCAATGGATGAGGCATGGAGAGGAGGAAGAGAAAGGCCCTCGCCACTACCAGCCAACGAAAGGGGTACTTTCCCTAGAAATAGTGACTGGCGGGGTCTCCAGGGCGGTTTGTTTTGCCCCCACTTCGTCACAGGCATCTTCTCGGCAAGGGGATGTGCGCCCAACTACGTCGGCCTGATCTGCAACCCTATTGCCCAGGCCTTCAGAATGGGTGGAAGCTTCATCTGGCCCATCGGCGGGAAAACCACTTATCATCTCTTCACGAACATCTCCAATCGAGGAAGATGGGTGAGCCTTATGCCCATGACAGAGTCTAAGTTAAGGGTGGCTGCCACTTCAGCATCCAACTAGCCCTTCCTTACCAGACCTTCTAAAACAGGAAATTCAAACACATGGTTGGACGCCAAAGGGCATGCCTACTGAGGGGACTCAACTTAGAAGGTAGCGGCCAGATCAAAGAGGGCAATGCTAGCCAAATCCTCAATGTCTCTCAGGCCAGAAGAACGTGGCCGCGTAAAGGAACCGCAAGGCGCTAGAAGTGTGGCAGTAACTGGCGAGGTGGGTGGTTGGACCTGCTCGCCCCTCGAGGGTGCAACAATTTCCTCTAACCGTGGCAAGGGAAGCGCAGCGGTGGCTGGATGCACAGGCGTCTGGGTCTAGAGGGCGCCAAAATTTCCATAGGCCTTTGAGTCTGGGTGCTCTCCAAGGGCGCCAAAGCTTCCTTAGGCGATGACACTGGAGGCACAGTTGCGGCTGGCGGCATGGGCGTCTAGGCGCGGGCCCCTTTCGAGGACGCTAGAGTTTTCTTTTATGGAGGCGATAAGGGAGAAGAGTCTTCAAAGCGAGCTCTTTTTCGCTGACTTTTATCTTCATTCTTTTTCTTGCTTCTTTTTTCCCTCTTCTCTTCACTTTCTTTCTTCTAAGACCTTTTCTTTTTCTTTTCTTTCTTTTCATGTACGGCGTGGCCAACCTCCTTATTTTTCTCGGAGGGCTTCTGTAAAGGAGTAGGAATAATGTCTGAAATCATGAACGAACGCCCCTAAACATGGGAGCGAATGGGGGACATCAGAAATCGATCAATGTAATCAGGCGTCAACAAAAAATCAGTCCAAAGATCTTTAGGATGGGTTGCATCCCAAGAACAGATAGTTTCAGTTCAGGCCAATTCCCGACACAACAAAGGTGCCATGGTCGCCCACAAACTCTTATCATCAAGAAGGGGGCGCCCGATCGCCCTAACTGGAAAATCTCTGAAAAGGGCTTCTTGGATAGGAAACTCCCAGCCCTGGCCAGAGATAAAGAAAAACTTGGTTGTCCAAGCTTTGGAGTTAGAATACCACGTTTCAAACCAAGCCAAAGTCTGCCCTTTATCTTCCTTGCGAAAGTAGGCAACACTGCCCTTGGTGACTGGCCTCACGTTGTAGAAAGCCAAAAACTCTCAGGCAATCAAGTCGGGGTAAAGATTCTCAAGAGGCTCCAAGACCATGCGGAAAACAATGCAAATACAAAGATAAGCCCTCAATGCAAAAGGATGGAGTTGAGCGGGCACTAAATCAAGTAAGTCCAAGATGTCGCGAATGGGGCGATAGAAGGGGAGTCTCAACCCATGGGACATCACGGACGTGGTCAGAGTAACCTTGCCCGCAAAGCCCTCATCATTGCAGCACCTAGATGGGGGAACCTCCATCACCGCCCCCTCAGGGATGCGGAGGGCTGAACGCCACCCATACCCGTCGAAAGTCGTGCCCTTCGGGACCTAGAAAGGTTGTACAAAGCTATCACCTTGTTCAGCCATGGAAACTGGAAGGGAAAAAATGACAAGGGAATGGAGAAAGTAGAAAGGGCAAATGAAAAGAAACAAGAATAGCAAGAGAGCATGGGCAAGAAAAGGCACAAGAAGGGAAAATGAGTAGAGGGAAGAATAGAAAAGATTGAGGGAAGGGTATTTAAAAAGGGCGAATATGGAACACCAGTAGCCATCAGCATCATAGCCTCACACTGGAGCAGAGAAGTAACATTCACACGAAAGACCCTATGGCTACGACATAAGTAATAAATCAAGAGGGCTCCTTTATTTATGAAAAAATGAAACGGCGCTGGGAGAGGAATGTGAAAGGCTGGCAGATGCTTAATGATTCGCAGATGGGACAAGGGCTTAAAACAAAAAGGGGGCCCATAGTGAGGTTCATGACACTTGTGAAATAGCAAAATTTGTCAACATGAATTCTCTACACCTTGGGGCGAAGAGAATTAGCGGGGTAGTTGGAAGGCCTATTTCAGTTGAGGGCCCATTCCATCTTAAAAGCCCAATATGAAAGAAGCCCAATATAAAGGGAGCCCAGTAGGAGATGCTCTTTGCTGACCGAAGGGAATTAGAGAGTCCAAAGCCCAGCAAAGTCACACACACATCACACGCCACCTTTCATGAGAAGATAGAGATTTCATGCAGATACGTGATCATTTCGGTTACTGGGTGATGATCTACACCAATAAACTCTGAACAAGATAAACATCACGTTGGAACTTATATATACCAGGTAACCCTTAATAGTAAGGGATCAAACTCTCTTTCGAATTCTCAAGTGTTTGTTACACTTTATTTACTTAAGCATTGGAGTTTTCCCAACGTAGCCAGAGTCTGTTGACATCACGCAAGTGAACGGTTGTAGAGGGGAAGTGGGACACGTCTTTAATAATATTATTTTTTATTCGTTTGGTTGTGATATATATCATAACAACCAAATTTGATCGCCAACCTTAATTTTACTGTAGTTAGAAGTCAAAAGTTTTGAAGTTAAATAATTCAATGTGGAGCATTTTTAAGTTCTATTAACTAAATTTCTCACTGGATTATGCATGAGGGTGCTCTAATACGAGCTGGTTTTGCACATTGATAACTTACTTAGTTCAGGATATCGGACAATATCTCCTTCAATCAATACATGGATTGTTGGATACTCCAAACAATACGTACGACCATATTTGATCTATATGTATATATGGCAAAACGTATGGATTCGGACTTTATGGTTTTTTATTAAGTCAAGTATGATTAAGGAGAAGCGAAGCTACGTAGGACCTTGGTGTGCACTGCAAATTCATTGGCCCCACGCGTTTTAAATTTCTTTGTTTTTGCATGCATTATTAATGTTGATGACTGAAAAAGCTGATCAACATCGACTTTTGAGTAGACCGCGTGCTATGTCGAAGCATGATGTTCCAATTCCTATCGCTAATTTTAAGCAAGCAATGATAGAAGGGCATAATAATCTCTTGCTTTACTGAGGCAAAGTTTTTGTATTCTTAATTAAATTTGTGTATATCTAAAAGAGATGACTGCTATAGTCATAAATACATTATATAAAAATAATTTTATAAATTAATATAGTTTCATCTGATCTGTTATATCTATTTTATAATAAAAATAACTTTACAATCTGATGAACTATATGAAATCATATCAGTTTGTGAGATTATTTTTGTATAATTCATTTGCGCTAAAGTATTTCTCTATCTAAAATTTGAGTACTTCATCTTCTTTATTCTTTGCAACACTAAATATTTGTTGGTTAGAAAAATTAGAAATAAAAGAAAAATAAAAAAATCAAGTAGCTACTAATTTGCAATCACTATATAATCAAATGAATTTCTTCGATCATCCTTTAGAAAATGTAGCCAAGTCAATTAACAGTTTTATTAAATTAATTTACATTTTTACCAAAGTACAGGACCAGAGAAATTGCACAGAACCTTTGTATGCCTTCGTAGGCCCGCCCTATGTATGTAAGCATTTTAATGAATTATAAGCACGACTAAGGAGAGTTGACAAAGTATTCTGGCCGTGTCACTCAAAACGTTAGGGGTGTTCAACTGGGTACCGGACCGGGAACCCAGGTATACCCTGCTTGGAACCCAGGTTTTAAATCCAGGCCAAATTGCTGACCGGATTAGCCCGGGCCGAAACCTGGGTGAATCCAGGTTTTTACAACTCGGAAATCCGGGTTCCGGAATCAACCCGGTTTTTTTTTTTTAAATAACAAAAACGCATATTATTAATTTTTTTTTCAAGAAATGGATAATGTTAAAAATGTAAAAAGCATATATATATTTTTTAATCTAAAAGCCTATATTCTACCACAATTTTTCCAAAAAAATTATTGAAAAGCATAATTTTTTTAATATATAAAGCCAAAATATAATTAAATATATCAAAATGGAAAACTAAATTTTATGTAAAAAATAACTAAAGTTAGAAACAACTAATTACCATGCATGAAAAAAAAATTGATATTTATCATGTAAAATGCATGCAGCATATAATGCAATTCCCTACATATTACATTATTTGGTATTTATACATTACATTATAAAACAAAAAATTATAATTTATGAAAATTACATATCTAATGGTCCTATTTTACTGCTGGACCCATGAAAATGAAGAAAACTCAAGAGGAAAAATAGATGATGGAACGGGTCATTAAGGTTCACTGGCAAGCAATTCACTCACAAATCTACCTGCAGTTCATCAAAAGAGAAACTCATTATTAATGAAAAAGATGATGCCATCTATTCCATCTTATCAAAACATTCAAGACCAGCTGGCTTCCATGTAGTTAAAACACAGACCAACTTGAGGATAATAAATATGCACGAATCATTACACAACAAAATTTTTTTTATCAGTAAATTATTCTACAACAAATTGAGGTTTGGAATAAAGGATCATGGAAAGAACCAAATTCACAAAATTTAAGGTTTAAAATTTATCGTACCTCATAATCATCTCCATATTTCTCAATCAACTGGCCAATATGAAGACGCTGCATGGCCGTCAATGGTTGTGGTGGAATACATATGTGCCTTGATTCATTATAAAAGAATGTTCAGATGCATCAAGTCCTTTCAGTTTCAGAGAACACTTGAATACAATGGAAGTTCAATAAATAGAGTTATGCTCTGCTATCTAAGGACAGACACAACAATGCAAGTAAAAGAAACAAAGAGCTATGCTCTGCTATCTAAAGCTATACACATGCTACAGACACGAGGGTGCATTCTCTATACACCTCTGCAAAGCAAACAAAAAAACCCATGGATCCATATTCCATAAAACATATATATATACTCCTCAAGATTCTATAAACCTAGATCTAAGCCATAAAACTACTCCTCAAAGATTCTTTCTGTGACGCCTCCAAATCCCACGTACGGACAAGTGGAATTCGAGACGTCGGGATGATGACAACATGGATCACCACCCTATCGCCAAGTGCCAAGTGTGTGTACATGCAACAAGTGTGCAAATAAAAACACGTAGCGGATAACAAAAGTCTTATAACTAAGTACCATAATTGTTCTTTGTTTAATACAAACCCGTTCAAAACATACATAATAAAATATTACAAGCCTCAAATATCGTTTCAAAACCAAACTACAAGGCATAAAACTCCAAATCAATACTTCGGCGGAGCCGCCTCCTCGGGCTCAGCCTCCTCCTCCTCCTCGACCTCTGCATCAAAATCTACGGTACCAAAATGGTGCCGTAGGTAAGTAAAGATCTAAACGCCACAAGATAAAAACATATTAAACTCAAACAATATGAATGAAAGAATGCCAAATGCACATATCCCATAAATCCACATTTTTTCCACGCACGCCAAAAGTCCCATTTTGGCCCAAAAACATATCCTTTAAAACCAGTCCTTGCCATTATCCCAGATAATGGCCCAAATCAAGAAACCACCATTTTTCCAGAAAATGGATCACAAAACCTCAAACATAACCTCGCCATTTTCCCAAAAATGGCCTGTATCCAATATCCAAAACCCGTTCCAATTATTGCATGCACCATGTTCTCCCCTAGGGATCATCTGCACACTCTGGCTCCTGTGCCACATCGCAGGTAACAACTACGCATGTAACACTTAAACGAGCGATGCCCAGTCTCGCACCCAGCGCGTACCTGGACCAGACCATCCTCTAGTCCCCGTCAGCCTAGGAACCACGAAGTCGACACGACAGCGTTACCGTATCGTGCGATCTGGTCGTCGCCCAGCCACAACCCAGGGGATGTCACTCAGTATTATCCACTCCCGAGTGACTAGAGGAGCTCCACCGAGATAATACCCCATCTCGGCTTGGGGTCGTGATACACACGCACCTGAAAATCCATTTACACAAATAAAACCAATTTTTCTCAATTTAATAAATGCACATGAATGCATCATGCAATGCACACCTCAAGATACAAATCATCCAACCAATCACAATATCAACAATAACAAACAACTCCGTCCTCAATCCATCCGACCCCCGACTCCTCGGACTCAGTCCAGAATAACCAACCAGTCAATGAATTTATTGTAAAATTAATAATATATTTAAATCTAAGATAGAGTTTGGAAAATAATTACAGCGCTATAAGATAATTTTCGAAGGATCATGACGTTGCAAACGGCGGAGAAAAAGCAACGTAACAGTGTAAAATACACTGTAGCCGTGGGTTGTAAAATACCCACTTTCGAACGGGGACAAACCAAGACTTGAAATTGATAAGAAATGGCCTAGAGATATTTATGAAGCTAATGGAAGTGAGTTTTGGCCATGGGTGGCGGTGGAAATGGCGGTGGAAGCGAAAAAATGGAAAAATGGAGTTGAGCTCGTGGGAGCTGCTCCGGCAACGGATCAGGGCCAGAAAAGGGTGGTTTAGGACGGCAAGAGGTAGGTGATGAAGTGGTGAAGAGTTGGTGGCCGGAGGTGGAACGACGGCGGCGGAAATGCACAAAAACCGTGCGGTTTGGAGGGGCTCTCGGCGGCAAACGGCAGCTCAGATGGAGGTGAAAGTTGGTGGGGAGGTGCGCCGACCGGAGGGGAAAGTTTCTGGGTGGGTGGTGTCGGCCACGTCGTCGGCGAGTGGCAGTGCTGGGCGGCAGAAGCTGGACGGCGATAGTGAGGAGAGAGAGAGGACGCAGCGCACGGGAGAGAACTGGAAGAAGAAAGAAAAAAAAAAGAAGAAAAAGGAAAAGAAGGAAAAGAAAAAGAAAAGGAAAGGAGGAAAAAAAAAAGAGAAAAGAAAAAAGAAAAGATGTGGAAAAGAAATGAGGTCCAATTGTTACCTTCGGAGTCCAAAAACTGATCCAACGAAAACAATTTTAAAAACTATAAAACGACTAAAATAATTTAAACACCACATCAAACTAAAATAAACCCAATTAAAATACAATAAATTAAAATAAAAGAACTAATATATTAATTAAATTAAAATACTCCTTCAGTGAAAATACACGTAAAAACGGGGTATCACACTTTCATTTAAACATTGTCATCAAAACAGACCCAAAGCAATAAAGTAATAAAATATCATTAAATCAACAAAATAGGCATTTACCTCTGTCAACAGGAGGAAATGGGCTGCCACTAGCAAAAATGGCTTGGCCCTGTGGGAACAAAGATGAATAAACAGAGAAAAGATCATCATTGGTTATCTGGAGGAGAAACAATAGTGCAGTGATTTATATGCGACCAATCTTGCAAAACTCTCAATGATTTGAAAAATGCTATCAATGCATCAATCAATGCTTTAATAACTGAAACAATTAGCTACCCAGGTTTCATGATTCCTAACATTGGCTTTTAATTGTTTTGGTCAAGTTAGGTGGACAAAAACCAGTAAACCAGTACTTGACAAGCTAAATCTCTAAAACCCATCACAACCGAATACTTCTCAAACATTCAAATATCCTTTTTAAAAAAAACTCAAAATCACCAAAGAGAGAACAAAAAAATAGAGAAAAAAAAAACATACCCACAGATGAAGAAAACCCAGACAGAGCACCCAACAGTTGTGCACCCCCTGACAGAAAGCAAAGGGTTTCTCCCTTTTTTAGATCTCCCCGATAGCCAACGACATCCACTGGTTTGGGACCCTCTGTAAATTTGGAAAAAGAAAAAAAAAATGCTGGAGTGATGAAATGGAATCAAATTCTTACACTTATATGAAAAAAAAGGAGGTATGCCTACGATGGCTATATGAAATGAAATCAAATTCTTACACTTAAAAAACTTGGTATCTGCCTGTGGGTAACCTTCCATCGAGTATTCTGCCCAGCCGTGTCATTGGCAACAGCAGGCAGGCCGGTACCAGTCACAACTACTGCTGACTGATGAGAGTGAGAGAGAATGAGTAAAGCGGCGGCTAGGGTTTTAGAATGTTAGATGAGAGAGAGAGAGAGAGAGAGAGAGAGAGAGAGAGAGAGAGAGAGCTAGGGGAAAAAATAAATGAAACTAGGTTTTTAATCCAGTACCCGGATTTTAAATCCGTACCCGAACCGCATAGGTCCGGGTTTTGCAATCCGAGTTCCGGTCCGAACTAAATCTGGGCTAGAACCCGGAACCGGAATTCGTTTTTTACAGAATTCCGGACCGGGTCGGATAAAATCCGGCCCAGATGAACAGTCCTACAAAACGTATGGATTCGGACTTTGTGGTTTTTTATTAAGTCAAATATGATTAAGGAGAAGCGAAGCTACATAGAACCTTGGTGTGCACTGCAAATTTATTGGCCCCCCTGCATTTTAAATTTCTTTGTTTTTGCATGCATTATTAATGTTGATGACTGAAAAAGCTGACCAACGTCGACTTTTGAGTAGACCGCGTGCTATGTCGATGCATGATGTTTCAATTCCTATCGCTAATTTTAAGCAAGCAATGATAGAAGGTCATAATAATCTCTTGCTTTGCGGGCAAAGTTTTTGTATTCTTAATTAAATTTGTGTATATTTAAAAAAAAAACTACCATAATTAGAAATAAATTATATAAAAATAACTTGACAAAGAGTACTTTTACCTTTTAAAGGTATATTGTTATTTGTTTTGTCTTGCTTTATCATTTATATTTATATATCTATTCGTTATAGTGGTTTGATGTGAGTTAATTCGAAATCTAATAAATATTGTTAATCTAGACACGAGTTAAAATTGGCTAAAGAATTGTAACGTACACTTATTTAGGATCAATCGTGTAATTTCACTTACAATTGGAGACTTCAGCTTAATTATCTGGTAGCATCTCTAGGAAATTGCTATCCTAATTAAAGTAATTTTTCTACTCAATATTTATACACTACATATTTAATAAGAAAAAAAAGTAAAAGAAAAAGAAAAAAGAAATTATGTGCGATATGTAATATAGAAATGATGAATAAATTTTTTCTTAATTATATAGTTGCAACAAACAATTGGCAGAATTATATTTTATCGAAGAATTATATTTTATCGAAGCATACGCCAAGGATGCATGCTTGCCTAGGTAATTGAAATTTGACTCCCATATCCAATATAATGGCATGCTTTAGAAAAGATAGATAATATATATAAGAGTAATGTTACGTATAGTCTTTAAATAAAAATTGTAATGCAGGTTTAAAAAATTTTATCTTTAAAATTTTTTAAAATTATGAAAATATCTATCTTATAATAATATTTTTTATCATTTAATAAAGACATGTATATGCAATCTCTAAATAAGGATTGCAAATAGAATTTTTCTATATATAATTCTGCGAGTAGACTTGGAAGTCTTCCAATAGCTAATCACGCCATATTAAAAAAAAATAAAAATTAAGAAAGAATATCGTAGATCACGAATGATTACATATTGAAAAAATCTAGTTGCAAGCACAACTGCGCACTAATATATGCACAAATCTAATGTGATTTGTCAAAACGTATATTTTATTGAAAATATTATTAATTTAAATTTTGAATATGAATAAATCAATATTAGTATGCAGATTAGTACGCGACTTATTTTTTTTACACTGTTATCACGAAGAAGGTTCTGTAAAGCTCCGCTTCCTCCCACTTTGGTTACTTTCGGACTAAAACAAAAATTATCATTTTCATAGACTTTTATAAATATTAAATAATATATATGAGAAAGGACAAGGCTATTGTACCGCCCAGGTCTTACCGTTGGGCGTGCAGCCCAGTCTAATTTTTTTTTTAATTTGTTTCCACATTTTTTATATATATTTAAATATATTTAAAAAATAAAAAAAATACACTAATACAAACCCCATCCGTCATTGTTCCTATATCATTGTCCCTAGCCTCTATATAATGAAATCGATGACCAGTCGGGCTCTGTATAGGAGCAAAGGGACAATAAAATGAGATGATTTTAGATAAAAGTTGAAAGTTAAATAATATATTATTAGGATATTATTTTTTAATATTATTATGATAGAATTTGAACAAATTGAATTGTTTCTTATATTTTGTATACAAATTTTTAAAAAATTATAATAATAAGATAAAATAAATTGAGATGAAATGTTTTTCAAATTTAAACAAGACGGTTTGGTAACTCAAAATTCTCATCTCAAACACAAAATTCTCATCTCATTATTATAATTTTTCTAAATTTTCATATAATATATTATAAACAATTCAACTTTTTTAAATCTCCATTTAATATTTTTAAATTCTAAAATAGTAATAATGTTATAATATGATATTTTAAATTTTTATTTAAAATAAAACATTCTTATAATTATCATGGACGTCGTTTCGCGTATATATTATTTAATATTAATAAACGTCAATGATAATGATAACTTGTGCTTTAGTCAGAAAAGTAACCAAAGTGGGACGAAGCGGAGCTTCGGCGAACCTTCCACCTAATAAAATATGTAATCATTCGTGATCTACGATAAGGGAGTCAATCAATAGGCAAGCATGCGTACGTTTTTCATTGTTTCTTAATTACAAATATCTTTTTCCAGCTCGCATCCTTGGCGTATGCTTCAATAAAATATAATTTTGCCAATTGTTTGTTGCAACTATATAATTAAAAAAATATATACTCATCATCTCTACTTAAGACTGTTCATCCGAGTTTCGGACCGAGTTATAACTCGGGTATACCCAGCCCGAAATCTAGATTCCAAATCCAAACCGGGTTCCGGCCCAGATATACCCGGGTTATGACCCGGTCCGAAATCTAGATGAATCCGAGTCTCGGGCTGTACCCGAGTTTTTTTTTTTTCCTTAACTACTAAGGCTATATACTATTAAATTTTGTTCCAAAAAAGATGTTGTAAAGCAATTTTTTTTTAAAAAAAAAATCTAAAGCCTATATTCTATTACATTTGAAAAACTTTTTTTTTTTTTTTTAATACAGAAAACTTATATCTTTTTAACTAAATGCATCTAAAAATTAGAAATTTAGTATTTATAATATAAAATGCATGCATCACATAGTACAACTCACTTCATATTACATTATTTGGTATTTAATTACATTACAAAATACAAAATTACAAGCTATTATCATTAGTTCAGTCAGAAAGAGCTTTTGCACTACTCTGCCAGATCTAAATCTCCTTCCCTACTCCATTTGGTTCTTCATAGTCAAAGTATCGACTCACCTAATCAACATCACATGAAACTTTTAGTTATACTCAATATAAACCTTTAGACACTAATTGCATATATCAAAGATAGTTATATCAAAGACCATGTGACTACAATATAAACTTCTTTTTTAAAACTTGCTCCTTTTGCGAAGCATTTCACATTATTTGTAGCTGCATCACGAATCGAGTAAACCTACAGCCAATGTCAATATTCAATAAAGTAAGCAAAATATATACCACATGTTAAGATGCAAGCCAATAAATATTGCATAATCGTGCTTGTTATTGTGCAAGTCAGATATTACAATAATGAAAACCTCCTTGCTGGACCCAACACCTTTCTTTTTCAGTAATAAAAATTTGAATACAAGGCACTCATAAAAAAATATTAAAAAGGCAAATGGTGCATGCAAGTAGGCATGATGTATACTAGAAAACACCTAACTAGAAAGAGAAAAAGATAAAAGAAAATCATTGAAATTAAACCCATTAAAGCCACTATTGCTGAACCAAACATCATGTAATATATTTATTGAAACAAGTAATCTAAAAAATATGGACTATGGATACTTCCAATGGATAATAGCGTACACTGTCTTGGTTTAATATAGAAAAGCATCCAAATGTAAGGGTCACTTAACAATTTACAATCTGAAAGAATTGCAACCCAGTCCAGCTAGCCTTGAGTAGGAGATATAACAATAATAACTCGAAGAAGCAAACTGCATTTGTATATGAGTGATCCAAAATAAACAACCAAAGATCAATCAATGCTCACATTTTGTTCCTCTCGGCCTCATGAGATTACTAGTACTGCAAGTAGTGGCTAATCCAAAAAGCATGAGATACCAGTAGTTAATTTATAATTGCATATATGCTCGATGATCATCTTCCTTTCATCAAGCTCTCCTCAACTTTGTATCGTGTATCAATCATCTCGCACCACCATTTTTCCCAAGCTAGATGCAGGGTCATGATAAAGCATAAATTTACAAACTCAAAGAAACTGATTTTCTAAGATCTACAAATATCACATCTCCACGATTCAAAAAACAACCAAAAAAAAAAAAAAACCCATATCAATCAAAATAACAGCATATACTTTATACGTGTTTAACAAAATAACAAGAAACCCAGATCTACCAAAGATTCTTCCCCTTTTCATTTTCTACACAAATGTTACAAAGAAATATTTCCTTGCTACCTATTTCTATCTGGGTTTGCCTTTTTTTTTTCCTGGTTCAAAGAGTTCGATTCTTACCTTTTTCTTATCGTAATAAAACAGATCCAAATCTAAAACATATCCAAATCACAGAGAACAAACCTTGAGGTCACGAGGATGACAGCGAGTCGGCGACGACGATGATGGGTCACGGGATGACAGGGTTTCTTCGATCGGCACTGAGGGAGGAAAGGGAGGCTATCTTCTTCGATCGGCAATGAGGGAGGGAGGCTAGGGTTTCTTCGGATTGAGAGAGAGAGAGAGAGAGAGAGAGAGAGGTATCCATCAACTCTTGGGACACTCCCGCCGCTAGTCAATCGTGAGTTCCTTGAACGATCAAAACCATCGCAGAGAACAGAGATAGGGAGAGCAAATGAGAGTGAATGAGAGAGAGAGAGAGAGAAAGAAAAGATGAGAGTGATTTCGGGGGGAGGGGGGCGGCTAGGGAAATTACTGGCAGTGAAACTGTGAAAGGTTTTAAGAAACCCGGGTACCGGATTTTAGATCCGGGTTTTGAGTTTAAATCCGAAACCTGGCCCAAATTTATCCGGATTTTGAAATCCGAGTTTCAGTTTGGATTTAATCCGGGCTGAAAACCATAACCATAACTGGATTCCAGTCCGGGCCGGATTTTCATATCTCTACTTTACACATCATATATGATTTTTTTATTTTTTATTTAATTTTTTCTTGTGGTGTATGGGTGTTGAATAAAAAAATTATTTTAGTTTAGAAAGACTCCATAATTAATCCACCAAAACCGTGTACGTATGTAATTACCAGGTGGCTTCCAAGCGCAAATCACGCCAGATTACAAAACAAAAAAATTAAGAGTAAATAAATTCGAGAGTCGTTGTGGAAATCGAAATGCATTGATTAAAAATTGATAAGATTGTTTAATATTTATGCTAGCTAGGTACGTAGGTGCCACCCTCTTGTATTTTTGCCAAGTCAGTCAATAATTTTATCAAATTAATTTATATATTTGCTATCACTCTATTAAGTATAAAATAAGAGAAGTTGCCCAGAACCTTCGTATGCCTTCATAGGCATGCTCAATGTACGTAAAAAATTAAGAGTAAATAAATTCGAGAGTGGTTGTGGAAACCGGAATGCATTGATTAAAAACTGATCAGTTTGTTTAATATTTATGCTAGCTAGGTACGTAGGTGCCACCCTCTTGTATTTTTGCCAAGTCAGTCAATAATTTTATCAAATTAATTTATATATTTGCTATCACTCTATTAACTATAAAATGAGAGAAGTTGCCCAGAACCTTCGTATGCCTTCATAGGCCTGCTCTATATATGTACGTACGCATTTTAATTAATGAATTGTAAGGACGGCTAAGGAGAGTTGAGAAAGTCTTCTGACCGTGTCATTCAAAGGAATTAATTATTCTACGCGTTTTATTTTGAACTTCCTCTAGATCATGACTAAGAAATTACGTTGAAAATCTACTCTAATAGTTATCGGCATTGTAACATAATCCATATATACTTGAGTTGGATTTGAAAAAATGAGGATTTTTTTAATCAAACCAAATAGATTTTTGTTTTTCTCCATTTATTATACCCCACTGTTACAACTTTTAGCATTGTCCAAGTTCGATTTCAAATTATAATGGCCGGTGATGGGTTACCATAAACAGTGCTTAAATAAACCGAGTTGATGCTGTCTACCAGGAAATTACGTACATGTGCGCTTGATCTGGTAGATTAATATGCCTGCAACAACCAAACACTTCCAACTCCTTTTGGCATCTTTACTCCAACCGCTAATCACGCCAAATTAAAAAGCAAAAAAAAGGTTCTGCATGCGCACCTCCACTTCTTCCCATTTCAATAACCTTTTGACTACACAAACCGAAGGTTGATGCTGTCTACCTTGAACTTTCCATCTCAGGTTGACCACTACTACTAGTACTCCATACATGGCTATCCTCATTGTTCTTCTCATTGTCTAAGCCTGCAAATTACCAATATTTCCTTCCACAATTAAGCTTCTAAATCTCTCGCATTTGCATTCATGGCCACTCAAACACCCTCTTCATCTACTTCCGAACATACTAAGATAAGAAAAAAAGACAATTCATCTTGTTCGGAAGAAGATGAAAAAATCATAACCTCTTCCCCAACTTCTTCATCGACGCCTCGATGGAAATATGAAGTTTTCCTTAGTTTCTATGGTGAAGACACTCGCATGAGCTTTACGGATCATCTATATGTTGATTTAAAACGGAAAGGTATTCTCGTCTTTAGGGATGATGAAGCACTCAAGCGAGGAAAATGCATTTCTCAAGAGCTTTCGCAAGCAATTCAAGAATCCCAATCTGCCATAGTCATTTTTTCAGCAAATTATGCTTCTTCCAAATGGTGCCTTAGGGAACTTGCCGAGATTGTTGAATGGGAGGAAAAGAAGAATCTCACAATTATTCCTATTTTCTACCATGTGGATCCTTCAGATGTAAGAAATCAAATAGGGACTTTTAATGAAGCTTTCGCCGCACATGAAAAAGATCCCAAGGTAGACATCAAAGAGATTGATACGTGGAGAAATGCTTGCATAAAAGTCGGTACCCTTGCCGGAGAGCACATAAAGGGGGACAGGTAACATTTAGCCCTCTTTCAATCTTCTTCCATTGACAGCTATCAAGTAATTAACATCTGTATATGTACTTAAATTATAACATTTATAATTTTTAAAATGTTTACATTATTATCTAGTCTGACAGCTCGAGTGTTGCAAGAGGCAAAATATTGAAGTATGAATTAAAGTGTTTCGCTTTCTCTAATAAACAATGCTAATTATCAGCTAAAGCTAGCCTTTTTTTTTTTGGTTCGTATCGATTCAAGTCTCATCAATATTAATTGTTCTATCAATTTATAGGTACGAATCAACAATTATACAAGAAATCGGTAGACGTACGTCTCATGAGTTGAATTCTAGATTCTCACGTCATGATTACGATAAACTTGTTGCAATAGACTCCCATGTAGACAGAATGATAGAGTTATTGGATATGGAATCGGATGATGTTCGCTTTGTAGGAATTCATGGGATGGGTGGCATTGGTAAGACAACGCTGGCTGAAATAATTTATGATAGAGTTTCTAATTGTCGATTTGAAGGAAGCAGCTTTATTTCTTGTATTAGAGAAGAATCTAAAGCTCGTGGTCTAGCTTCTTTACAAAAACAACTTCTTTGTATGATCATAGAAGAAGAAATACAAATATGGGATCAAAACCAGGGAGATCGGATGAGAAAGAAGATGCTGCGTAATAAAAAGGTTTTTATCGTCCTTGATGATGTGGATAGTGATGAGCAACTAACGGCATTAGCAGGGGATCGGAAGTGGTTTGGTCCAGGGAGTAGGTTGATCATAACATGCAGAGATAGTCATCTATTGAGAACATATGAAGTGAATCCTATCTATAAGGTTGAGCATCTTGAAATAGCAGAAGCTTTGCAAGTCTTTAGTTTGTCAGCCTTCAAGGAAACCCATCCAACAAAGGATTACATGGATCTATCTATGGATTTTGTAAATTATGCTCAAGGCCTTCCTTTAGCTCTTAAAGTTTTGGGTTCCTTCTTATATGAGAGAGAAATAGATGCATGGAAAAGTGAGAAAGATAAACTAAAAGCAATTCCTAATCCAAAAATTATGGATGTACTTCAAATAAGTTTTAATGGGCTACAGAAATCGCAAAAAGAGTTATTTTTGGATATGGCGTGTTATTTCCAAGGACAACATGGGGTGGATTACATATTTTATGATGACATGGTAGAATGTTTTGGTCATTATCGCATTGACGCTGACGTTCTCATTGAGAAGTCCCTTTTAAGCAAATCAGAATACGGATGCTTGTCCATGCATGATTTGCTAAAAGAAATGGGCCAGGAAATAGTTCATTGTGAATGCCCTCAAGAACCAGGACAACGTAGTAGAATGTTTCGTTTGGAGGATCTCTATCAAGTACTGAACAAAGATACTGTAAGTTGATTAGTGTAGATATTAATATAAAAAGGTATATTTTCATCCTAATACTTGCTAACTTCTTGTTCTTGATTACTAGGGAACTGATGCAATTAGAGGCATAGTCATGTATTTTTGTCCTGAAATGAAACAGAGACTCAACGCCAAAGCATTGTCAAAAAATAGAAAATTGAGATTTTTTAAATTCTATCAGTCTCGATCTATAAAATGGCGTGGAAAACCTTTAAAATACATGCAAACCAATGAGTTGCGATTCATAGAGTGGTTTGGATATCATTTGAAATCTTGGCCGAGTAGTTTCCAACCAAAACATCTTACTGTACTAAGGATGTATAAGAGCCAGATCAAACAACTATGGAAGGGGTCGATGGTAAGTTATTCACTTGTATAAATACGTATTCTTCTTAATAATCCCCTTCATATATTTTCCAAATAAGTTAATAAATTCATATTTTGATCTAATTTATAACTACTTGTTAGTTTATAACAGGATATAGACAATTTGAAGGAATTAAATCTGAGAGATTCTGAGAACTTGATTGAAACACCAGATTTGAGTGGAGCTCCAAATCTTGAGATAATAAACTTTCAAAATTGTAGAAGCTTGTGTGAGGTCCACCCATCCATCAAAGAGCTCAAACGACTAAAAGACTTAAAAATGGCTGGAACAGGAATCAAACAACTATGGAAGGGAACGTTGGTGGTAAGTTTTTTACTCGTGTAAATACGTATTAATCTTCTTAATAATCCCCCTTCATATATTTTCCAAATAAGTTAATATATTCATACTTTGATCTAATTTATAACTAATTGTTTGTTTATAACAGGTTTTAGATAATTTGAAGATCTTAAAACTGAGTAATTGTAAGAACTTGATTGAAATACCAAATTTGAGTGGAGCCCCAAATCTTGAGATAATAGACCTTACAGATTGTACAAGCTTGTGTGAGGTCCACCCATCCATCAAAGAGCTCAAACGACTAGAAGATTTAAGAATATCTGGTACTGGAATCAAACAACTATGGAAAGGGACGTTGGTGGTAAGTTTTTCACTCGTATCAATACGTATTGATCTTCTTAATAATCTCCCTTCATATCTTTTCCAAATAAGTTAATATATTCATATTTTGATCTAATTTATAATTACTTGTTTGTTTATAACAGGTTTTACACAATTTGAAGATCTTAGATCTACGTAATTCTAAGAACTTGATTGAAACACCAGATTTGACAGAAGCCCCAAATCTTGAGGAAATATACTTTACAGGTTGTACAAGCTTGTGTGAGGTCCACCCATCCATCAAAGTACTCAAAAAAATACAAAAAATAATAATCGTTGGCACTGGAATCAAACAACTATGGAAGGGGACGTTGGTGGTAAGTTTTTCACTCGTATAAATACATATTGATCTTCTTAATAATCTCCATTTATATCCTTTCCAAATAAGTTAATATATTCATATTTTGATCTAATTTATAACTACTTGTTTGTTTATAACAGGTTTTACACAATTTGAAGATCTTAGATCTACGTAATTCTAAGAACTTGATTGAAACACCAGATTTGACAGGAGCCCCAAATCTTGAGGAAATATACTTTACAGGTTGTACAAACTTGTGTGAGGTCCACCCATCCATCAAAGAGCTCAAACAAATACAAAAAATAATAATCGTTGGCACTGGAATCAAACAACTATGGAAGGGGACGTTGGTGGTAAGTTTTTCCCTCGTATAAATACGTATTGATCTTCTTAATAATCCCCCTTCATATCTTTTCCAAATAAGCTAATATATTCATATTTTGATCTAATTTATAACGACTTGTTTGTTTATAACAGGTTTTAGACAATTTGAAGATCTTAAAACTGAGTAATTGTAAGAACTTGATTGAAATACCAGATTTGAGTGGAGCCCCAAATCTTGAGAAAATCGACTTTTCATTGTGTACAAGCTTGTGTGAGGTCCACCCATCCATTAAAATGCTCAAACAAATACAAAAAATAATAATGGTTGGCACTGGAATCAAACAACTATGGAAGGGGACGTTGGTGGTAAGTTTTTCACTCGTATAAATACGTATTGATCTTCTTAATAATCCCCCTTCATATGTTTTCCAAATAAGTTAATATATTCATATTCTGATCTAATTTGTAACTACTTGTTTGTTTGTAACAGGTTTTACACAATTTGAAGATCTTAGATCTACGTTATTCTATGAACTTGATTGAAACACCAGATTTGACAAAAGCCCCAAATCTTGAGGAAATATACATTACAGGTTGTACAAGCTTGTGTGAGGTCCACCCATCCATTAAAATGCTCAAACAAATACAAAAAATAATAATGGTTGGCACTGGAATCAAACAACTATGGAAGGGGACGTTGGTGGTAAGTTTTTCACTCGTATAAATACGTATTGATCTTCTTAATAATCCCCCTTCATATCTTTTTCAAATAAGTTAATATATTCATATTCTGATCTAATTTGTAACTACTTGTTTGTTTGTAATAGGTTTTACACAATTTGAAGATCTTAGATCTATGCTATTCTATGAACTTGATTGAAACACCAGATTTGACAGAAGCCCCAAATCTTGAGGAAATATACTTTACAGAGTGTACAAGCTTGTGTGAGGTCCACCCATCCATTACAATGCTCAAACAAATACAAAAAATAATAATGGTTGGCACTGGAGACAAACAACTATGGAAGGGGACGTTGGTGGTAAGTTTTTCACTCGTATAAATTCGTATTGATCTTCTTAATAATCATCCTTCATATTTTTTTCAAATAAGTTAATATATTCATATTTTGATCTAACTTATAACTACTTATTTGTTTATAATAGGTTTTAGACAATTTGAAGGAATTATATCTGAATCAATCTAAGAACATGATTAAAACACCAAATTTGAGTGGAGCCCCAAATATAGAGATAATAGACTTTAGAAATTGTAGAATCTTCTGTGAGGTCCACCCATCCATCAAAGAGCTCAAACGACTAGAAGAATTAAGAATGTCTGGCACCGGAATCAAACAACTATGGAAAGAGACGTTGGTGGTAGGTTTTTCACTCGTATAAATACGTATTGATCTTCTTAATAATCCTCATTCATATCATTTCCAAGTAAGTTAATATATTCATATATTTATCTAATTTATAACTACTTGTTTGCTAATCACAAGTTTTAGACAATTTGAAGCTCATAGATCTGAGTTATTCTAAGAACTTGATTGAAACACCAAAGTCAAGTGGAGCCCCAAATCTTGAGATAATAGACCTTATAGGTTGTAAAAGCTTTTGTGAGGTCCACCCATCTGTCAAAGTGCTCAAACAACTACAAAAAATAATAACGGTTTGCACCGGAATCAAACAACTATGGAAGGGGACTTTGGTGGTAAGTTTTACACTCAAACAACTATGGAAGGGGTCGTCGGTAAGTTTTTCACCTGTATAAATTCATATAGATCTTCTTAATAATCTCCCTTCATATATTTTCCAAATAAGTTAAAATATTCATACTTTGATCTAATTTGTAATTACTTGTTTGTTTATAACAGGTTTTACACAATTTGAAGGGATTATATCTGAGTTATTCTATGAACTTAATTGAAACACCAAATTTGAGTGGAGCCACAAATCTTGAGATAATAGACCTTACAGATTGAACGAGCTTGTGTGAGGTCCACCCATCCATCATAGTGCTCAAACAACTATAAGAATTAAGAATGTCTGGCACCAAAATCAAACAACTATCGAAGGGGACGTTGGCGGTAAGTTTTTCACTCGTATAAATACGTACTGATCTTCTTACTGATCCTCCTTCATATCTTTTCCAAATAAGTTAATGTATTCATATTTTAATCTAATTTATAACTACCTATTTGTTCATAACAGGTTTTACACAATTTGAAGATCTTAGATTTGAATCATTCTAAGAACTTGATTGAAACACCAGAGTCGAGTGGAGCCCCAAATCTTGAGATAATAGACCTTACAGGTTGTACAAGCTTGTGTAAGGTCCACCCATCCATCAAAGTGCCCAAACAACAACAAAAAGTAATAATGGTTGGCACCGGAATCAAACCACTATGGAAGGGAACGTTGGTGGTAAGTTTTACACTTATATAAATATGTATTGATCTTCTTAATAATCATCCTTCATATTTTTTCCAAATAAGTTAATATATTCATATTTTGATCTAACTTATAACTACTTATTTGTTTATAATAGGTTCTAGACAATTTGAACGAATTATATCTGAATCAATCTAAGAACTTGATTGAAACACCAGATTTGAGTCGAGCCCCAAATCTTGAGAAAATAGACTTTTCATGGTGTACAAATTTGTGTGAGGTCCACCCATCCATCAAAGAGCTCAAATGACTACACAAATTAAGAATGTTATGGCACCGGATTGGCACCTGAATCAAACAACTATGGAAGGGGTTGGTGGTAAGTTTCTCACTCGTATAAATATGTATTGATTTTCCTAATAGCCCCCTTCATATCTTTTACAAATAAGTTAATATATTCATATATTGATCTAATTTATAATTACTTGTTTGCTTATTACAGGTTTTAAACAATTTGAAGCTCTTAGATCTGAGTTATTTTAAAAACATGACTGAAACATCAGATTTGAGTGGAGGCTCAAATCTTGAGGAAATAGACTTTACAAGTTGTACAAGCTTGTGTGACGTCCACCCATCCATCAAAGTGCTCAAACAACTAGAAGAATTAAGAATGTCTCGCACCGGAATAAAACAACTATGGAAGGGGAAGTTGGTGGTAAGTTTTACACTCGTATAAATACGTATTGATCCTCTTAATTATCCTCCTACATATCTTTTCCAAATAAGTTAATATATTTATACTTTTATCTACTTTATAACTATATGTTTGTTTATAACAGGTTTTAGACAATTTGAAGGAATTAGATCTAAGTAATTCTGAGAACTTGATTGAAACGACATATTTGAGTAAAGCCCTAAATTTTGAGATAATAGGCTTTAAAAATTGTAGAAGCTTGTGTGAGGTCCACCCATCCATCAAAGAGCTCAAACGAATACAAGAATTAATCATGTTTGGCACCATAATCAAACAACTAAGGAAGGGGTTGGTGGTAAGTTTTTCAGTTGTATAAATACGTATTGATTTTCTTAATAATCTCCCTTCATATCTTTTCCAAATAAGTTAATATATTCATATATTGATCTAATTTATAATTACTTGTTTGTTTATAACAGGTTTTAGACAATTTGAAGCTTTCAGATATGCGTTATTCTAAGAACTTGATTGAAACACTAGATTTGACAGGGTCCCCAAATCTTGAGGAAATAGACTTTATAGGCTGTACACGCTTGTGTGAGGTCCTCTTATCAATCAAAGTGCTCAAATGACTAGAAGAATTAAGAATGTCTAGCACTGGAATCTAACAACTATGGAAGGGGTTGTTGGTGGTAAGTTTTTCACTCGTATAAATACGTATTGATCTTCTTAATAATCCCCCTTCATATCTTTATCAAATAAGTTAATATATTCATATATTGATCTAATTTATAACTACTTGTTTGTTTATAACAGGTTTTAGATAATTTGAAGCTCTCAGTTCTGCTTTATTCTAAGAACTTGATTGAAACACTAGATTTGACAGGGGCCCCAAATCTTGAGGAAAAAGACTTTACAGGTTGTACAAGCTTGTGTGAGGTCCACCCATCAATCAAAGTGCTCAAACAACTAGAAGAATTAAGAATGTCTGGCAATGGAATCAAACAACTTTGGAATGGGGCGTTGGTGGTAAGTTTTTCACTCGTATAAATACGTATTCTTCATCTTAATAATTCCCCTTTATATTTTTTCCAAATAAGTTAATATATTTATTTTTTGATATAATGTATAACTACTTATTTGTTTATAATAGGTTTTAGACAATTTGAAAGAATTATATCTGAATCAATCTAAGAATTTGATGAAAACACTAGATTTGAGTGGAGCCCCCAATCTAGAGATAATAGATTTTAGAAATTGTAGAATCTTCTATGAGGTTCACCCATCCATCAAAGAGCTCAAACAACTAAAAGAATTAAACATAACTGGCTCCGGAATCAAACAACTATGGAAGGGGACGTTGGTGGTAAGTTTTTCACTCGTATAAATACGTATTGATCTTCTTAATAATCCCCCTTCAGATATTTTCCAAATAAGTTAATATATTCATATATTGATCTAATTTATAACTACTTGTTTATTGATAACAGGTTTTAGACAATTTGAAGCTCTTAGATCTGTGTTAATCTAAGAACTTGATTAAAGTAACAGATTTGACAGGAGCCCCAAATCTTGAGATAATAGACCTTACAGATTGTACATGCTTGTGTGAGGTCCACCCATCCATCAAAGAGCTCAAACGACTAGAAGAATTAAGAATGTCTGGTACCGAAATCAAACAACTATGGAAGGGGACGTTGGTGGTAAGTTTTTCACTCGTATAAATACATATTGATCTTCTTAATAATCTCCCTTCATATCTTTTGCAAATAAGTTAATATATTCATCTTTTGATCTAATTTATAACTACTTGTTTGTTTATAACAGGTTTTACACAATTTGAAGATCTTAGATCTAAATCATTCTAAGAACTTGATTGAAACACCAGATTTGTATGGATCCCCAAATCTTGAGATAATAGACTTTTCATGGTGTACAAACTTGTGTGAGGTCCACCCATCCATCAAAGAGCTCAAACGACTACAAGAATTACGAATGTTTGGCTCCGGATTGGCACTCGAATATCAAACAACTTTGGAAGGGGACGTTGGTGGTAAGTTTTTCACTCATATAAATACGTATTGATCTTTTTAATAATCCCTCTTCATATGATTTCCAAATAAGTTAATAAATTCATAATTTTATCTAATTTATAACTACTTGTTTGTTTATAATAGGTTTTACACAAGTTGAAGAAATTTGATTTGAGTTTTTGTGAGAACTTGATTGAGACACCAGATTTGAGTGGAGCCCCAAATTTTGAGGAAATAGACTTTTCAAATTTTGCAAATTTGTGTAAGTTGTCAGACTGAGTAGGTTGGAATGCCTGATAGTTTTTGGGCAGATGAAACTACTATAACACAAATACCACCTGTCAATCTACTACCCAAGAGCTTCTGTACGTTTAATCTTGAAGGATGCAAGTTGATGAGAGATCCCACCTATGATATCAGATCACTTGTAGATTATCAGATGGAAGGAAAATATTCGGTACAAGTAGTGTGCATTGATTTTGACAGTAAAGGAGAAAAAAATTTAGACATAGCATGTGGATATGTTGGGAAATTATACAGCAATGAGGTAAGTCAGTGTGTCTGATCTCTCATTCTCTTCTTTAGAAACAAACAAAACATGTCAGAGAAATGCTTTAATAAAAAAAGGATTTCATTTCACAAATAGAAAAACTAGTCATCGCCTTGCAATTGCTTAATTTTTGCTGCAATTAACATCTCTTTTTGGGGGTTGTTTTTACAGATGTATATAAGTGGGTGGAGGGGGAGTTGTCTATGATTGCAATGGCCAGTTTTTAGTCGCATTCTCAAAACAGTTCGGTCACAGCACTAACAATGAAGCCAAGCTAAGGGCATTGATGAAAGGGGTGAAGCTGTGCATGGATTTGGGTTTTACACCTGTTGAGATTGAATGTGATTCAAAAATTGTGGTTGAGTTGGTACAAGCCAAACGTTGTACACTTTGGTATTTGTGGGATTTATGAGAGGAGTTTATCGTTGTAGCTAATGACATTTCCTTTTCTATCTCTCACCAATTTAGAGAAGGGAATATGGTCGCTGATTTTTTGGCTTGGAGTGGAGATGGAGGGTGCAGTAGGAGGTATGTGGAATATGACTTGCTTCCTAAGGAGCTAAAGAGAATCTTGCATTTGGAGAGGTTGGGTTTGCCATATATTCGTAAATAGGCTGTGAGGGTCATTTTTTGGTTTCTTTGGTTTTCTATGATTGTTTAGTGGTGAGGTGCTTTAGGAATTGGGTTGTGCTATTTTTTCATTTGTTTACACAGTTTTCCTCCGCCAAAAGTGAGGGCTTTATTAATAAATTCGGGAGGGGGTCACTATTGAACAGGTAAGTCTCACTCTTTAAAAAAAAAAGTATATAAGTGGGTGGTCGTTGGGATTCAATATCCTGGAGTGGGTCCAGTATAAAAGTAATGTTCCAGATTTGGATGGTATTGCGAATTCGGAGATGGGGTGTGACATCCCGTTTTTACGTGTATTTTCACCGAATGAGTATTTTAATTTAATTAAAATATTAGTTCTTTTATGTTAAATTATTGTATTTTAATTGGATTTATTTAGTTGTAATATTTGTTTTGTGGAGCTTTCTTAATATTAATTATCGTTTTGATTTTAAATTGCTGTATAATTTATTTTAGTTTGTTTTTGGATTTAAAATTTAGTTGTTAGTTTTACTAGTTATTTATTATATTTTAGCTTGATGTGGTGTTTAAATTAATTTAGTCGTTTTATAGTTTTTAAGATTGTTTTCGTTGGATCAATTTCTGGATCTCACTTCTTTCTTTTCCTTTTTTCTTTTTCTCTTTTTCTTTTTCTTTTCTCTTTTTCTTCCTTTTCTTTCTTTTTCCTTTCTTTTTCCCTGCTTCTCTCCCGCGCGACCCAGCCCCCTCCCCCTCCCCCTCCCTCTCCGTCCGTTTTTCGTGCCGCCCAGACCGCCGCCGTCAGCCTGCCGTGCAGTGCACCGCCCCCACCGATCGACTCCCCTCCGGCCAGTGATCACCTCCCTCAATTTTCAGGCCAACCCGTGCAGCCGTTAGCCGCCACGCACGGTTGGAAGTCGCAGCACCCTTTCCTTCCAACTCCACCATGCGCCACCCTTTGCCGTCGCCGTTGCATCCATTTTCTTCCCCACCCACCAGCAACCTCACTCCTCATTTTCAGCCCCCCAAACGCCGCCGTTAACCACCACGAACACCACCCAAGCTGCACGGTTTTGTGCTCCCCGCGCCGCCGTGCTTCCGCCGTTGGCCACCATTTCTTCACCACATCATCATCGACATCCCAGCTACCTAACCCACCCAACCCCAGCTCCGATCCGTCATCGGTGAAGCTCAACCAACCCACTTTCCGTTTTGAGCTTTTTAGCCTTCCACCGCCACCCACGGCCAACTCTCACTTCCACTAGCTTCATAAATACCTCTAGGCCATTCCCTATCAATCCTAAGTCTTGGTTTGTCCCCATTTGAAAGTGGGTATTTTACAACCCACGGCCACAATGTATTTTACACTGTTACATTGCTTTTTCTCCACCGTTTGCAGTTCCTTGATCCTTCGAAAATTACCATATAGCGCTGTAAGTATTTTCCAAACTCTAATTTATTTTTAAATATATTATTGCTTTTACAATAAATCATTGACTGGTTGGTTATTCCAGACTGAGTCCGAGGAGTCGGGGGTCAGATGGATTTGAGGACGGAGTTGTTTGGTTGTTGTTGATGTTGTGATTTGTTGATGAATTGTGTCTGGAGGTGTGCATTGCATGGTGCATTCATGTGCATGTATTAAATTGAGAAAAACTGGTTTTATTTGTGTAAATGGATTTTCGGGTGCATGTGTATCACGACCCCAAGTCGGGATGGGGTATTATCTCGGTAGAGCTCCTCTGGTCACTCGGGAGTAGATAATACTGAGTGACATCTCCTGGGTTGTCGCTGGGCGACGACCGGATCGCACGATACGGTAACGCTGTCGTGTCGACTCTGTGGTTCCTAGGCTGGCGGGGACTAGAGGATGGCCTGGTCCAGGTAAGCGCTGGGCGCGAGACTGGACATCGCTCGTTTAGGTGTCGCACGCGTAGTCGTTACCTGCGGTGTGGCACAGGAGTTAGAGTGTGCGGATGATCCCTAGGGGAGATCATGGTGCATGCGATAATTGGAACGGGTTTTGGATATTGGATACGGGCCATTTTCTGGAAAAATGGCGAGGTTTTACTTGAGGTTGTTGTGATCCATTTTTTGGAAAAATGGTGGTTTTCTTGGTTTGGGTCATTATCTGGGATAATGACAATGCTTTGTTTAAAGGATATGTTTTGGGCCAAAATGAGATTTTTTTGGCGTGCGTGGAAAAATGTGGATTTATGGGATATGTGCATTTGGCATTCTTTCATGCATATTGTTTGAGTTTAATATGTTTTTATCTTGTGGCATTTGGAATGTTACTTACCTACGGCACCATTTTGATACCGTAGATTTTGATGCAGATGTCGAGGAGGAGGAGGAGGCTGAGCCCGAGGAGGCGGCTCCGCCAGAGTTTTGATTTGGAGTTTTTATGACTTGCAGTTTGCTTTTGAAACGATATTTGTGACTTGTAATATTTTATTATGTATGTTTTAAACGGGTTTGTATTAAACAAAAAATTCTGGTACTTAGTTATAAGACTTTTATTATCCGTTGCGTGTTTTTATGGTACACTTGTTGCATGTACACACACTTGACACTTGGCGATAAGATGGTGACCCGTGTTGTCATCATCCCGACGCTTCGATTTCTACGTGTCCGTACGTGGGAATTGGGGGTGTCACATGGGGTGTGCTTTCTTTTTTGTTTTTGATTCAGATAAATTATTTCCCCTTGACGAAGATACTTGAATTTCTTCGTTGTTCAAGGAACAGATTGATAATTTTTCAATGGTGCATCTTAATTTATGCTTTGAGAGGGATGAAGAAGAAGCTTGGGAGGAATGTTCTTTTGAATATGACTTTATGCCTCCTCTCTTTGACAACTGTTTAATGAAGCCAATTGGATTATGGGTGTATATACCGGTGGTTTTTTGGATATACGGAGGAGGCACATTAAGATTTCATTTGAATATTTTGATGAATTAATAGAAGTGAAAGAATGCGGGGTGCATTTAGTATGTCCAGATGATGGTGCTAATTCAAATTTCTTTAATAGCATTGCTCCTTTTCCGCTGTTCTGGATCTTCAGATTCAAATTCAGATTTCCATCGTCGATATATTTCTCATATTGGAGAGATGACATGGAGAGATATCAATATTAGGCGAGTGAACTCAGTGGACTGATTTTATCTACTATTTGGAGAGATATGCAAAAATTTTCAGGATCTTAAACTTTAAAATCCTGAACCAACATGCCCCGACTCGACTGGAACCAATCGACGTGTGCATATTATTTAAATTTTCAGGTACCTCCTTAGTAGTTACCATTTGCCAAAAAGGCTTTTTCTTTGTTTTCTCATACGTTGTGCTCCAAGTTGTGTGGACCAACTTCTGGATATCTTTTTATTCTGAAACAGTACTTGTTCATGAAATTCTTTTTGTCTTCTTCTTTCTGCTAGTGTTTATAAGTTTAATGTGCATTACAAAATAAAAATTTGTATTTAATTTCCAGAACTAGTGTTTTTTTTTTTCTTTTCTCTTCTCCCCAAATGAGAATAATTGGAATGGATTCTATGCCAATTACGTGTTATTTTGCTTGAGCAGGTGGTTGTAAAATTATAACTTGTTTCTACCTCTGTTTAAGGGAAAAATGTATATTTGAAAGGAAGTTCTGAAGTGGAAGACATGACATTGTTGTAAGAATAATGACAGGCTTACTACCTTACTACCACCCTTTTACTATTCTTTTTTATTTTTATTTTAAAAAAAATTTACTTAATAGTTGAAGAAGTAACTATTAATGAAATTCTATATATTTTTTTTAATTTTTTCT